>NC_143510.1:47960483-48267983 GCF_031878675.1 Megascapheus bottae | reverse complement strand
TTTGTTTTTTGAGATTTTCTTTTTGCCAGCTCTGGGGCTTGAACTCATTGCCAGAGAACTGTCCTTGGGCTTTCTCAAGACTAGCACTCTACCACTTGAGCCACAGCACCACTTCTGGCTTTTTGTGTATGTATGTGGTATCAAGGAATCAAACCCAGGGCTTCATGCATGCTAGCAAGCTCTCCACCACTAGGCCACACTCCTGGCCTGCTCAGGTTTATTTTGTTTGTTTTTTGTTTCTGCCAGTCCTGGGGCTTGGTCTCAGGGCCTGGGCACTGTCCTTGGACACTTTTTGCTCAAGGCTAGTGCTCTGCCACTTGAGCCACAGAACTACTTCCAGCTCTTTCTGAATATGTAGTACCAAGGAATTGAACCTAGGGCTCTCTACCAGTACGCTACACTCCCAGCCCCACCCCTCAATTTTTTAATTCTGAAAATGATTTCTGGTTCACAGACTAAGAAGAGACTTGGGTATGGATATGGTATCAATGATGATAAGAAATACTTGTTAAGCAGTAGAATGTAACCGTAAGCCAGAGGCCCTGCAGACTAGCAGAAACTGCTCTTGCTGAAAGCAAGGCTCCCCCCTGCTCAAGGTGCCTGTGCAAGCAGGAGTCAGGGTTCATTATCCAACTGCAGTGAATGGTGGTTGATTCTACCAATTTATTTCCTACTCCAAGCTTCCATTCTCCTATATATCTGCATGTCGGGAATATTTTCCCACTAAAATAGAATTTTTTAACGGAAACTTCCAGATTTATCAAAGTGGGGAGAGGAGAGAAGAGGACAAAAGCCCACATTTCTCCAGCATTTCAATCAACAACCTCATTTCCTTCTAACAGTTGAAGTGAACTTCTTATGAATAATGTATGATAGCCTGATGAATATGCACACAGCCTATTATGCCTGTGAGGTTTGGTAAATAATTTATGAGCTAAAATGCTCCTCACCTTATTACTGTACAAAAACTTAAAGAAAAAAAAGCCATATTTACCCTTTGAGCTGGTAGGGTAATCTGACAGTGACAGCAGCCCAGCCATGACTTCACATCATTGCTAAAATTAAATAGAATGAGAGACTGCATATGCATTCCAGCTGAGCTCCTGGTATATTCTAGAAATCAGGCCCTTGTCAGATGTATATGTATAAGCTGATAAAGATCTTCTCCCATTTTGTAGATTTTAATTTTTTTAGCTTAGTAACTATGTCCTTAACTATGTCGAATTTTTTTTTAATTTGATGAAATCAAATTGTCCTTGAGCTTCTGTGTTTAAGGCTTGTACCACTTCTAGCTCTACTTCTAGCTCCGTTTTTTGGTGGTTAATTGGAAATAAGATTCTTTTTTTCATATATTGTAATTAATAGAAGGATTACATTATATTACATTATATTCACCAGATAGAAGGTGCATTACCTCACAAACATTGATATCCTTTCTCATGTCTTGGTCCCCATTTCCCTCCCCTACCTCATCTTGTTTCCCCCTTCCCTATCCTACTTCAAATAACTAAATAGGCAAATATACATTATATCAGATAATAAGGTAAAATGCTGTAACCATATGAGATAACCAAGGGACAGCCAAAGAGGAGAGAGATAACATAGTACATCAAAGACAATAATCACTTATTATATGGCTTTTGTTTCTATACCCTGGAGGTCCTTTCATCTAGTGTCATCCTATATGGCCTTATGTATATAGGTTTTACTCTATTGCAGATCTCTGCTAGGAGAAACCAAGGTTTCTACTGATTATGACAAATAAGGGAAACCATTGAGCCTATGTTCCTTTTAGTTTGGCTTACTTCACTTAATATGATTTTTTCTAGTCTTTCCATTTCCTTACAAATGGGGCAATGCCATTCTTTCTGATGGCAGCATAGAATTCCATTGTGTATAAATACCACATCTTGTTGATCCACTCATCAACTGAGGGGCATCTGGGTTGGCTCCATATCTTTGCTTTGGTAAATAGTGCTGCAATGAGATCGTTGTGCTAATAGATTTAGTATGTCCTTGTTTCTGGACAATTGGGTAAATGCCAAGTAGTGGAATTGCTGGGTCATAGGGGAGCTCTATGTTTAGTCCTTTGAAGAACCGCCATACTGCCTTCCATAATGGCTGAACGAGTTTACACTCCCACCAACAGCGTAGTAGGAAATACTATTCTTGTGGACTTTCCTGTCGGGCTGGCTTTGAATTATGATCCTCACATCTCAGTCTCCTAAATAGCTAAGATTACAAGTGTGAGCCACCAGTACCTGGAAAATTTGGGCTTCTTACCTTAAAAATATTGTTGGAGTGGCCAGGAGCATAGCCTAGTAGTAGAGTGCTTGCCTGGCATGCATGAAGCCCTGGGTTCAATTCCTCAGTACCACATACACAGAAAAGGCCAGAATTGGTGCTGTGGCTCAAGTGGCAGAGCACTAACCTTGAGCAAAAAGTGTTCAAGGACAGAGCCCAGGTCCTGAGTTCAAGCCCCAGCACTGGCAAAAAAAAAAAAAAAGTGTGTGTGTGTGTGTGTGTGTGTGTGTGTATGTATGTGTAGGCACACACACTGTTTGTATATATATATATATACACACATATGTATGTACACTATATATATATAAAACTATATATATAGTTATATAGTTATATATAGTTGCATTGTTCACAGTGCTCGGGGATCATTCCTCCATGGCCCAGTCTCTTCATGGGCCTTCAAACTGACAACTGCTTTCTTGATTTATGAAAACTATTCTAGAAGCCCTTGGAAATTGTTGCATTGTTGCTCTTTCTATCTTCACAGGGTTTTCCTACTGACCAGCTGTAGCTGCTGCAATGTCACCCTATAACTCCTGCCTGGCCCTTTTCCCTTAGCAACTGCAATGGATACCTTTAACGGGCTGCCTGGAGAAGGGGTGGCAAGACTGTGGGCTAAGGAAGGTGTTTGGGAAAAGCTGGATAGATCTTGGTAGAACTTGGTTTCTTTATGAGAAGTTTTAGAAGACCTGAAGCTGGATCCGTTTTCAAGCTAGGGAAGATAGTATCTCAAGACTTATTAAGATTCTAAGACATTTCTAGAAAGGTGACAGTGACAAGGAAGGCTCACATGGTCAACAAAGCGTCTCTGGCATTCTGGGCACTTGGAGATCAGGTGCAGGAGGTAATATGGGGTCTGTCACACATTTCTCAAATAAAGCTCGCATTCCCACGAAACAGTAAATGGCCTAAAAACTACAAAGTGCATGCTGAAGTTATTGTAACAATGCTATAATTAAAATAATTCCATTAGAAAAATGTGGCTTCTTGGAGGAGGGAAATCTAAAGTAGTTTGCAAAACAAGAAGAGACCTACTTAATTAGGAGGGCTAGAGGGATGTGTGGTCAGAGTGCTGATTTGGGGATCTGCCTACCTTTGCAAATTTCATTCTGTGCAATCCTTCCATATCTACAAGGAGCTCAAGAAACTAACCTTCTCCCCCAAATCAATAATTCAATTAAGAAATGGGCAAAGGAGCTAAATAGAGACTTCTTGGAATAGGAAGCCAGAATGATCAATAAACACATGAGCAAACGCTCGATATCCCTAGCTATAAAGGAAATGCAAATCAAAACCACAATGAGATTCCATCTCACTCCATTAAGACTAGCCATCATTGAGAATTCCTACAACAAATGTTGGTGGGGATGTGAGGGAAAAGGAATGCTACTTCTGTTGATTAGAATGAAAACTCATACAACCACTCTGGAAGGAGGTTTGGGGATTCTAAAGAACAAAACCAAGACATAGAACTTCCCTATGACCCAGCAATACCACCCTTGAGCTCTACCCAGAAGATTACAAACCAGGACACGGTAAAAAACAAACAAAAAAACACTTATATGTTCTTTGTTGCACTATTTATGATAGCTAACTAATAGAAACAGCCCAGATGCCCTACAATGAGTGAGTGGATCAAGAAAATGTGACACATATACACAATAGAATTTTATTCATCTGTTAGAAATGGACTGACCTAAAAAAAAATTATGTTAAATGAAGGCAGGCTCAGAGAGACAAATGATACATGGTATAATACATAGGGGAGGAATGCAATGATATAACTCCTTTGAACAACTATCCTTAACTGTGCAAAAACTCTTTAGTTTGATGTAATCCTATTTGTCAATTATCTCTACAATTTTTTGAGTCCCTTGACCTCAACTCAGAAAGTTCCTGCTTATGCCAATATGTTCTAATGTTTCACCTATTCTTTTCTCTAGGAAGTTCAATGTTTCCGGTCTAATGTTGAGGTTTTGATCCATCTTGAGATGATATTTGTTCAAAATGACAGATAGGGGCCTGATTTCAGTCCATGAATGAATGTCCAGTTTTCCCAGCACCATTTGTTGAAGAAGCTGTCTTTTTCTTCCCAACATATACATTTGGCTTCCTTATCAAATACCAGATGGCTGTTAAGTATATGTGGCTGTCAAACATATGTTGAATGACAGCAATGAGATCTGAAAGGGTATATATTGATTCATTTAAATAATGGAGTTCAAGAACCAGAAAAAGTAACTTATGATCAGAGAACTCAGAATTCTGGCTTCTTTGCAAGTCTCTCAACTGGCAAAAACTACCAGAGAATTTCCTCAGGTTCTAGAAAGCCTCTGTGTCTTGTTTTGTGTGATGACTACATGGATGTATGTGTAAAAAACTGATTGCCATTGGCCCATGCTATAATCCTTGTTATTCAGGAGGTTGAGGTCTGAGGAGCCCAGTTCAAAATCAGCCTAGGGAGAAAAACTTGTGAGATTCTTATCTCCAATAAACTACTCAGAAAAGGCTAGAAAGTGGTTCTGTAGCTCAAATGGTACAGTGCTAGTCTTGAGCACAAATTGACATGCATGCACATGTGCGCACACACACACACACACACACACACACACACAGAATGTGTCAAAATGTTTGTGGGGAAAGATCATAAATAGAAGTGTCAATTACTCTCATCTGATCATGTTATATGTCTGGAAACATTATACTGTACCCATAGATTAAAAACATGTTCTGTGTATAGATTAAAAATAAAACTAGGTGGGCTAGGAGTTTGGCCTTGTGGTAGAGTGCTTGCCTTGCATGCACGAAGACCCAGGTTCAATTCCTTGGTACTACTTACACAGAAAAGACTGGAAGTGGTGCTATGGCTCAAGTGGTAGAGTACCATCCTTAAGTAAGCCCAAGGACAGTGCTCAGGCCTTGAATTCAAGTGCCAGGACAGGCAAAAATAAATTAATTAATTAATAAAAAATAAAATTACATTTTCCAACCAGAAGCATAGCCAGTGGTAGAGTACTTGCCTACAATGTGAAAAATCTTGAGTTCAATTTCCAGTACCCACTCTCACATAAGTAAGCAAATAAACATGCCAAACAACAAAAAGATTTGTGTACTTGCTTTGTATATGTCAAATATCAATACAAAAAAATGAAAGGATGGGGGACCTGGACTTTGGCCTAGTGGTTAAAGTGCTTGCCTAGCATGCATGAAGACCCGGGTTCAATTCCTTGGTACCACATACATAGAAACAAGCCAGAAGTGGTGCTGAGGCTCAAGTGGTAGAGCTCTAGCCTTGAGAAAGTCCAAGGACAATGCTCAGGCTCTGAGCTCAAGCCCAGGATTGGCAAAAAAAAAAAAAAAAAAAAAAATGAAAGGATGGGGTTGGACATGTGGCTCAGTTGGTAGAGTACTAGTTAATGAGTGAAAGCATCAGATACAGAGTTTTAGTTCCAGACATGAACAAAAAAGAAAGAAAGAAAGAAAGGATGGAGGGAGAGGAAAGGGAGGGAAGAAGATAGGGAAAGAACAAAAGAAAGAAAGAAAAAGAAAGAATTATATGCTCTTCAAATAAGAGGAATGAAGAAGTGTATGCAATGAATAAATACCAACAAATGCTGACAAAGTTGGGGGCTGAAAGAACCCTCATACACTATTGGGAATGTAAATTAGTCCAGTCACTATGGAAATCAGTGTGGAAATATCTTGAAACACCAAAAAATATAACTATCTTATGATCAAGCTGCACCACGCTAGGACACATCTCTGCATAACAGCCAAATTCTGGAATAAGCCTAAAGTGCTCATCATCAACTGATGAATGGATTTAAAAACTGTGAAATGTACACATAGTAGAACATTATTCAGCCATAAATAAAATTATATTATCTACAGACAAATGGAGATCATCATGTTAATCAAAATAAGCCAAACCCAGAAAGATATTGAATATTTTCTCTCAGATGTGAAACTTAGACTTAAAAGAAAAATGTTCTGGGGCAGGGAGCATGGCCTAGTGGTAGAGTGTTTGCCTAGCATCTACAAAGCCCTAGGTTTGATTCCTCGGTACCACATACACAGACAAAGCTGGAAGTGGTGTTGTGTGGCTCAAATGGTAGAGTGCTAGCTTTGGGAAAGTCAACGACATTTTCCAGGCCCTGAGTTTAAGCCCCAGAGCTTCCAAAAAAAAAAAAAAAGACCTGAATATAAAAATGAGACTGTGAGGAAGGTGGGTGAAGGAGAGGGTGATTGGGGGTGTAAATAGATCAAAGTGGTTTATATGGGTGCAAGAAAATAGAATAATAAACACATTGATTTTTTTTTTTTTTGCCAGTTCTGGGGCTTGAAGTCAGGGCCTGAGCACTGTCTTTGGACTTTCTTAAGACTAGAGCTCTATCACTTGAGCCACAGCACCATTTCCAGCATTTTCTATGTATGTGGTACTGAGGAATGGAACCCACTCTACCACTAAGCTAAACTCCCAGCCCCTGAAATTAATTTTTAACTGGGAATATTAGAGTAATAGGATTAATTTGATCAAAGTATATTACCTGTTTATATAGACATATTACAATGAAACCCCTTTGCACAATTAATAGTCACTAATTTGAATTAAAAATCTTAATTGGGGGGTGGAGGGAGGGAAATAGGGACAAAAACATGTATACGGTCAAGTAATGCACATTCTATCTGGTGAATATAACTGTAACCCTTCTATTAATTATAATAAAAACAAACTTGAAAAAATAAGAGAACTGTAAAAAAGAAATCTTGATTATGACTGGGAACATGGCCTAGCGGTAGAGTACTTGTCTAGCATGCATGAAACCCTGGATTCCATTCCTCAGTACCACATACACAGAAAAAGCCAGAAGTGGTGCTGTGGCTCAAGTGGTAGAACACTAACCTTGAGTAAAAGAAGCTCAGGCCAGGTGAGGTGGCTCATACCTGTAATCCTAGCTACTCAAGAGGCTGAGATCTGAGATCATGGTTCAAAGCCAGTCCAGGCACTAAAAACCCTGAAACTCTTATCTCCAATTAATCACTAGAAAAGGGGACGTGGGGCTAAGGGTAGGGTTGTAACCTTGAGCTGAAGAGCTCAAGGACAGAGCCCAGGCTCAGAGTTGCCCCATGACCCACAAAAAAAAAAAAATGCTCAGAGACAGTGCCCAGACCGAGTTCAAGCCCCAGGACTGCAAAAAAGGAAAAGAAAAGAAAAGAAACCAAACAATTTACAGTCTAGATAGAAGGACTCTAGACTCTAGACTCAAAAGCCCAAGCACTATAATATTATGCCACGTAGCATTTTATACGTCCATCAAAATGGGTCCAAACTATTGCAGAAGTAAGATACTTTATAACTGTCCAGGTTTTATACCTTTCAAGTAATTTTTTTCACATACAGACTAGCTTTGAACCATGATAGCCTCCTTAATAGCTAGGTTTACAGCATGAGCCACTAGTTCCCAGCTATAGCTCTTTTTGTTGTTGAGATGAGGGTCTCACCACTTCATTGCCTAGGCTAGTCTGACACTCCTGGACTCAAGCAAAACTTTTGCCTCAGGGCTGGGAGTTTGGCCTAGTGGTAGAGTGCTTGCCTAGCATGCACAGACCGGGGTTCAATTCCTCAGTACCACATATGTAGAAAAAAAGCTGGAAGTGGTGCTGAGGCTCAAGTGGTAAAGCTCTTGCGTTAAGAAAGTCCAAGGACAGTGCTCAGGCCCTGAGCCTAAGCCCAGGACTGGCAAAAAAAAAAAAAAATGCAGTTATAGGATTTGCCTGGGCTGTAGTAAAAAGCGTAGACTAAAATTCAAGCCTTCAGACTGCTAACCTGTGGATTACCAACACCTCACCTGACCAGGAGGCCAAAGTCTGAGCTCTACTAACCAGGCAAATGGTGATGCCAGGCAAGCTGCTGTGGAAGAGCCTCTGGGTGTGAGCAAGTGCCAGGCAACCTAGACATGGGCCAGTCCCTGGTCCAGCTGCTGCCACCTCTCCTCCCTAACTCCTTCTCCCCTGCAGTTGCCAGTAACACAGGAGCTTAAAGAACCCTCTGGGGAGGGTTCTAGTTTTCACTGTTTTCTCTCACACTACATTTTTTTTTTTTTTGCCAGTCCTGGGGCTTGAACTCAGGGCCTGGGCACTGTCTGTGTACACTTTTTGCTCTACCACTTGAGCCACAGCACCACTTCCAGCTTTTTCCATATATGTGATACCGAGTAAGGGAACTAGGCCAAACTCTCCGCCCCTCTCACACTTCTTCTAGCCAACTTAAGCTCATCATGAACCACCAAAGGCAGTGTAGGGAGGTGGGGGCGTGGTGAGGAGACCCTGCTAGGCTGGCAGTGCGGGGCCTGGTGTTCTAATCTCACTCATTCACTAGACTCAGGAAGCCTCCCTCTTCCCATTGCTTCCTCTTTTCCTTTAGTCTTTCTCTCGGTTCTGCTTCTCCACTACTTCTCCAATCTGCTTTCCCATGGCCCTCACATCTTCCTTTTTTAAATTTATTTTTCGCCTTTCCACGTTTTCAAAAGCTACTAGATAAACCCAACCCTCCGGCACCACCAAGGCCACCCAAGCAGAGCACTGCCTCTCCTCCATCCCACCACACTTCTTTCCTCTGCCTCTTGTCCCCTAGGACAAGAGGGCAGGGGAGCAGGCCACAGAGCCCGCGGGGTGAAGGTGGGGGGAGAGGGAGCGAGCATTCAGGACCTCAGGTCCCCGCACCCCGGTTTGGAGCTAGGTCACAGCTGTTGCCAAGTCCTTTGGAGGGGCCGGGAGATAAAGACTTGAACTTGACTTTCAACGTGGAGAAGAAGAAAAAAAAAAGCTGACTACCCTAGAGAGGCAAGGTAGCAAAGGAGTCCTCTCGGTCACCTCCCCATCCCTCCGTGGACGCGGGGGTGAACTCGGATGTCGCCCCCCTCCCCGCACCCCGAGGTCGGATTCCCGCGCTCCAGCCCTGGCATCCTCCCAGAATGAAATCACCTCCCGCGGTTCCTCGGAGGGAGCAGAAGCAACCGGAGACCCAGCACGCCCGTCCCCGGAGAAAGCCCCCGGGGGGGGGAGCCGGGGCCGGGTGGGCTCCGGCCGGCGGGGCCCGACGGCCCTCCCCGCCCCCACCCGGCGGCCCCTCCCTCCCCGGACCGCCGCCCCCGGCGGCCGGCGCGGGCGGTGCAGCATGCGGCAAAGCTCTTTGCATAAATTATGCTCATGACGCAGCAGCTAAAAAAATCCAAGTAGCAGAAGGAGGGAAAAAAGGGGGGGTGGGAGGGAAATCGGGGGGGGCCGTGGAAAAGGGGGAAAGCAGAAAAACATATACCTGGTCGCCCCCCCACACCTAGCTTTCCCCCCTCCCGCTTCCCGGCCGGGCCCCACCGCCCGGCTGCAGCCCGCCGAGCCCCTCCGGCGCAGCCCAGCCCCGGCCCGGGGGGCCCCGGGGGCGGCGGCGGGTCCCGACCGACTCCCGGGCCGAGTCGAGCCCCGGCCGGGCCGCGCTGGCTCCTTTGTCTGCGGGCGGCGGCCGCCCGCGCCCCCGGCCCCGGTCCCTTGGCTCGGGCTGTGAGATGAATGTCTAACCGGCGGCCGCTTGGCACCCGGGGCGAAGGCGGCCCGGGCTCCGGTAAGTAGCGGGGTCCGGGGCGGGGAGGGGTTTGCACGGAGGGGGGAGGGGGCCGGGCAGGGGAGGTTTCGGGTTTGGTTAATATGCAATGCCCGTAATTAGCATAATTTATATATTTATGATAAAGAGAGGGGGGAAAAAGCCGCGGGACCCGGGGCAGCGGGATGCGGGGCCCCGGCGGGCGGGGAGCTCCGGAGTGGGGCGCCGCGCCGCTGCCCACCTGGGGCCGCAGACCCCCGGGGCCCGCGCCCGGCTCGGCTCCGGCGGGAGGGCGGGGCGGCCGCCAGGTGGACGCGGCGGGGGAACCTGACCTAGGCCCCTCCCCGTCTCTGTCCCTGGAGCCCTAATGGGGTACCGATCACGGGCGCGGGGGGCTCTAACCACAGACCCCCGTGGCGAATGTGGGCAGATCCTGCTGCCCCCGTCCCTCAGGACAACCCGGGTGTCTGGATCCCGGGTGACTGGGGCCCTCGGGAGTCAGCCTGGGCCACCTGTCAGCACCCTCCTCCTAGAGGACCGGCGGGTGGGACTCGCGGGTTGGAGACCGGGATGTTGCTGGAAGGGTGGGGGAGTACCTCATAAATATTTCATCACAATATGATTATTAACAACAGTCACAAGATGGGCTTGATCGCTTCTCCCTGGTCATTCATACCTGGCATGGCCAAAGGGGTCGGGAAGGGGCTTCGGACCTTTACTTTAGCTTGGAGATCTCCCACCAGCCTGGGATCGGAAGCCTGCAAACCTCTGCGGAACAGCCTAAGCCCCTGCACCAGAGAAATAAAAAGCCTTCTGGAAGCTTTAGTGGGCTAGGAGGAGCAGGAACAGCAGCAGCGGCTCTACGCAGAAACCCTGGCCTAATCTGCACCTTTTTCTTGGCAAAGTAGAGGGTTGGTCCTCAGCCCACGAGGTTGCATCCCTCACACCTTGCCTTGGTAGCCTAAGCCTGAGTCTGCAGGCAGAGACCTGGGGTGATGTTTCTGTGACTGGATCTTCCAGGTCTATGTTCTCTACAATGTCACTCACTCTTTCCTAGGCTCAACAAAATACCCACCAAAGGCCATATCTGAAAAATTCAGATGAAGCCTCTTCTGTCTAGACTTTGCAGTATGAAGTGGGCAGGGAGGTCATAAATATGAAAACAGATTTAGTCACTGTAAAATTAAAATAAGGCCTATCAAATGATGCATTGCTCCACAATCTGAGCCACAAAGGAGGAAAGGGTACTAAGTCTGAGTGAGCCTTGCTTTCTTGGAACTTACAGTCTGTTGGGAACAAGTTTTGTTTTGGTACAGTTACTGGAGCTGGAACTCAGAATCTGGGTGCTGTCCCTGAGGTGTTTTTTTTTTTTTTTTTTTTTTTTTTTGCCAGTTATGGGGCTTAAACTCAGGGCCTGAGCCCTGTTCTTCAGCTTTCTCAAGGCTAGAGTTCTAACACTTGAGCCACAGAACTACTTCCAGGTTTTTCTATCTATGTGGTACCAAGGTATTGAACCTGGGTTTTTGTGCATGCTTAGGTAAGCACTCTACCACTAGGCCAAATTCCAGGCCCCTGAGTTTCTTTTTGTTGTTTTTTTTTTTGCCAGTCCTGGGTTTGATCTCAGGGCCTGAGCACTGTCCTTGGGCTTTCCTCAAGGCCTAGTGCTCTACCATTTAAGCCACAGCACCACGTCCAGTTTTCTCTGTGTGGTACCAAGGAATCCAACCTGGGTCTTCCTGCATGCTAGGCAAGCACTCTATCACTAGGCCAAACTCCTGGCCTGTCCCTGAGCTTTTTGTTCAAGGCTGGCATTCTATCCTTGGCTTTTGGGTGGTTAATTGGAGATGAATTTCACAAATTTTCTCTTTCATTCTGGCTTCAAGCTACAATCCTCAAATTACAGCTTCCTGAGTAGCTAGAACTTGGCCAAGTGCAAGGCCCTGAATTCAGAACTCAGTACACACACACACACACACACACACACACACACACACACACACAGGTGCCCAGCTAAGATTTTTTTTTTTTTGCATGAAAGTTCATGAGACTGTTAACCCCAGTTAACCACCAAAAAGCCAGAAGTGGAACTGTGACTTAAATGATACAGCATCAGCTTTGAGCAAAAAAGCTAAAAGACAGCACTTAGGCCCTGAATTTAAGCCCTAGTCCTGGCACCAAAACAAAACAAATAAAAAGCAACCTCAGGGGGAAGAAAAGGAATGTAAAGGTAAGGAATCCAGAACATACTGGCTCTAGTTTGCTCAATTGTTATCAAAGTTAATGACCCCCCATGTGTATCACTTACCCTTAGAGTTGGGTGAGTGATACATCAATTAGTATTATAAAAAGTACTTAGCCCATGGCCAGGAGTTTGACCTAGTGGTAGAGTGCTTACCTAGCATGCACGAAGACCTGGGTTTCATTCCTCAGTACCACATACAAAGAAAAAAGCCGGAAGTGGTGCTGAGGCTCAAGTGGTAGAGCTCTAGCCTTGAGAAAGTCCAAGGACAGTGCTCAGGCCCTGAGCTCAAGCCCAGGACTGGCAAAAAAAAAAAAAAATACTTAGCCCACAGTGGATACTTAACTGAAATGCTAAATGCTCTCTTTCTATGTTCATGTGTAAACCTCTTTGCCTTTTTTATTATTTCCTCTAGTGTTTGTGACTCTGGTTTGGTGCTCCAGAGAGACAACCTGTTTTCACAGGGTTTGGTCACTCATTGCTTATGGCAGGCTGGTCCACCACTGGAGACGTCCTACCTCCTCTGTGTATGCTACTCTGGTCTTTGGGCCACGGCCACAGGATTATCCAGGAGATTGTGTAGAACCCCAAGGCCTGTTGAGGGAAGGGACTTGCTGGAGATCTTCATTTTTTTTTGTAAGTGTTTAACAATCAGACATATTAAAGTTTGAGAACATAGGTTAATGTGTTTATCATCTCTTCTGGGAAGACTGCCCAGATTTCTCTTCTAGGAAAGTACTCTGAGAACCCTGCGTGCTGTTTACCTCATCTAAAATTCTGAGTGTTTGTCAGGTTTACTTTTGGTTCCACTTGGTGTACCACCTCCCATTAGGTTGGAGAATATTCCAGACAAATGTCTAGTCTGGTCACCCTTGATTCCTCCTGAGTGTGGATTTGCCTGGCATGCTGTGGAAGTAAAACTTTGAAGTTCCTAGAATCCTGTTTCCTTGCTAGGTGCTGGTGGTTCAAACCTGTAATCCAGCTACTCAGGAGGCTGAGCTCCGAGGGCCATGGTTCGAAGCCAACGTGGGCAGCCTAGCCAGTCATGGGGCTTGAGCTCAGGGCCTAGGCACTGTCCTTGGGTAATCTCAAGGTGAGTGCTCTACCACTTGAGCCACAGCACTACTTCCGGCTTTTTCTGTTTATGTGGTACCGAGGAATCAAACCCAGGGCTTCCTGTATGCTAGGCAAGCACTCTACCACTAGAGTGTATTTAAGTACTGAGTTTCGAACTCAGGGTTTTGTACTTGGCTTTTTCACTCAAGGCTGGTGCTATATCATTTAAGTCATACTTCCACTGCTGGCTTTCATCTGGCTAATTGGTGAGTCTTACTGGGCTGTATTTAAACTGTGATCCTCAGATCTCAGCCTCCTGAGTAGCTAGGATTATAGGGGTAATCCAACAGCACCTGGCTCTGAGACTCTTATCACCAATTAACCACCAAAAAGCTGGAAGTGGAGGTGTGGCTCAAGTGGTAGAGCTTTAAGCAGAAAAAGCTAAGCAAGAGCTCAAACTCCAGTACCAAATAAAAGAAAGAAAAAAGAATCCTGTTTCTTTTACTTCTCCAGAAATTTGGGAGCATTTCTCTTCTCTGTCTTCCTACCATACCATTTCAAACTTTTCTAGATGGTTTGGAAATTATATTATACTTTGACATATGGGCCTTTGCTTTTCCGATCCCATCTTACCCAGGATGCACTAGGTGTGGGCTCGTGCCCACCCCAATCTACTGTGACCATGGATCCTGGAGCCGGGTCTGAGTCATCTCTGACTGTTAATGAGCAGGTATCTTCTGGGACCAGAAGAGGTAGGGGTGGTCAGGGTTGTGGTTTGAGGGCTGTGGGCAAGGGAGTAAGACTCCATTGTTGGTTTCTTACTAAAGTTCATAGACATTTCACCTGTTCAGAGGGAATTACCAGTAGAGTTTCTCAGGGGCTGAGACAAGGATTTAAACTGACTTTAAGATTCAAGTTAAGGGGCCGGGAGTTTGGCCTAGTGGTTAAAGTGCTTGCCTAGCATGCATGAAGACCCGGGTTCGATTCCTCGGTACCACATACATAGATAAAAGCCAGAAGTGGTGCTGAGGCTCAAGTGGTAGAGCTCTAGCCTTGAGAAAGTCCAAGGACAGTGCTCAGGCCCTGAGCTCAAGCCCAGGACTGGCAAAAAAAAAAAAAAAAGATTCAAGTTAAAAGCTGGACTCATGCCGGTAATCCTAGCTAGTCAGGAACTGAATCAGAAACTGGGATATTGAAGTTCAGCCAGAACAGAAAAATTTGAGAGACTCTATCTCTACCTAACCAGAAAAAAAAAAAAAGCTGATCTGGAGGTATGGCTCAAGTGGTTGAGCACTAGCTGTGTGCAAGCAACCTAGCTGAGTTGAAAGTGTGAGGCTCTGAGTTTAAACCCTGGAACCAACACATACATATACACACAGAGGGGGAGGGGGAGGGAAAAAGGGAGGAGGAGGGGGAGGAGGGAGAAGAGGGAGAGGGAGAAGGGAAGGGGCGGGAGGGGGGGAAGGGGAGGGAGGAAAGAAGAAAGAAAGAAGGAAAGTAATCTTGGTGCTTGTGGCTCATGTCTGTAATCCTAGCTATTCAGGAGGCTGAGATCTAAGGATCATAGGGTTTTTTTTATTGCTTTTTTAAAAATTCTTTTTTCCATATTTTTTATTATAATTAATAGAAGGGTTACATTATATTCACCAGATAGAAGGTGCATTACTTCACAAACATTGATACCCTTTCTTATGTCTTGGTCCCCATTTCCCTCCCCCCACCCCCACCCCTCATCTTGTTTTCACCCCTTCCCTATCAATTTCAAATAACCAATTAAACATATATACAATATATCAGTTAACAAGGTGAAATACTGTAACAATATGAGATACCCAAAGGATATCCAAAGAGATGAGAGATAACATAGTATATTAAGGACAACAATCACTCATTATACGGCTTTTGTTTCTATATCCTGAAAGTCCTTTCATTTAGTGTCATACTATATGGCCTTCTGTATCTAGATTTTGTTCTATTGTAAATCTCTGCTAGGAGAGCCCAAGGTTTCTACTGATTATGACAAATGAGGGAAACCATTGTGCCCTCTCTTCTATCCTCCAGCCCTATCCAGACTGCCTGCCTGTCCCCATCCTCCAGCAATGCCCCTCATCCTCTGCTTGCAGGTTATCGTGATGTCAGGCCATGAGACCATCCGAGTGCTGGAAGTTGGAGTGGATGCTCAGCTGCCAGCTGAGGAAGAGGGGAAAGGACTGGAAAGTGTGGCTACCGAGGGCTCCCAGAACCAAGACCCTCCTGAAACCAGGGAAACTATTGGTGAAGCTGGGACAAACAACCCAGACCCCTCTGCAGATGTAGCTGGTATGAGGTTATTCTCCAATGTGGTTTTGCTCCCCTTGGGTCCCTTCTGCGGTTTCCTGATGAGCCAGCATAAAGGTTCCCTGGGGACCTAGGGGACCTTACAGCCTTGTCTTCCTGTTCACTGGATTGCCTATGGCCATAGTCTACCTATATAGCCAGCCTCCAGGGCTATGTCACCCTCTTTGTGACCCTGGAACTTGAGTTCTTGAATCACTCTCAGACCAAAACTGGGATTACTGATTGGTGGGGACTACCCTAAGAAATCTGAATCAGGGCCTGCACTGGAGGCTCACACCTGTAACCCTAGCTACTCAGGAGGCTGAGATCTAAGGATCGCAATTCAAAGTCAGCCTGGGCAGGAAAGTCCAGGAGACTTTTTTTTTGGGGGGGGGGCAGTCCTGGGCTTGGGCTCAGGGCCTGAGCACTGTCCTTGGACTTTCTCAAAGTCAGAGCTCCACCACTTGAGCCACAGCACCACTTCTGGCTTTTTTCTATGTATGTGGTACTGAGGTGTAGAACCTGGGTCTTTGTGCATGCTAGGCAAGCACTCTACCGCTAGGCCAAACTCCTGGCCCAGTCCAGGAGACTTTTATCTCTAATTAGCCACCAGAAAACTGGAAGTGGCTCTGTGACTCAAAGTGGTAGAGTACTAACATTGAGCTAAAGAGCTAAGAGACAGTGCGTAGGCCCTGAGTTCAAGCCCCATGTCCAACAGAAAAAAATTTTAAAAGGAAAAAGAAAAGAGAGAAAAGAAAAAGAAATTTGAAGCTGGGCACAGAGGCTCATACCTATAACCCTAGTTACTCAGGAGGCTGAGATCTGAGGATCAAGGTTCAAAACCAGCCGGGATACAAAAGGACCTGAGACTCTTATCTCTAATTACTCTCTAGAAAATGCGAAGTGGGCCTTGGCTCAAGGGTAGGGTGATAGCCTTGAACTGAAAAGCTCAGGGACAGTGCCCGGGTCAAGTTCAAGCCCCATGACCAAAAAAAAAAAAAAAAGAAAAAGAAAAAGAAAAAGAAAGAAAGAAAAGAAAAAAAAATTTGAATCTGCCTCAGTGGGTTTGTAGATACAAATCAGAGTGTCAGTCTAATGCAGAAAGGCCTGAATCTTCAGGATCCAGCCAGCCCTTTCTTTCTCTCTGTCCTTTTTTTTTTTTTTTTAAAAGCTAGAACCCTGAAAATACTTTTCCCTCCTCTTAGCAGACTTATGGTGGTGTCCTTCTCCAAAGATAACATCAGGGTGTGAGCAGAAATTCCTGCAGTACAGCTGGGAGACAGCTAAGGGCTGTTCTGGTGGCTAAGCTATAGGCCTAGACACTGCTCTAGCCACCCTTTTCTCACCACTGACTAAATAAAATGCCTTGTCAAGAGGTTGATGTCTGATTCTGTAGGAAGTCTTTTTGTTTTTGTTTTTGTTTTTTTCCCAGTCCTGGGTCTTGAGCTTAGGGCCTAGGCACTGTCTGAGATCTTTTTTGCTAAAGGCTAGTGCTCTACTACTTGTGCTAGTTTCACTTCAAACTTTTTGGTGGTTAATTGGCGATAAGAGTTTCATGACTGGGTCAGAGCATAACCTAGTGGTAGAGTACTCGCCTAGCATGCACAAAGCCCTGGGTTTGAATATTCAGTATCACATACACAGAAAAATCCAGAAGTGGTGCTGTGGCTCAAGTGGCAGAGTTCTAGCCTTGAGCAAAAAGTGTCCAAGGACAGGGCCCTGACTCTGAGTTCAAGACCCAGGACTGGGAGAAAAACATTTCATGGACTTTCCTGCCTGGGGTGGCTTCAAACCATGCTGGGATTACAGATGCAAGCCACTGGCACTCAGCTTATCTACCTATCACCTATTATAAACATTACTACTTTGAATATCTTTTTTTTTTGCCAATCATGGGGCTTGAACTCAGGGCCTGAGCACTGTCCTTGGGCTTTCTCAAAGATAGAACTCTACCACATGAGCCACAGCAACATTTCTGGCTTTTTCCTTATGTACATGGTACTAAGGAATCGAACCCAGGGCTTTGTGTATGCTAAGCAAGCACTCTACCACTAGGCCTCTACTTTGAAAATCTTTGATTGGTCCTTTTTTTCTTTTTGACACACTGAAATCCTTTTTGAGGAGAAATCAATTGTTGATATAGAAGGAAGTTATCACAAAGGGAAAAAGCCATCCATAAATAGAAAAAGCAGGCACCAGTGCCTCATTCCTATAATTATGGCTACTCAGGAAGCTGAGATCTGAGCATCATGGTTTGAAGCCCAGGATGAAAAGTCCATGTGACTCATCTCCAATAAACTGCTCAGAAAAAGCCCAAAGTGGCACTATTGCTTAAGTGGTAGAGCTCTAGTCTTGAGTACAAAAAAGCTCAAGGACAGTGCCCAGGCCCTGAGTTTAAGCCAGGAATGGCAAAAAAAAAAAAGTACCACATGCCTTTTAAGCTAGAACCAAACAGTGATAAAAAGCCTACCTGGGTGGTGCTGTAAAGAAACCTTGATTCTGAGAACTATTTTCCTTTTTCTATAAACCAATCTTTCTTTTTCTTTTTTTCTTTTTTTCTTTCTTTCTTTTTTTTTTTTTTTTGCCAGTCCTGGCTTGAACTCAGGGCCTGTGTACTGTTTTTGGGCTTTCTCAAGGCTAGAACTCTACCACCTGAGTAACAGCACCAGTTCCAGCCTTTTCTATGTACGTGATACTGAGGATTTGAACCCAGGGCAAGCTAGGCAAGCACTCTACCACTTGACCAAACTCCTGGCCCTAAACCAGTCTTTCAGTGGCAAGAAGAAATGAAATCCTCTAAATATATGCAAACCTTGGGCCCATGGTTCTATCTTGGAAATACATCTTGATAGAATGGACATTTTATTTCTTTATATGATAAGATTTTATCATTTCCATTTGTCACTTATCATTTCCTCACTTTCCTTTCTGGTTTTTTTTTTTTTAATTTTGGCGTGTGTGTGTGTGTGCCATTACTGGGGCTTGAACACAGGGACTGGGCACCATCCTTCAGCTTTTCCCTCAAGGCTGACATTCTACCACTCCACTTGAGCCATACCTTTTTTTTTGGCAGTTAACTGGAGATAAGAATCTCATGCACTTTCCTGCCTGGGCTGGTTTTGAACCTCAATCCTTATATATCAGCCTCCTGAGTAGCTAGGATTAAAGGGTGTAAGCCTCCAGCACCTGGCTAAAATTTCTTCTTGACTTCAGACTTTAAGGGGGGCAGAGAAAGCTGGCTGACCTAAAGAGCTATGACCCTGAAGTTTGGTGAAGACATGTCCAATTTTCAGGGACTTTGCCCTGTAAGAATTCCCATGCTAGTGTGCGTGTGTGTGCGCATGTGTGTGTGTGCGCACATGTACGCACGCGTGTGCATGCTCATGCTCGTGTGTGCATGCCAGCCCTGGGACTTGAATTTAGGGCCTGGGCACTGTCCCTGAGCTTTTTTCCTTAAGGTTAATATGTTATCACCTAGTCATAGCACCACTTCCAGATTTTTCACCCAGAACTAGTATTCTATCACTTTGAGCCACTTCTGGCTTTCTGGTGGTCAATTGGAATGATAGTCTCTCAGACTTTCCTGCCCAGGCTGACTTAGAAGTGAGCTTTTCAGATTTCAGCCTACAGAATAGGCTTCAGCCCAGCCCCACTTCCCATTTTCTAGTGATTAATTGGAGATAAGAGTCCCATGGCTTCATAGTGACCAGGATGGCTTTGAACCGTGATTCTCAGATCTCAGCCTCCTGAGTAGCTAGGATTACAGGTATGAGCTACCACACCTGGCCTAAGCCAGCACTTTTTGCATTCAAAAAGTAGCTCGAAAACAGGATGAAGAATTCAGTTGCCAGCTGACTTCCAGTTACCTATTCCCATCAATTCTAGCTTTTTCCTTCCCCTACTGCTTAAATAACAGGTCACAATGTCCTTTAGAGCTACAAAGTGAGGAAATGTGCCAACTGTGCAGACTTGGATTTTCTTCATGTGCATGAGAAGTGTGGCCTGTCTTTCCTGTCTGACTCAGGGCTCTCCAGACTTAAGTCTCACATGAGCAGCATGGGGAAAGCGGCTTCACAGGCCAGAGAAAGCCAGCAAGCAACTGGTATTCTGTTATGCAAGGAATAACCATGGGGCTGGAAGTTACTACTTCCAGCTGCAGACAAAATGTTCTACTTCACTCATCCCTCCCCTCACTCCTTGTTCTTCTTTCTCTTAATGTCACGTGAAGTGAAGTCACTCCCGGGAATCCCTCCAAGTCCTGCCCCTGCCATTGCCACCTTCAGCCAAGCCCCAACCCAGCCTCAGGCATCACAGACCCTGACACCACTGGCTCTACAAGCTGCCCCCCAGGTAAGGGACACCCCAGGGAGCTGGACAGAGGGCAGTGGGCCAGGAGTATGCATGAAAGAGCCATGGGATCTAAGAAATGATGTGAGGCAGTACAGGGTAGAGGCTATGCCTACTAGAAACCCCTGTCTTAGATAAAAGCTCATTGGAAAGGGGTCTCTGCATTTGCTGGGCAATCTCCGTGCAGACATAATGCAATCTTTTTCATGCTTGGAAGGTTAAGGGATTGCTCAGAGTCCTCATTCAGAGCTAGGGAGCATCTCCAGCACATTGAGAAGCTGTGTGTAGGATCCTGCAGTCCTGGTGACCTTTGCTTTATATACTATTCTCCAAGGCATCCAGGCAAAGGTATTATTCCCCACCAGAACTTCTCGGAAGCCTCTGTGGACCCTGGACTACTTAGTTGTTTTTTTGTTCACAAAGCACTGGTCCTTTAGGCAAGGACCCTAGGAAGGTTGGGGAAGCAGTAAACTTCAGGGGAAGAGGTGTGTGCATCCAATCTAACTGCCTAGGGTGGGGCTGGTCCGGGTGGTGTTCTGGGTTACTTCTCTGAAGGCAGGATAATCTGGTCCAAGCTCCCTTCAGGGTGAGGCTTCCAGCTAGGCCTTGGGCTCTTCCTCACCCGCCGGTGGCCTTTTCCCCCACTGCCCTCAGAATAATTGTTTGTGCTCAACTGGGTCTGAGAGACACAGTGTTTGCTCTGTGGATGTTGATTTTTTCTTTTTATTTTTTTTTCTTTTCTTTTCTTTTTTGAAATCTTGTTTGCTTTTGCAGGTCTTGACTCAGGAAAACTTAGCCACAGTTCTGACAGGAGTTATGGTTCCAGCAGGGGCAGTTACTCAACCTCTTCTTATCCCCATCAGTATTGCAGGTCAAGTGGCTGGGCAGCAGGGGCTGGCCGTGTGGACAATTCCTACAGCAACTGTGGCTGCCCTCCCAGGACTGACCGCTGCTTCTCCTACGGGGGGAATTTTCAAGCCACCTTTAGCCAGTCTCCAAGGTAACGGCAATTCTCCCCAGGACTGCACCAGGCGCCCTACCACCCCACACTTCCACCCTTGCACGTGTACTTCCCATGTTGGACTCAGAACCTGAGGCCCACCCAGGCCAATAGCCCTGGAGTCTGGATCCAGTGTCCCAGGCACCTAACCAAAGAGCCACAGCACCACTTTGGGACTCTAGGCCAGGACACCAGGCCAGCCAGCAGACCTTTCTTTCTTCAGCCAACTGCCTGAGACTGCTCTCTTCCCCATGCCAGAATTCACCTGTCACCAGACTCCTGAGAAGGACTGCAAGAAGACTCAACATCCTGTTCTTGAACCTACAGATCTACTGGCCCAAGGGAGGGGGGTGGGAATGAAAGATGTTGACATGCATCAGGCCTTCAAGCATCCAAGGAATTACAACTACCTGTTCCCATGCCCACTGCCCCAGCCCCGGGTCATTCATTGTGCCAGATGGGATTGGAGCCACTCTGGGCTGTGGCTAGGCCTTTGAGCATCTCTGTCTCTGCCTTGCTCCATAGCAACTGCCGTGCTGAATACCGCCCTTCCGGCACCTGTACAAGCTGCCCCACCAATCCAGGCTGCTTCACCAGCCCAGCCCCGGCCACCAGCCCAGCCCCAGACGTTGTTCCAGACCCAGCCGCTGCTTCAGACCACGCCTGCCATCGTATCACAGCCCACTGCTGCCACTGCTGCTGCCCCCACCCCCAAGCCAGTAGACACCACCCCGCAGATCACCGTCCAGCCTGCAGGCTTCGCATTTAGCCCAGGAATCGTAAGCTGCTGCCCTTACCCAGGGCTAACAGGGATGAACCAAATCTTGGGCAAGGGTGGAAATGACCCTTACCACAGTGGAGGAGCAGCCTCTTGAATCCAGCCCTTCCCAGCGCCAGCAGACATGGTTCCCTCTGAGGTCTTCTTGCAGCTGTCAGCCTGTTCAGCGCAGACAAAAGCAAACAATTTCTACTGAGAGGCCTGGAAAAATTCTCCAGAACCTGAACCACTGGATGAGCCTTGGAGGGTGGGATATTTAGGGATTATAACCTTGTGAGCTGCAGCTAAGGTGCAGCTGGAGGCTTACAGCTCTGTGCCAGTGTCTTTGTAATGTGGCTTCTGGCATAGTAGAGCTGCCAGGTGTGACAAAGAGCGCATCAGCCTCTCCAGTCTGGCCCTGCTACCCTCTCAGGCCTGGCTAGAAAGATTAAACAGAGTTATTCTTCTATGACTATGGCCCTACCCTTCCCTACTGCCCCCGTGTCTCCTACCTAGCTCTGGGTGTTCACCGACTGGATATGGGCCTGCAGCCTATATTTATGCCCACCCACCCCAAGATCCTTACACTCCTTTCTCTATCTGGGTCTCTTTTCACTCCTTTGGCCTCTGAGCAAGGCTCTTCCTCTACCCACAGATCAGTGCTGCTTCCCTCGGGGGCCAGACCCAGATCCTGGGCTCCCTTACTACAACTCCGGTCATTGCCAACACCATTCCCGGCATGCCAGGGATCAGCAGTCAGATCCTCACCAATGCTCAGGGACAGGCAAGTGTTGAAAGCCAGGTTTGAGGGGTGGGTACTGTGGAACAACTTGCCATGTCTTGGGCTAAGTAAGCATCCCAGAAACTGAAGCTGGTGTCAAGCTGTGGACCCCAGCTCACTGTTGTGGCCCGGCCCTGCTGATGTTGAGGTCCACACTGCAGTCCCCTAGAGGTGCTCATTCTACTTGCAGGATTTTGTTTATGGGGCACAGACCTTGTGCTGGGTGCTTCTTCATTCTTTATCTCATGTTCTGAGTACAGATCTATTTGGTAGAGATTTTTATTTCACTAGAGAGAGCAAGATTCAGAAATAATAAGATAAGCTGGGCATCAGTGGCTCACACCTGTAATCCTAGCTACTCAATGCTGAGATCTGAGCATTGTACTGCAAAGCCAGTGTGATCAGGAAAGTCCAGGAGACTCTAATCTCTAATTAACCACCAAAAATCCCTAAGTAGAATGTGGCTCAAATGGTAGAGTGCCAGCCTTGAGCAAGAAAACTAAAAGATAGTACAGGAGGGGGGGAGGAGGAAGGGAGAGAAAGGGAAAGGGAAAGAGAAGGAAAGGAAAAGGAAGGAAAGGGAAAGGGAAAGGGAAAGGGAAAGGGAAGGGAAGGGAAGGAAAGGAAAGGAAAGGAAAGGAAAGGAAAGGAAAGGAAAGGAAAGGAAAGGAAAGGAAAAAGGGAAAGGGAAAGGAGGATTAAGAGTACCAATTAGCATTCAGATCTCTAACAAGCAGTTCCACTCCTGTTTTACCTCAACTCTGAGGATGAAATAAAAAAAAGGAGCCTCCAGGGTATGGATTGGTGAGAAAAACAGCCAAAAGATTTATATGTTTTATCCAAGTTAGTTGTTTCCTCCGTTAGCTTGGGGCTTGGGGCTGTGGGTGGAGCTGGACACCACCTTCACATTTGGTGCCTTTTCCCTTATTTCCTCTTAGGTTATTGGAACACTTCCATGGGTGGTGAATTCAGCTAGTGTGACGGCCTCAGCACCAGCCCAAAGCCTACAGGTCCAGGCTGTGACCCCTCAACTGTTGTTAAATGCCCAGGGCCAGGTGATTGCTACTCTGGCTAGCAGCCCCCTGCCTCCACCTGTGACAGTCCGGAAGCCAAGCACACCAGAGACCCCTGCAAAGAGTGAGGTACTAGGATTGGAGGCACAGGGATTGAGGGGAGGGAGGGAGGGAGGAAGGGAGGAAATGGGTTACTTCTCTTCAGATTGCTGAGCAGAACAGCTTCTGAAGTTCCTAGGAAAGCCGGACACCTACAAAAGAGAGGGAGGACCCAAGTTAGAAGCCAGTGGGGATCTATACATGCTGGGAGTGGTCAAAATGGACTGGTCTGATTGAGCTATGGGGTGAACAAATTGGCAGAAAAGCCCCAGGAGTTTATTCTGTATCCCCTTCTTCTGCTTCCCCTCCATCCTCTATACCAAGTCTTTGATTATTTTTTGCTCATTCCAGAGCATTGTTTGAGGGACTACTCTATTCCAAATGTCAAAAATACAAAGATGATGGAGCTGGGAATGTAGCTTAGTGGTAGAGTATTTGCCTAGCACTCATGAAGCCCCATGTTCAGTTCCTCAGTGCCACATACACAGAACAAGCTAGAAATGGTGCTGTGGCTCAAGTGGTAGAGTACTAGCCTTGAACAAACAGGACAGTGCCAAGGTGCAGAGTTCAAGCCCCAGGAGTAGCAAAAAAAGATACAAAGATGACTAGATGTTTTTGCTAGACTTAGGTAGTTCATCATTGGAGTTAAAGATAAAATCTATATGATGGGGTGTGTTTCAGGCTCTTTGGGTCCCCAGAAAAGAGATCTCTGACAGATCAGGGTCAATCTAAAGGGACAAGTTGAGAATGAATGGTGAGAATGAAATGGGAGCATGAAATTGGAAGGATACTTCTCAAATTTGTGCATCAGAATCACCTGGAGGGCTTGTCAGACTCATTTCTTTTTCAATAAGTCTGAAGTAGGACCCAAGGAGGGAAAAGAAAAAGAGGCATTATAACCAAGCAGTGCTGGCTCGTGCCTGTAATCCTAGTTACTCAGGAGGTTGAAATGTGAAGATTATAGTTCCAGGCCAGCCTATGTAGCAAAGTCTGTGAGTAAAGACTGTAGCCCAAGTGGTAGAGCACTAGCCTTGAGCAAGGAAAGCTTAGGGATATCCCTTTGGCCCTAAGTTAAAGTCCTTGAGCTGGTGATGTAGCTCAGTGGAAGAATTCATGCTTAACATGAATGAAGCCCTAAGTTTAATCCTCAATACTACAAGAAGAAGAAGAAAGAGGAGGAGGAGGAGGAGGAGGAGCAGGAGGAAGAGGAGGAGGAGGAAGAAGAGGAAGAGGAAGAGGAAGAAGAAGAAGAAGAAGAAGAAGAAGAAGAAGAAGAAGAAGAAGAAGAAGAGGAAGTAGTAGTAGTCCCTTCTAGTTCCACTTCCAAAGATGACTTTTTTTTTTTTTTGCAAGTCCTGGGGCTTGAACTCAGGGCCTAAGCACTGTGCTTGAGCTTTTTCCTCAAGGCTAGAGTTCTACCACTTGAGCCATAGCACCATTTCCAGCTTTTTCCTATGTAATTGGTACCAAGGAAGCGAACCTGGGTCTTCATGAATGCTAGGCAAGCAGTATACCACTAGGCCAAACTCCCGGCCCAAAGATGATTTGTTGACATTTTATATTTCTCATTTTTTTCCATGAAAATCCATATGCAATTTAAAAGGCAAATTCCATTAAAAAAACTTCCTTTTTTCATTTAACACTGAGGTTGGCTTTTTCCTCCTCTGTGCTAGAGATCAAACTTAAGGTCTACTTCACACTGCACATACTCTTTTTTATTTTTTATTTTTTGTTGATCATGGGACTTGAACTCTGGGTCTGGGCTTTGTCCCTCAGCTCTTCAGCTCAAGGATACCACCCTACCCCTGAGCCACAGTGCCACTTCCAGTTTTCTGGTGATTAATTGGAGATAAGAGTCTCATGGACTTTTTAGTGCTCAGGTTGGCTTTGAACCTGGATCCTCAGATCTCAGCCTCCTGAGTAGCTATCATTACAGGTGTGAGCCACTGCACCAGCTTGCATATACTCTACCTTTAGGTCACATCTACTCTGTGTGAGTGCGTGTGTGTGTGTATGTGTGTGTGCATGTGCATGATGGTCCTGGGTCTTGAACTCAGGGCCTGGGTGCTTTCTCTGAGCTTTTATGCTCAAGGCTAATGCTTTACCACTTGGAACAACTCCACTTCTAGGTTTTATGGTTAATTGGAGATAAGACTGTTGTGGCTATTTCTGCCTGGGCTGGCTTCGAACCACAATTCTCAATTCTCAGCCTCCTGAGTAGTTAGGATTACAAGTATGAGCCACAGGGCCCAGCTTCCAGCCCCCCCCCTCCCTTTTTATTTTTATTTTATTTTATTTTTTTTTGCCAGTCCTGGGCTTAAGCTCAGGGCCTGAGCCACTGTCCTTGGACTTTCTCAAGGCTACAGCTCTACCACTTGAGCCTCAGCACCACTTCCAGCTTTTTTCTATGTATGTGGTACCGAGGAATCGAACCCGGGTCTTCATGCATGCAAGGCAAGCACTCTACCACTAGGCCAAACTCCCAGCGCCCCCCCCTCCCTTTTTAAATAACTACATCCTCTTTCATTGTGGGAAAGTCCCAGTAATTACCTCCTAGACTTTTAGAGTCTACAATAAGGTTGAAGTTTCTCTTTTGAAGGCAGAGATGTGAGAGAGCCCAAGGGAGGTTATTTATTGTGTCTTTGATCAAATACAGCAAACTTTTCTGAGCCTCTTACTGTGTCTCAGGTGGCACCAATTGCCATGCTTATTTAGAAGGTCACTATCCTGGTGTGTGCATTCATAAGCAATGGCTAGTTTTGCTTTTCAGTAGGGCATAGGTAGGTAAGTGGGACTCTCATGCCCATTTCTGACCTGCCTCTGGTCTACCCAGGAGTTTCAACTTTCTGAGTTGGGCAGGGACCAATAGAGACTTCTTTCTTTTCTCATAGGTGCAGCCCATCCAGCCCACACCAGCTGTACCCCAGCCTGCTGTGGTCATTGCTAGTCCTGCCCCAGTGGCCAAGCCGTCTGTCTCTGCTCCAATCCCCATCACCTGTTCAGAGACCCCTACAGTTAGCCAGTTGGTGTCCAGTAAGTGGCTTTTGGAAGAGGAATGTGGAATTGGGGGGGGGGAACCTTAACCTTTCCTTAAACTTCCTAGAACTGGGTGCTAGGCACATATCTGTCATCCTAGCTGTTCCATAAGCTGAGACTAGAAGTTCAAGGCAAGCTATAGTGAAACTCAAGACCTTGTCAGAAAGAAGAAAGGGGGCAGGAGGAATGAATATACATACATACATATATATATATATATATATATATATATATATATATATATACACAGAGAGAGAGAGAGAGCACATTACTTCCTGAAAAGCAAAAGAGAAGAGGCCTAGAGTGAGGTCTTGACTTTGTCATTCCCATTCTTATTGGATGGGATTCTGGGCATGATGTAAGTGAAGACTGGCTGCTCCTTACTGGCTCTTTTTCAGAGAGGTGAAACCATTAGCTGTCTTTGCTGTACTCTCTCACCCAGTATTTGGGGAATGTGGATGGCTAACAGGTATGCTTAGGGCAGGACTAGTGAGCATGAGGGAGGCCAGCAGTTAAATCTGGAACTTAAAAATAGATTTGATCACCCCTACCCCACAAAGGTCCAAGGCCTTTGTCCACAAGTCTTGCTTGTCTTGGTGGCAGGAGTCTTAAAGGTATACAACTTTTTGACTGGTGTCCTCATCCCTCATCACTGAACAAGTCCAGGACAATGGGCCATAGAGGTAGAGATGATTCCCATCTGATACAGTCATCTCTTGTCCCTTCCTCTGGCCTAGAGCCGCACACCCCAAGTCTGGATGAGGACGGGATCAACTTAGAAGAGATCCGGGAGTTTGCCAAGAACTTTAAAATCCGGCGGCTCTCCCTGGGCCTTACACAGACTCAAGTGGGCCAGGCTCTGACTGCAACAGAAGGTCCAGCCTACAGCCAGTCTGCCATCTGTCGGTGAGTAAGATTGCCCTGGAGAAGGTCACGAGGCCTGCTCAGGCTCTGTTGTCCCTGGGCACTTATAGGGGACCAGGGCATCCCGCATCATTCCGTATTTCCCCTTTTTACCGCCTGTCACCTTCCAGATAAGGATGTCTAGTCTAGTCTAAGGATGGACATGGACACAACTGTAGTAGTCAAAGACTGACTCAGTCATTCTAGGGCCCAAGTCTATTCAGATATTATAGCATAAGGGCTAGGAGTTTAGCCTAGTGGTAGAGTGCTTGGCTAGCATGCACCAAGACCCGGGTTCTATTCCTCCATACCACATACATAGAAAAAGCTGAGTATGGTGTAGTAGCTGAAGTGGTAGAGTTCTAGCCTTGATAAAGTCCAAGAACAGTGCTCAGGGCCTGAGTTCAAGCCCCAGGACTGGCAAAATAAATAAATAAATAAATAAATAAATAAATTATAGCATAAAAGCTGCTTTATAAGCCCAATGTTGTGGTTGTGGTGCCCTCATGCCTATAATCCTGACTATTCAAGAGGCTGAGATCTGAGGATCCTGGTTCAAAACCAGTCTTGGCAGAAATGTCAGTGAGGCTCTTATTTCAAAATAATCAGCAAAAAGCCAGAAGTAGAGCTGTGGCTCACCTGATAGAGCAAGAAAAGGCCAAGTGAGAGCTTTAGGTCCTGAACTCAGGTCCCAGTTCTGGCACACGTGCGTGCGTACATGTGCGTGTGTACACACACACGCACAAGCACATGGTACACACATGATTTATAAAATAAAACACAAAAATGTTGGTCTTCCACTATATACAATTCTCTTGGCACATACCTCTTCCCCCTCAGGTCAGATATAACTAGAAAGTTAGAGGGCTGTGTTTTTCTGTGTACAATTTGCAAACTTGTTTTGATGCCAGAGCCCGAGGAAAGATAAAATTTTAGACAGGAATAAGTGCATGGAGGATGGGAGTTTGGCCTAGTAGTAGTCTGCTTGCCTAACATGCATGAAGACCCGGATTTGATTCCTTGGTACCACCTACGTAGGAAAAATCCAGAAGTCGGGCGGTGGCTCAGATGTGAGAGCACTGGCCTTGAGAAAAGCTCAAGGACAGTGCTAATACCCTGAGCCCAAGCCCAGGACTGGCAAAAAAAAAAGGAATAAGTGCATGGCTTACTGATGGCTGAATGTTTACATCTGCTGCGGTTGCTGACTGACTACTAATAAAGTTTGATAAAATGCTGGCTCAGCCAGAAGGAACAGCCTGAGTTAAGAACATGAGTTAAGAAGCTGTGTGTAACACTGGTGACCTCTACAGGTTACTCAGGATGAGTCCTCACAAGACTTGGGTGTGAAAGTTTTGTTGTCAGGGTACTCTTGTCATTGCCTTGCTGATTTGAGGCCTGGGACATGGTCTGCCTGCTAGGATTTGGGAAAGCAGGACTTGGGTCTGCTTGCGCTTGGCTGAGCCAGAGGGGTACTGGCACTGTGGGAGCAATGAGGGGACCCAGCCTGTGAGGGTAGTACCAGGGTATGGGCTATGTCAAAGAGACAGAGACATTCTCTCTGTCTCTTGCTGGACCTGTGTTGTGTGCAGGTTTGAGAAGCTGGACATCACACCCAAGAGTGCTCAGAAGCTGAAACCAGTGCTGGAAAAGTGGCTGAATGAGGCTGAACTTCGGAACCAGGAAGGCCAGCAGAATCTGATGGAATTTGTGGGAGGTGAGCCCTCCAAGAAACGCAAACGCCGCACCTCCTTTACCCCACAGGCCATTGAGGCTCTCAATGCCTATTTTGAGAAGAACCCACTGCCCACTGGCCAGGAGATCACGGAGATTGCTAAGGAGCTCAACTATGACCGAGAGGTGGTGCGGGTCTGGTTCTGTAACCGGCGTCAGACACTCAAGAACACCAGCAAGCTGAACGTCTTTCAGATTCCCTAGGGCTCAGCCCTCAGCCCCGTGTCCCAGCACTTTGTATTCTTCCCTCCACACCCAGCTGCTTGACAGGACTATGTGCAGCTGGGCTGGCCCTAGGCCATGAGCCTCACCATGTGCATGTGTGTCAATGCCTCCCTCTTCCTCCGCCTCCCACATCTCTCACACCCTGGGAGGCAGAGGGACTGGGCCACATGAGAGCCCCAGACTCTGGGCTTTAGGCACTCCAAAGGAGGGTGTCATTTGTGGTGTCTCATGGAGAAGCACTTTGCAGACAAGGTTTCTGAAGGGTAAATTCTGGTTGAGAACCAGAAATGTGTCATCTTTGGGGCAGAGCTGTAGAACCTCCTGGGGTCCGCTGGTATTAGTTCTTGTTTTTGAGGCCATTCTCTTTGTATGTACTTCCTCCCTCCCCCCATCTTTGCTATTCCTTTGTGCTACTGTGGCAGCTATGACAACTCATCCAGCCTCACACTGCCCTCTCCTACTTTGCATACAGACATACTAAACCCCTGGAAGGACCCCAGAAATGAATTTAGGAAAGTGTATGTCAGACTTGACATTATATTGATCTCAAGGTCAGAAGGTTTCCAGAGCTTGGGACAGAACATGAGTTCCTCTCATGGTTCCTTTGATGGAGGAGATGACATTAAAATGGAACCTTTTTTGTTGTGTAATTCGTGTTGGAAGGAAGCAACAGTAAACTTTACCTGTCACCTGGGTCTGCTGCTGTCCTGAAATTTAGAAATTAAAAGGCCATCCTTCCAGATTAAAAAAAAATTTTTTTGCCAGTCCTGGGCCTTGAACTCAGGGCCTGGGCACTATCCTTGGGCTTTCTCAAGGCAAGAGCTCTACCACTTGAGCCCCAGCACCATTCCTGGCTTTTTGCTATGTATGTGGTACCGAGGAATCAAACCCGGGTCTTCGTGCATGCTATGCAAGCACTCTACCACTAGGCTAAACTCCCAGCCCCCATCCTTCCAGATTTTAAAAATCTAATCTCTGTCCTCGGCCACTTGCTCCTACAAGAGTTTGAGTTAGAAAATATTACACTAGTCAAGCAAGCAGGCAACCCTGGAGGAAAAAAATGAGGAAAGGAATGCTTTCTCTCTACCATTGTTCTCATACCCAACCCAGTACTGGGAACTGACTTAAGCCTAATGTTCTCTGTAATTTTGGGGGAGGGAAGAAATCTCACTTTGTTTAGAATTACAGATCATGTGTGTAAGCAGTCCTTCCCTCCCTCATTCCCCTCAAGAAAGCTCCAGATTTAGAATGAGTTTGCCTCTAGAGGGCAGAGCCATGGCAGAGGGTTGGACATCTCATCTAAGCTACCAAGTGACTTTTCAGCCTCATTATGGATGGGCAGCTTTTAAAATTGAGTATGTGGGCTGGGAAGGTAGTTCAGTCATAGAGTGCTTGCCTAACAATCAATGCATACAGACCTGGCTCCCTCCCCCCCACATAAAAAAACACTTCTGAAAATATAGTATATGACTCCAGATTCTCCAGATTTGCTGTGTAAGCTTTTCCATAAAGGAGCACAGTCCCAGAGCCTGGTCTCTAGCAACTGCCTCCTTATCCCTTGTTCCATTTGGACTAAAGCCTTCTAGAGTGTGGTGGAAGTGAGGAGACAGGTGGACAGCTTCCTGACTCAGCCTCCTAGGAGAGAATATATTTCCAAGAGGGAGACTTGGCCCTCTAGGTCATGGTTAGCAATCTACGTGCATGAGACCACGAGCCTCCTTGGGAGGGGTATTGTCAACAGGTTTTCTTTAAGACATATCCACAGTACCAGAGTTGGTCAAGGAATCAGTGACTCATACTTCAGTGAATTAGGGACATGCACAAACACTTGCACTCAGCAGTGCTTTCTTTTTCTGGGAGATAAGTGGGTCACAGCTGGTGTCCTAGAAGTAGCATATAATACAAGGTGTGCAAAGAGACACCATCTGTCCTGTGGCATGGCAGGAAAACAAACCCCTATGAACCACTGGTCTAAATTAGGCCTAGTCACATGTTCTCAGCCCCTCCCTCTTCTAAATTCATCTTCTCAAGGTTGAACTAATATTAAACCAGAGGAACAATCCCAAGGCCCAAGGGAGGTATCTAAAGTGTACCCAAAGCAAAACTCACCCACCTACAATCTCTGCTCTTAACTTCACCACCAAGGACCTCTGTGAAGCATTGGGACCTGGGCTATTTACCCAAGGTGTTTATGTTGTTTTTCCCACCATCAAGCACCATCAGGAACTTGACTGACATTTTACTTTGAAAGTGTCTTTCTGGACTTAAGCCAGAGCTCATGGCTTCTTTGCCAGGGTTAAAAAAGGAATGGAAAAGACAAGAGAATGGGCGGGAATGTTTTAACTGTATGATTTACTTATTTTGTTTTAAGAGACCAAAATTTTCTATGTCTTGCTGAATCAGCTAGCACCTTTGACCCTGCACGATCTAGAACATTTTATTCAGGCAAAGTCCAGGGAAGAATTGTCACATGGACTGAGGAACACGCTGAATATGGAATGATAAACCTGGTTGTTTTGGTGTTCTTAGAGATCCAATCACATTCCATGCCCAGATTTCCTTTCCTGCCTTCCAGGCCAGATTCTGGTTTTGATGTTCTAACTGTCCCTCCGTGCTGAGCAATGTCTGTTGAAGGCTGGAGGGAAGAATGGGGAGAGGAGGAAACTGAGAAGTACTTGATGTAGTTGTGTGGAATAAACGGTATTTTTTTTCTTTTGTACTGCTCTGCTTGCTTCTTGCTTACTTCTCAAGATAGAAACATAAGGAGTCTGAATCAGAGACCAGAAAAGTGCAGGAAACTGCATTTAGTGAACTTCCAGACTGGAAAATCACATTGCAAAATGCACAGGTCAATGTCCTATGATCCTACTTCAGAAGCCCTCTGGCCCTCAGCTTCACACCTCCCTATGGGGTTGCAGGGCCAAGGGGATTGTGCCCCCCTTTCCTTCTAAGGTACAATACTGTTATCAGGACCTCAGAATCCTGTTCCAAGTTCACTCCTTGTACTCCTCTTCTCTGGGTATAACATTGGCAGACTCTGCTGATATTGTATATGCTTATAGGGCTAAAAGGCCTTTGGAGCTGGGCATGGTGGCTCATGCCTGTAATCATTGTTACTCAGGAGGCAAGGATCCAAGGATCTCAGTTCAAAGGCAGGCTGGGCAGGAAAGTCTGTGAGACTCTTATATCCAATTAACCACCAGAAAACTGGAAGTGGTGCTGTGTCTCCAAGTGGTATAGTGTTCACCTTGAGCAAAAGAGCTCAGGGACAGCACTCAGGCCGTCAATTCAAATCCCACAACTGACAATAAATATGTAGTCTTTTGGGTGTTATAACAAAGTACCTTAGACTGGGCAGCTTATAAACTTCTCATAGTTATGGAGAGTATGAAAAAAAAATCAAGAAACTGGTAAGCTAGTGTTTGATGCAACATAGACATCTTTACATTGGAAACTTACATGGGGAAAGAACAAAAAAGCTAACATTCCCCCAGGCCTTTTATTTTTTTTTTAACTTTTTTTTTTTTTTTGCCAGTCCTGGGGCTTGAACTCAGGTCCTGAGCACTGTCCTTGGACTTTCTCAAGGCTAGAGCTCTACCACTTAAGCCATTATACCATTTCCGGCTTTTTCAATGTATATGGTACTGAGGAATCAAACCCAGGTCTTCATGCATGCTAGGCAAGCACTCTTACCTCTAGGCCAAATTCTTGGCTGCCTTTTATTTTTTTTAAGGCCACTGAGGGCTCCACCATGATGAGTAAATCTAGATATATAGAAATCTACAGTGAACGGTTATCATGATTTGTACAGTTCTACTATTTTTTTTTTTTTTGCCAGTCATGGGGCTTGAACTCAGAGCCTAGGGGCTATCCCTGAACTCTTTTGCTCAAGGCTAACACTCTATAACTTGAGCCACAGTGCCATTTCTGGCTTTTTCTGCTTATGTAGTATTGAGGAAACAAACCCCAGGGCTTCATACATGCTAGGCAAGTACTCTACTACTAAGCCACATTCCCCACCTCTACTATTCTCATTTCCTAATTTCTTCTCTCCCTCCTCCTTTTTATTTTTTCCTTCCTTTCTTCCTTTCTCTTTCTTTTTATCTTTCCTCTTTCTTTCCTTTTCCTTTCTTTCATTGGTTCTCTCTTTCCCTCTCCCTCTTCCTCTCTCTCCCACTTCCTCCCCTTCCTTCCTTCTGGACACTGTCCCTTAGCTTTTTTTTTTGCCAGTCCTGGGCTTGAGCTCAGGGCCTAAGCACTGTCCTTGGATTTTCTCAAGGCTAGAGCAGTACCACTTGAGCCTCAGCACCACTTCCGGCTTTTTTCTATGTGATACCGAGGAATCGAACCCGGGTCTTCATGCATGCTAGGCAGGCACTTTAACCACTAGGCCAAACTCCCAGCCCCTGTCCCTTAGCTTTTAAACTCAAGATTGGTCCTTTGCTACTTAAGCTACATGTCCACTTCTGTTTTTTGTTTTTAGTGGTTAATTGGAGATAATGGACTTTCCTGCCCGGACTGTCTACAATTTTCAGATCTTAAACTCCTGAATAGCAAGGATTTACAGGTGTGAGCCACAGATGCCCAATTATATAATAATAATAATTATTATTATTTTTGGTGGGTCATGGGGTTTGAACTCAGCCTGGGCGCTATCCCTGAGCTCTTCAGCTCAAGGCTACCGACCTATCCTAAGCCCCACTTCCTGTTTTCTAGAGGTTAATTGGAGATAAGAGTCTCAGGTCGTTTTGTGCCCAGGCTGGCTTTGAACCTTGATCCTCAGATCTCAGCTTCCTGAATAGCTAGGATTACAGGCGTGAGCCACTGTTCCAGGCTAATTCTTTTTTTTTTTTTTTTTTTTTTTTGCCAGTCCTGGGCTTTGAACTCAGGGCCTGGGCACTGTCCTTTGGCTTTCTCACTTGAGCTCCATTTCTGGCTTTTTTCTATGTACGTGGTACCGAGGAATTGAACCTGGGTTCTCGTGCAAGCTAGGCAAGCACTCTACCACTAGGCTAAACTTCTGGCCCCTATTGTACAAATTCTTTTTTTAAGTTGTATTTTATTGTCAGAGTAATGTATAGAGTTACATTTGTCAGGTAGTAGATACATTACTTTTCAAACATTGATACCCCTTCTCATGTTTTTGTCCCTCTTTCCCTCCCCCTGTACAATTCTTAATAAAGAACTGTAGCAGTATAGTGAGTGAATCTCCATTGCATTTCCTCCCAAGACTTCAGATGAGTTTGTTGCTGGAAGAGTTTAGCTTTCACAAAATTAGCATGCTCTCCCCCCCTCTCTCTCTCTGCTGGTCTACCTCCTATGCGTGGGTTCATACCATCTTCTTTATAATATCCTTATTCCCCACCTTGCTGGTACTAATGAGATCTGGACTGCAGAGTTTAAACTGGCAAGAATACAACATTCCCTTATTTTCCACCCAACCAACATTCCTGTGCTAGACACTGTTTTGGGTTCTTGACCATGTGTCAATCTGCTCCCACCCAAAGTGTTAATGGGTGTCTAAAACTCTGACACAAGCATTATAATACTCAAAACTATTGAGACAAAATATTAACTAGAATCCAGCACTTACCTTGTCAGCATAGATCTCACAGTGCTGATATGCTAATCCATGCTGGACTGTGACTCTTCAGTACATACTCTTCAGGCCAGGGCATAAAAGTGATGCTTAAGAACTGACAGATATAGCTTGGTATATTTCCTACTCTCCATTCAAGGGAACAAGATCAGGGCCCTAGGTTCAGGGTACTGAAGAGGGCATGGGCAAGGATTCTGCTTAGCTAGGGCAGCGTTTGGATTATGAAATGTAAGAGTGAATGGAATCTGGCCAGGGACAGAGCCAGCAATTCCCACCAGGAGAGTCCTGGTAGCTGAAATTATTGGCTCAGACCAGTTGAAGGTAGCTCCTGGCAGTTGGCCCAGGAAGATTTTAGACAAGGGGGTGGGGGGAATAGGTGGAAGATTTATAGTTCTTATTTTCAGGCTTGGGCAGATTATTGTTATGTGGATGGTTTTAAAGGAAGGAACTGACTTTGCATGTATTGGAGATGTTGGCTGGTTTCTGGACTATAGAGAGAAGGGAGGAGAAGAACTTGAGATTGCTTGGAATTGGGTAGCTGTAAAAATTACTGATTTTATTTCCTTTCAACTACAGGGTCCTTCAAAGTAGCCAATTGAGCCTCAAAGGCTCCTTAGGTGAACTACAGGAAGAGGATAAGACTTGATGGTCAACCCTCTAAGTTGACCATCAAAAAAGCCCTCTAGGTTAAGATTTCTTCCTGTACTTGGCGGGAAGTGCTAGGTATTGACTTATACACCCAGCAATACACCTGGGCAACTAGAGTAAGAAGGGAAGCTTAGGGAGATGGAAGAGTGTTGACCTAGAGATTGTGAGACCTCAAGCCCTCAAGGCTTAGGGAAAACTTTAAGAGGTACTAGGATTTAATTTGGTAACATTAATAGTAATATCTAAACTATAGCCATCAATACCCGGCTTTCCTTTTCTATATATTTTCCAAAGCTCCATGGTTGTTGTAAACATGGCACAACTAAATTTCTTCTGGGAAATTGCATACACCTTTTTTTTTGTGGTAGTTGAATTCAGGGCCTCATGATTGCTAGACAGACACTCTACTGCTGAGCCACACCTTCAGACATTTTTTTTTTTTTATCATCACCACTATTTCCACACCTCCACTTCTTATTATAAAACTAGCATAACGGGCACATAGCCACTGAATGCCGTGGAGCAGGTGTAGTTGCCTGTTTACAACTGAGGAAGCTAAAAATCTCAGTGAGATTATGTGGCTATTTTCATTTTATGCTGGTACTGGGGCTTGAACTCAAGGCCTGGAAGCTTCCCCCCCCTCCTTTTTTTTTTGGCCCAAGGCACATTCTGTACCACCTGAACCACAACTCCACATCTGGTTTTTTTTTGGTAGTTAAGAGTCATAGACTTTCCTGACTTGGCTGGCTTTGAATTGTGATCCTCAGCCTAGACTCACTTTCCTCTTTTGCTTAAGGCTGGTGCTATACCACTTGAGCCACAGCTCCGTTTGTGACTATTTGTGAAGTCACCAAATTAGTATGTGAAGATGCCAGCCACACCTCTGATCTTCTAACAGGCCTTCTTCAAAACCTTTAAAAAGTACTAATAGCTGGAGCCAGGAGCTTGGCCTAGTGGTAGAGTGCTTGCCTAGCATGCACGAAGACCCGGGCTCAATTCCTCGGTACCACATACATAGAAAAAAGCCAGAAGTGGTGCTGAGGCTCAAGTGGTAGAACTCTAGCCTTGAGAAAACCCAAGGATAACACTCAGGCCCTGAGCTCAAGCCCCAGGACTGGCAAAAAAAAAAAATATATGTTTTGGGGAGAAGACACAGAACAAAATAATTTATCCATGGACGTGGGTCTCCACCTTAGGAGATGTGAGTTTAACAAGACAAGAGGCGGAGCATATCAACGTACACAAATAGAGAACCTCTGGGCAACGAAGTCCAGCCAGGAATGGGAGAGCCACTGGAAGGGCGACTGTCTCAGAGCAAAGCGTCAGAGCGTTGAACCAGGCGGGCAACGCACGTTTCCTCCACGGAGGTAGCGGCACTTCAAATCCAATCCGCTCAGCCCGCTTCCGGGGGCGGGGAGCTGTGGAGCAGCTAACCTATCAGCGCCGTAGAGGTAGATGAAGTCTATTTCTCATTGGCTGTCTCCAGGATGACGTTTTATTTGCCGGCCCAGCGAAGGTAGAGGGCGCCATGATTGGTTGGCTCTGAGGCGGCGGGCCGGTGAAGGGGCCTGGCGAGTCTTAATCTTGCACTGGACTTTTCTCCTGTCCCTGTTGCCAGGCTATTGAGCGGGCTGCAGAGGGCGTGGAGAAGACTCAGTAGGATCCTGAACTTATTTCTAAGAGCTGTGAGGCTGAGAAAGGGTGACCGGAAGTTCTCTTGGGACTGACCGGAAGTGAGGCCTGGAGGGGAAAAGTGCGGGTCCCCGGAGAGGGGAGGATTCTCGCCGAAGGGGGCGGAGGTAAAGGTACAAAAGCTGCGCTGCTGGCCTGTGGCTGCTGCGGTTCGGTTCCGAAAGACCAGGGGGGTAAGCAGGAGCCCGCTGCGAGGGCTAGCCTGAGGAGTGGGCGTGCTGGCGTCTGGAGTAGTTGAGCTGAGGGAGGACCCACGCTCCTGGGAGTGGAGCTGGAGGGACGTTTAGAAGCCCGGGCACCCAAGGCTGAGGTGCCAAGGGTGCCGGGGATTAGTTGTAGAGTTGTGCAGGGCAGATTTGGGGGGTGGCGTGATTTTCGTTTGTAGTTTTCTGCTGTCTTGCACCCTTGTGGGTAGGATTAAGTTCTGCGCCTTTGTACATAGAAGAGACGGTGTCACCTGGAGCAAGAGCGGAGTCAGGATGGCCTGGGCTCTGAAGTTGCCTCTGGCCGATGAAGTGATTGAGTCCGGGCTGGTGCAGGACTTCGATGCTAGCCTGTCTGGGATCGGCCAGGAACTGGGTGCTGGTGCCTATAGCATGAGGTGAGTGAGACTTTTTCCCCAGACCTTACCTCTTAATAACAAAGGCAAAAATAAGAAAGACGTGGGTGGGGATGGGAAGTGGCCAAGGAGGAAAGGTGTATGGAGTTTTAAAAGGTGTCTGACGTTGAGGGGGATAGGGACTTGTTGGTTTGAGTGGGTGTTGTGGAAGAAAGGCTAGTGCTTGACTGGAGTTGTGGGGAGGAGAGAAAAGGAAATCACTGTGTGTTAATGGACATAAAGTTTCTTTTTGGAGAGATAAAAATATTCCAAAATTGTTAATGATGGTGATTGCCAACTGACTACATTAAAGACAATAGTACTGTACATATTAAGTAAATTGTACACTTTAAGGAAATTTATCTCAATAGAGTTGTGTTGTATTAATATTTTTTTCTCATTTCATTTCCCCTTCCCTTCCCTTCATCCCTCCTTTCCTTCCCTCCCTCCCCCTTTCCCTTCTCCCCTCTCTTTCTTTCTCTGTCTCTCTGTCTCTGTCTCTGTCTCTGTCTCTGTCTCTCTCTCTCTCTCTCTCTCCTTTCTTTGTCCGTCGTGAGACTTGAACTCTAGGCCTGGGCTTTGTCCCTGAGCTCTTCAGCTCAAGGTTACTTCCAGTTTTCTGGTGATTAATTGGAGTGTCTCACAGACTTTTTAGTGCTGGGACTGGCTTTGAACTGGAATCCTAGATTGCAGCCTCCTCAGTAGTTAGGATTACAGGCCTCCACACCCGGATTGCTTGCTTGCTTGCTTGCTTGCTTGCTTCCTTCCTTCTCCTTCCTTCCTTCCTTCCTTCCTTCCTTCTCCTCCTTCCTTCCTTCCTTCCTTCCTTCCTTCCTTCCTTCCTTCCTTCCTTCCTTCCTTCCTGCTTGCTTGCTTGCTTTGTTCAAGTAAAGTTCAAATAACACAACAGAAAACTAACTTTATTTTTTGTTTCTTGAAACAAAGCTTTGGGCAGGCTGGCCTCAAACATGCTGTGTAGCTTAGTCTGGCCTTTAATTCAAAATCTTACTGCCTCAGCTTCCTGAGTGCTGGGATTACAGATATGCACCACCACTCCCTGCTTGTAAAATTTACTATCAGTAGCATTTAGTATGATGAATTCATTGTGCAATCACCATCTTAATTACTTCCAAAAAGTTTTCATCCTAAAAAAAAACTCTGTGCCCTTTGAGTGACTTGCTCTGCATTTCTTCTCTATTCCTCTGGTAATCACCAGTCTGGTCAATCTCTATGGATTTATTTACTATATTACATGGCTTCATTTAGCATAGTGTTTTATCCATGTTTAGCATATATCACTACTTAGTATATTTTTGTGTGTAGTTCTGGAAATGAAACCCAGAACCCCTCATCTGCTTAGTAAAGTGCTCTACTACTGAACTAACATCTTCAGCCCCATTCATTCCTTTTTATAGTGGAATAATATAACATTGTATACATGTACCACAGTGGCGCCCATTAATGAACATTTATATTGTTCATTAGTTAACTTTCTCATTGCTATGACTAAATGCCTGACATAAACAACTTAAAAGACAAAAGGATTTACTTTGCTTATACTTTCAGAGAGCTAAGCCCATAGTCATTGGCTCTGTTGGTTCTGGGACCATGATGAACAGAACATCATGACAGCAGGAGCATGTGGAGGAGGAGGCAGCTGTTTGCCTAATGCTGGATTGGAAGCTGACAGTGGGGAAGGGATGGGGAATCAAATATAGCCTTCAGTGTTATAGCCCCAGTGACCTACTTCCTCCAGCTTTAAGTTTCTGTGACCTCTCAAAATAGCACCAAACATCCACCTGTGGAATACATTTTGGCTATAATAAATAATGCTGTTATGGCCTTATTCTCGTTGTTGTTGCCTGGTTAAAAGAATCCACAGTCTCTATCTTGGCAAGAGAAGCTAGGGGTAGTGTTATGTGGCTTTCATCCCAACTATGATGGGAAGGGAAAAATAGGAGTGCAGTCCAGGCATATCCTTGAGCAGGAAGCAAAAACTTTATCTCAAAAATAACCAATAGGTATTTGAAATTGGATAAGGAAGGAGGGAAAACAAGATGAGGGGCAGGGGTGAGGGAGGGAAATGGGGACCAAGACATGAGAAAGGGTATCAATGTAAGTGAAGTAGTGCACCTTCTATCTGGTGAATATAATGTAACCATTCTATTAATTACAATAAAAAATATATGAAAAAAAAAAACAGTAGAAGCTGGGAGTTTGGCCTAGTGGTAGAGTACTTACCTAGCATGCATGAAGATCCAGGTTCGATTCCTCAGTACACGTAATTAAGCCGGAAATGGTGCTGTGATTCAAATGGTAGAGCTCTAGCCTTGAGAAAGCCCAAGGAAAGTGCTCAGGCCCTGAGTTCAAGCCCCAGGATTGGCAAAAAAAAAAAAAAAATAACCAGTAGAATGTAACACCTGTGGCTCATGCCTGTAATCTGAACTACTCAGGAGGTTGAGATCTAGGATCAAGATTTGAAGCCAGGCCAGGCAGGAACTGTGGCTCTGGCCTAAGTGGTAGAGTATAAACCTTGAGCAAAAGAAACATATACAGTGCCCAACTCTCAGGACTGGCACATATACACAGAAAGCTCAGTGTAGGGATTTAAAGACAGATTTAAGCATGCAAAAGACAGCGAGCTTGAAGACAGGACATTATTTATTTATTTATTTATTTTGCTTGTTCTGGGGGTTGAACTCAGGATCTGGGCACTGTCCTTGGACACTTGCTTAAGGATACTGCTCTGCCACTAGAGCCAAGGCATCACTTCTGTCTTTTCTGTGTATGTGGTACTGAGGAATAGAACCCAGGGTTTAGTGCATGCTTGGTGAGCACTCTAGGCTATGCTCCCGGCCCCAGGATGTTAATTATTTCATGTAAGGAGCAGAAGGAAATAGAAGTGGCCAGAGTTTAAGAGACTTTTGGGACACTGTGAAGCAGGCGTATGTCTGCCTTGTGGGTATCTCCAGAAAAGAAAAGAGAAGAGTTAATACTTGAAGAAATACCCACAAAGTTTCCAAGTATGATAAAAGATGAATGTAAATGTCCAAGAAGTTCACTGAACTCCAAGAAATATGAACATAGCTCAACACTGAGACACATTAAATCTTTTTTTTTTTTTCTTTTGCCAGTTCTGGGGCTTGAACTCAGGGCCTGGGCACTGGCCAGTACAAAATGAACCAGAACTTCCCAGATATTAAACATGGGCTCTACCTCTGAGCCACATTGGCAGCCCTCAACATGTTTTGGTAGAAAACTTTGAAAGCCAGAAAGCTGAAGGCTGGTATATTCAGAATACTAAAAGAAAAAAGTAAAGCTGGGCGCTGGTGTCATACCTGTAATCCTAGCTACTCAGGAGGCTGAGAGCTGAGGATCAGGGCACGAAAGTCTGTGAGACTCTTATCTCCAAATAACCACTAGAAAACCAGAAGTGGTGCTGTAGCTCAAGTGGTAGAGCGCTAGCGATGAGCTGAAGAACTCAGAGACAGTGCCCAGGCCCAGAATTCAAGCCCCACGACTGAGGGGGGAAAAAAAAGGAAGGAAGAAAGAAAAGAAAGAGCAAGTAAATAAAACTTGTTAATTGAGAATCCTTTTTTTGAGGAGTCTGGACTTGGGGCTTAAACTCAGGGCCTGGGCATTGTCCCTGAGCTTTTGTACTCAAGGTTACTACTGTTCTGCTACTTGACCCAGTTTCACTTCTTTTCTTTTGGTGGATCATGGGGCTTGAACTTGGCCAGGATGCTGTCCCTGAGCTCTTCAGCTCAAGGCTACCCACCTACCCTGGAGCCAAGCCCCACTTCCTGCTTTCTAGAGGTTAATTGGAGATAAGAGTCTCAGGTCATTTTGTTCCCAGGCTGGCTTTAAACCTTGATCCTCAGATCTCAGCCTCCTGAATAGCTGGGATTACAGGCGTGAGCCACTGTGCCAAGCTAATTCTTTTTTTTTTTTTGCCAGTCCTAGACCTTGAACTCAGGGCCTGGGCACTGTCCTTCGGCTTTCTCAAGACTAGAGCTCTACCACTTGAGCTCCATTTCTGGCTTTTTCCATGTATGTGGTACTGAGGAATTGAACCTGGGTTCTCGTGCATGCTAGGCAAGCACTCTACCACTAGGCTAAACTTCTGGCCCCTATTGTACAAATTCTTTTTTTTAAGTTGTATTTTATTGTCAGAATAGTGTATAGAGAGGTTACAGTTACATTTGTCAGGTAGTAGATGCATTACTTTTTGAACATTTGTCCCCCTTTCCCTCCTTAATAAAATACTGTAGCTCTTCAGCTCAAGGCCCTATCCTTGAGCCAAGTACCACTTCCATTTTCTAGAGGTTAATTGGAGATTAGAGTCTCAGGTCCTTTTGTGCCCAGGCTGGCTTTGAACCTTGATCCTCAGATCCCATCCTCCTGAGTAGCCAGGATTACAAACAAGAGCCACTGCCATCTTTGTGGGATTCTAATCTTCAATTTACCACGAGAAAACTGGAAGTGGCACTGTGGCTCAAGGGGTAGGGCAGTAGCCTTGAGCTGAAGAGCTCAGGGACAGCACCCAGGCCCAGAGTTCAAGCCCACAACCGACCGAAAAAAAAAAAAAAAAAAAAGCTCAAGGGTTTCTTACTACTGCACAGACCTGGCAATAAGTAAATGTTTATAAACTAGATGTCATATGAATAAAGATCTAAAAGCTAGTATTGTTGTAATGATAGTATTTTAACTCCACTTTTTTCTACGTGCTTTGGAATTAATAAATATATTTAAATAAAAACTTATTAATCCAAAGACTAATATGATTGTGACTTTTTTTTTTGTAAAACTCCATATTGTTTTCTATGTGGCTTGAGATTAGTATATCTTGGATATATAATATAAGGATGTGTATTTTTATGATATCAGCAATTTGAAGGGATGGAGCTAGAACTGGTAAAGAAGCAAAGTTTCTTTCTTTTTTTTCTTTTGCCAGTCATGGGCTTGAGCTCACGGCCTGAGCACTGTCCTTGGACTTTCTCAAGGTTAGAGCTCTACCACTTGAGCCTCAGCACCATTTCTGGCTTTTTTCTATGTATGTGGTACCGAGGAATTGAACCCGGGTCTTCATGCATGCTAGGCAAACACTCTACCACTAGGTCAAACTCCTGGCCCCGTAAAGTTTCTTTTTTACTGAAGTTAAGCTAGTAGAAAGTCAAATAGTGTTGTAAACTTAGGATGATAACACAAAGAAAATAGCTAGGAATATACACAGAAGGAAATGAAAAAATGATTTAAACATTTCACTGTAAAATAAAACCCAAGCTGGGCACTGGTGGCTCATGCCTGTAATCCTAGCAACTCAGGAGGTTGAAATCTGAGGATCAAAGTTTGAAGCCAACTGGGACAGAAAAGTCCCTCTGAGACCTATATCTCCAATTAACCACTCAAAAAAAAAGAAAAAAGAAAATGGTGCAGTGGCTCTAAGTGGTAGAGTGCTAGCCTTGAGGAAAACAGAAAGAATAGTTGAGGGATAGCACCTATGCCCTGAGATCATGCATGTACATGTATGTATACACACGCACACACGCGCGCACACACACACACACGCATTGTGTTTCCTGAAAACACATTGGCCTAGTGGTAGAGTGCTTGCCTAGCATGTTTGAAGACCTGGATTCAATTCCACAGTACCACATATATAGAAAAGGCCAGAAGTAGTATGGTGGCTCAAGTGGTAGAACTCTAGACTTGAGAAAGCCCAAAGATAAGCGCTCAGGCCCTGAGTTCAAGCCCTAGGACTGGCAAAAAAAAAAAAAAAAAAGAATAACAAGAAGAGACCAAGAATGGTTCTACTACTAGACAAAATGTATTATAAATCCAAAAAGGTTATAAATGAAAAAGCAGGACATTTGTATACTAGTAAATACCTGATATCAAATCATCAAAATATATGTGGTAAAAGTTGACAGATTTTATTATTTATTTATTTTGGTCATTCCTGGGGCTTGACCTCAGGGCCTGTGCTTGATCCCAGCACTGTCCTTGGGCTTTTTTTCTTAAGGTTAGAGTTCTGCCACTTGAGCCACAGCACCACTTTTTTTTTTTTTTTTTTTCTCCCCTATGTAGGTGGTACTGAGGAATTGAACCCCAGTCGTCATGCATGCTAAGCAAGCACTCTTACCACTAGGACAAACTCCCGGCCCAAGTTGACAGATACTTTTTTTTTTTTAAGGCTGGGGGGAGGTTATGGAGCTTGAACTCTGGCCTGGACGCTGGACGCTGTCCCTGAGCTCTTCAGCTCATGGCTATTGCCCTACCCTGGGCCAGGTTGCTGTCCCTGAGCTATACAGCTCAAGGCTACCACCCTATCCTTGAGCTACAGCCCCACTTCCCATTTTCTAATGATTAATTGGAGTCTCACTGCTTTGTATTGCCTAGGCTGGCTTTGAACCTTGATCCTCAGATCTCAGCCTACTGAGTAGCTAGGATTACAGGTGTGAGTCACCTCGCCTGGCTCCAAGTTGACAAATTTTTTTAAGGAATACAGATCTACAATAGTAGTTGGAGATTTCAGTACCATTTTTATTAAGGGACATCCTGACAAAAATATGAAAATAGATGTGAACAAAATGATTAAACATGGGTTTAGCATATATGCAGAGCAGTGTAGCCCGTTGTCATATGGGCTACCTCTCTGTTTTAGTTATTATAAGTAATGCTATCAGTTCATGGCTGGCAGTCTACCACTTAAGCCACACCTCTAGTCAAGGTTTTTTTGTTTTTTTGGGTTTTTTTGGTGGTTAACTGAAGCTATGGAGTATCTACAATTTTTCTTTTTGGCCTGGGCTGGCTTTAAATATAGAGACTCAGATTTCAGCATCCTGAGTAGTTAAGGATTACAGATGTATACCTCAATTCTTAACTTGTTGGTTGGTTGAGATGAGGATCTTTTTGTCTAGTCTAATCTTCAACTACTGTGGTCTTCTTGATCTCTGTACTACTTGAGTAGCTAGGATTATGGGCATGTACCATCGTGCCTGTCTGAGTCTTATCTTTTGAGTACCTATAAATTTGAACACTGCCTTCTCCTTGTCCCAGATGGTTATTTACTGGTCTTTTAGAAAAAAAATAACTTTTATCAACAGTGGGATTAGAAAGAAGAATTATAAGACTTAACCACTGTGAGTTTAAAGGGGAGGGGAGAAATGATGACAAAGGCCTGTTTACCTGTTTATTGGACCAGAACTCTGATATGTTTAGGATTTTCTCAATAATCATCATCAGTAAAGCCTTTACAAGAGAAGTATCTGCGACTGTCTTTCAGTGCTGGGAAGAACGGAGACTGGAGTGCTTGTTCTTGATTAAGGCCAGACTTGGGATGAGGTATGGAATGAGAGAGTAAGATGAAAATAACCCAAAGGATACACAGGTGATGAATGATGCATGCAATTAAGAAGGAACCTGCAAGGATTCTTTTTTTTTTTTTTTTAATTAATTGGTAGACATTTTGAACCTAAAAAGAAGTTTTGAGGCTTAGTACTCAAAAGGGCGAAAATGAGTTTCCTAAGTTACAGGGGGAAAAAAATAAAACTCTTGCATTGTTTTTCCAGTGATGTCATTCTATGATGATAAATAACTATATCTTTGAGCCCTGAAATAAAGGTTCTGTTTTTTTGTTGTTGTTTTTTTTGTTTTTTTTTTTTTGCCAGTCCTGGGCTTGAGCTCTGGGCCTGAGACTGTCCTTGGACTTTCTCAAGGCTAGAGCTCTACCACTTGAGCCTCAGCACCACTCCGGCTTTTTTGTATGTATGTGGTACCGAGGAATCGAACCCGGGCCTTTGTGCATGCTAGGCAAGCACTCTACCACTAGGCCCCAAGGTTCTGTTTTTTATAATAGCAATGCCAGTTTCCCTTCATCATACCATCTCTGACTTAATATTAAAAGTTGCCATTTTGGCCTAACTGCAAAGTCAGTAATTTTAATAGCTTAATAAAAAGAACCTACCTACTATTAATGATACCACAGGAAATGTTTTCCAATTAGTAGGTGATTAATGAGATTGTAGACTGGGAATGGCTAACCCTGTAATGTATGGGGGGGAAAAACTCTTGAGAAAATACCACATTTTCTGAGATAGGGTTTTGCTAACCCAGATTTATTTGGTTATATTTGTAATATCTTACAGTCTCTGGAAGCAAATTTGTACCAGACATTAGTCAGATACTTTTTTTTTTTTTTTGGTGGATCATGGGGTTGAACTCTGGGCCTGGGTGCTGTCCCCTAAGCTCTTCAGCTCAAGGCTACCCCTGGAGCTACAGCCCCACTTCCCATTTTTCCAGTGATTAATTGGAGATAAAAGTCTCACAGTCTTTTTGCCCCGCTGGCTTTGAGCCTCAATCCTCAGAGCTCAGTCTCCGAGTAACTAGGATTATGGGAGTGAGCCACTGCGCTGGGATTCTTCTTTTTTAAAGTAGGTTCTGGCTGTGTAGCTCAGGCTAGCCTCAACATTAGGATCTCCTGTCTCTGCCTCCTGAATTCTGGGGTTACAGTTTTCAAAACCATTAAGTGCTTAAAAGATCTAAAATAAATTCCAGTAACAGTATTTCCAAAGAAAGATTGTCAGATGACCAATATCTTTCTACCATGGACAGCATAAAATCAGAGATGGTGTGGTTTTATCTATTTTATATTACACTCAACAGTTTGTACTCTAGGTTTGAAGTTGGAGGGCAGAGTTGTATAAAAACATACTATTGAATTCTGTGGTTCTTTTTTGTTTTCACATACAGTCTTAAAATGTAGCCTAGGCTAGCTTTGAACTGATGATCCTCTTGCTTCCTCCCTCTTTCCCTTTTGGTCCTACTAGTTCTGAGATTACAGAAATGACCACCAACATGGCTTGAAGTTATATGTATGTGTGTGTATAATGTATCTATATTATACTTGTGTGTATGTGTGTATGTTTATTTTGGTGCCAGTTCTAGGGCATGAATTAAGTCTTGGGTGCTGTCTCTGAGCTCTTTTGCTCAAGGCTAGAGTTCTACTGAGTCACAACTCAACTTCTGTTTTGTTTTGTTTTTGTGGTTAATTGCATCTCACAAAGTTTACTGCCCAGGCTAGCTTCGAACCACCATCCTCAGATCTCATTTTACTGAGTAGATAGGATTATAGGCGTGAGCCCCTGGTTCCTGGCTCCTACTATATAGTCTTCTTCTTCTTCTTTTTTTTTTTGCCAGTCCTTGGCTTGAGCTCAGTGCCTGAACACTGTCCTTGGGTTTTCTCAAGGCTAGAGCTCTACCACTTGAGCCATGCCACCACTTCTGTAAAATAGTAGCGAGGAATCAATCCCAGGCTTTGTGCATGCTAGGCAAGCACTCTACAACTAGGCCAAACTCCCAGCCCCTATATGTTCTTAAAGAATTTATTAACGCTTTCTTGAGTATTAGTAATACTGTAAAGATATTGGAGAAAAAACAATAGGTGTTTTCACCTAGGCAGAGATAATGATACCAGTCTCTCTAAAGGAACGTAATTTGTTTTTGTCACATCCCTGCCACTTAAACTAGGACAGAACATAGGGAAAGTCATCTTTCCTTAAATATCCATCTCTAGGCCAAAGCTAGTGCACTGCTGCTTTCTTCAGAGCCCTGTTCAGTGGGGACAAAGGACTATGATGAGAAAACCTAGGTCATTGGAGGCTGTCTTTGGAGGTTAGCTACCAAAGGGCATTTAGAACCTGGTCATGAAGTCTCATGCCATTTTATGGGTATATGAAACGTAAGACTACATTTGTGTTACCTAAGTTTTATTTATTTTCATTTCTTCATCAGTACTTTTCAGGTGGCTGTTATATGATTATTTGTAACACCAAATGTGTGTGTGTGTGTATGTATACACACACACACACATATATATATATATTTTTTTTTTAACCATGAACAAGGATATTAAGAAAGACTATACATGCTGAAATCCAGATGATATTAATGCCCATAACATTCCCTGGTAAAACCATATGGAAACAGAAAAATGGAATTAGTTTGGGTATATCTTCTGGTAAGGACCAATGGTATTCTGTATTTGAGAGAGTGTGTGTGTGTGTGTGTGTGTGTGTTTTGCCAGTCCTGGGCACTGGGCACTGTCTGTGTATACTGGGCACTGTCTGTGTATATTTTTTGCTCAAGGCTAGAGCTCTTCTGCCACTTGAGCTACAATGCAACCTCCAGCTTTTTCTGTGTGTGTGTGTGTGTGTGGTTTTGGAAAATCAAACCCAGGTCTTTGTGTATACTAGGCAAGCATGCTACCACTAAACCATCCTGGCAAGCCAATGGTATTTTTATATTCATGAATTTATTCCTTTTTTTGGGGTGGGGGAAGGGAGTGCTAGGTATTGAACCCAGGACCTTGTATATACTAACCAAGCACTCTACCACCAAGTTATACTTCTCAATTCTGATAATCATTCTGCAGACTTACATGAACTTCTGGACTTCAGATCATTCTGGTTTACAGTATGGATATAATCTCTGCCCCCTTGTTACAATTGCATAAAAAGCTAGTGTAAGCCAGGCATTGGTGGCTTAAGCCTGTAATCCTAGCTGCTTGAGAAACTAAGATCTGAGGATTGAGGCTTAATTAATTTACCTTTTTTAGAATTTGTTTTCTTTCTTCTCTTGAGATAGTTTTCTTTTTAATTTTTAAAATTAATTGATTTAGGGCTGGGAGTTTGGCCTAGAGGTTAAAGTACTTGCCTAGCATGCACGAAGACCCAGGTTCGATTCCTTGGTACCACATACATAGAAAAAAGCTGGAAGTGGTGCTGAGGCTCAAGTGGTAGAGCTCTAGCCTTGAGAAAGTCTAAGGACAGTGCTCAGGCCCAGAGCTCAAGCCCAGGACTGGCCAAAAAAAAAAAAAAATTAATTGATTTATTTATATTTTATTTGTTTGTTTGTTTGTTTGTTTTGCCAGTCCTGTGCTTGAGCACTGTCCTTGAACTTCCTCAAGGCTAGAGCTCTACCACTTGAGCCTCAGCACTACTTCTGGCTTTTTCTTATGTATGTGGTACTGAGGAATCGAACCCCGGTCTTCATGCATGCTAGGTAAGCACTCTACCACTAGGCTAAACTCCTGGCCCGTATATGTAATTTCTTTTTTCTTTTTCTTTGTGGTTTTTTTTTTTTTTTTTTTTTTTTTTTTGCCAGTCCTGGCTTGGGCTCAGGGTCTGAGTACTGTCCCTGTCCCTGGATTTTCTCAAGGCTAGGGCTCTACCAGTTGAGCTACAGCACCACTTCTCGCTTTTTGCTATGTATGTGGTACCGAGGAATCGAACCCAGGTCTTCGTGCATGCTAGGCAAGCACTCTACCACTAGGCCAGACTCCCGGCTGTAATTTCTTTAATGTATATATAAATTTTAAATTTATTTAGTTTGCTGTGGGCTTGAACCCAGGGTCTGGGTGGTGTCCCTGAGCTCTTCTACTCAAGGCTAGAGCTCCACCACTTCTGGTTTTCTGGTGATTAATTGGAACTAAGAGTCTCATGGCACTTTCTTGCCCTAGCTGGCTTTGATCTTAGCCTTTTGAGTAGGTAGGATTATAGGCATGAGCCACCAGCACTTGGCTAAAATAAGTTTTTGTTTGGTTTTGCCAGTCTTGGGGCTTGTATTCAGGTCTTGGGCACTGTCTCTGAGCATTTTTTTCCCTCAAGGCTAGCAGTCTACCACTTGAGCCACAGCACCACTTCTGGCCTTTTTGTTTATGTGGTACTGATGAATCAAACCTAGGGCTTTATGCATGCTAGGCAAGCACTCTACCATTAAACCACATTCCCAGCCTAAAATAGTTTTTTTTGTCAGTCCTGGAGCTTGAACTCGGGGCCTGAGTTCTGCCTTGAGCTTTCTCAAGGCTAGTACTCCAGACCCTAAAATATGTTTTTTTTTTTTTTTTACTAGAAAGTTTTTTTTTTTATTGTAATTAGTAAAAGGGTTATATGATATTTGCCAGATAGAAGGTGCATTAATTCACATACATTGATACTCTTTCACATGTCTTGGTACCCATTTCTCTCCCCCCCACACACCCCCCACTAAAATATGTTTTGTTTGTTTTTTTGCTTGTCCTGGGCCTTGAACTCAGGGCCTGGGCACTGTCTTTGGGCTTTCTCAAGGCTAGTGCTCTACCACTTGAGCCACAGCACCACTTCTAGCTTTTTTCTATGTATGTGGTACTGAGGAATTGAACCTGGGTCTTCGAGCATGCTTGACAAGCACTCTACCACTAGACCAAACTCCTGGCCTTAAAATGTGTCTTTTTGAGAACAATATTTTCTTCCTTTTGCTGTTACGGTGGCTCAAGCCTGTAGTCCTTAATTACTTAGGAAGCAGAAGAGCTCTGGTTCAAGGCCAAGTGGGCCATAAATAAATAAATAAAGTAAGTAAGTAAGTTCCAGCAGCTGTCTTCTGAGCACTGACTAGGCACGGTGGCATCTGCTACCCAGGGAGTAGAATGGCTGGGAAGCATAAGTAGGAGGATCACAATCAAAGCTAGGTTGGCTATAAAGTGAGATTTTATCTTGAAAATAGCCAGTGTAAAGAGGATGGAGTTGTGCCTCAAGTGGCAGAGCACCTCCTCATACATATACACATATGTATATGTTTTTTAAAATTTTTTATTGTAATGTATAGAGCGGTTACAGTTACATTCTCCAGATAGTAGATGCATTACTTCTCACACATTGATACCCCTGCTCATGTTTTTTTCCCCATATCCCTTCCCTAGCCCCTCCCACATACATATATATGTACATGCACATGTATATAGACATACATATGCATATATATATTCATGTATAATACAGATTTACCTAATTCTTGGTTGATTGATGAGCTTTCTGTCTATTCTCTACCTCCCTCCTATTTTCCTTCTACCTCAGATAATGCAATATTAACAGAATTTCTTTTGAGAAAGAGCTAAATGAGGGTTGAAAATACGGAAGTTGAAGTTCATGGCATTATCCCAACTTAATTAGTTTTCAACTTCGTTAGTTGTTGTCTATTCTTGTGTGCTGCAAGGAAAGCTCATCAAACTTCTCCCTCTTCCTCTTCCACAAGACAGCACCACAGCAGCTGATAGTTCTAAAGAGGAGAGACTAAACCATAGTTATGAGTTAGTAGAGACTGGTAAGGGCTATTGCCTTATATTAAGAGTAATTTATATTACAGGAGACCATGCAATAGCAGATTTTATGCCCTAGTTACACATACAGGATAGTTATCTCCTGAAACTGTTTGTATCTTTTTTCCACTGAAATGCTTTCTGCTATGCCTCCACTCTCAAATGTGGATTTCCACTTGGGAGGGAGGGAGAGAGAGAGAGAGAGAGAGAGAGGGAGGGAGGGAGGGAGGGAGAGGGGGAGAGAAGGGGGAGAGAGAGGGGGAGGCAGAGAGAGAGAGAGGGAGAGAGAGAGAGAGAGGGAGGGAGGGAGGGAGGGAGAGGGGGAGAAGGGGGAGAGAGAGGGGGGGAGGGAGAGAGAGAGAGGGGGGGGGGGGGAGAATGTATGTATATTGATGTATATTGTCAGTCCTGGCTTGAACTCGGGACTTGAGCACTATCCTTGGGCTTTCTCAAGGCTAGAGCTCTACCACTTGAGCCACAGCGCCACTTCTGGCTTTTTTGTATGTATATGATACCAAGGAATTGAACCCAGGTCTTGGAGCATGCTAGGCAAGCACTACCACTAGGCCAAAATCCCAGCTGGGAGTATATATTTTTAACATATTCTCAGCTTATCCTTTTAGCAGGTAAGCTTTCTATCTCTCTCTCTCTCTCTCTCTTTTTTTTTTTTGGTGTTGATAGTGTGGTTGAACTTGGCGTGGGTATTGCCCCTGAGCTCTTCAGTTCAAGGCTACTGCCCTACTCCTCAAGCCACAATGCCACTTCCAGTTTTCTACTGGTTAATTGCAGATAAGAGTCTCATGGAATTTAGTGCTTTGAACTATGACTCTCAGGTCTCAGCCTCTGGAGTAACTAGGATTATGGGCTTGAGTCACCATGCCTGGCAGCAAAGTCTTTAAGTAAAGAATTCCAAAGTGACACATGTATATATCCCTTACCAGTCTAGAGTCAAAGAATGAAAATAAACAGAAATATAAATCAAGTATATTTACTACGTATATGCAAGAGAAGCTATCTTTTTTAGTAACTTGTGTTTCATTGAAAGTAATTAGATAAGCTGGGCACTGGTGGCTCACACCTGTCATCCTAGCTACTCAGGAGACTGATGATGATATCTGAGGATCAAGGTTCAAAGCCAGCCTGGGTACAAAAATCTGTGAGAAACTTATTTCCAATTAGCCACCAGAAAACCAGAAGTGGTGTTGTGACTCAAAGTGGTAGAGCACTGTCCTTGAACTGAAGAGCTCACAGCACCCAGGCCCAGAGTTCAAGCCCCAGGACCAACAGAAAAAAAAAAAAAAAGCCCAGCGTGGTGGCTCATGCCTGTAATCCTAGCTACTCAGCAGGCTAAGATCTGAGGATCATGGTTCAAAGCCAGCTCAGGCACTAAAAGTCCGTGGGACTTTTGAATTAATCACCAGAAAACTAAGAAAGAAAAAAAGAAAGAAAGAAAGAAAGAAAGAAAGAAAGAAAGAAAGAAAGAAAGAAAGAAAGAAAGATTATATCCATGAAGTAATGTATACTAAAATGCCAAGTTATACTTCTGTAGCAACTGCTTAGATGGTATCAGAGCAGAGTCTTCTAATCTGTATTGAATTTAAGAGAGAGAGAGAGAGAGAGAGAGAGAGAGAGAGAGAGAGAGAGAGAGAGAGAGAGAGAGAGAGACAGAGAGAGAGAGAGAGAGAGAGAGAGAGACAGAGACAGAGACAGAGACAGAGACAGAGACAGAGAAAGAATGTGTGTGTGTGTATTTTGGTACTGGTCTTAGGTCTTGAACTTATAGCCTGGGTACTGTCCCTGAGCTTTTTCATTCAAGGTTGATGTTCTACCACTTGAGCCACAACTTCACTTCTGGCTCTTTGGTGTTTAATTAGAGATAAGACTCTCATAGACTTTTCCTGTCTCAATTCTTAGATCTCGATCTCTTGAGTTGTCAGGATCACAGGTGTGAACCACCAGCTCCAGGCTTGATTTTTTTTTTTTTTTTGTCAGTCCTGGGGCTTGAACTCAGGGCCTGGGAACTGTCGTTGGAGAATTTTGCTCAAGGCTAGCACTCTGTCACTTGACCCACAGCACTACTTATGGCTTTTTCTTATGTATGTGGTACGGAGGAATGGAACCCAGGGCTTTGTGCATGCTATGGGAGCATTCTACCACTGAGCTGCACTCCCGGCCCCTTAAATGAGTTTTTGACAGTAAGCAGCAGCCTAGATCTGTATCTAACAGTGAGTGATCTTTAGCCTCCATCTTTGGGAGTTTGGCATTCCATGCTTCTTATTTCTACAATACTAAAAAACAAGCAAAAATGCAGTTTAGCAAGACTATAAATAATTTGAGCATATTTGGGCTTTATGGGGCTTAAAAATCTCAGATGAGGAAATAAAGTGTTATATATTCTGTTTAGCTGTATTGAAAATAATAAGGGTGACTTTTAGAATCCATTTCAGAATTTCAAACACAAATGGCAGTTCTAGCTTAGTCCTAGAGGACTAGGTGTGATGCCACATAATGCTGAGACTAGCAACTGCTGCTGTGTATCACTCTTGCTAAGCAGTGACATTTGAAAAGAAAAAAAACCACTCTATATAATAAGTGAGGATGGTTTTCTTGAGTTTTTGCTTTTTCCCCCAAGTCTCCTTTGCTTTGATGCCAAGTAATTTTTTATCCTATTTATTTATTTTGCCAGTCCTGGGACTTGATCTCAAGCCTGAGCACTATCCCCTCTTTTTCCTCAAGGCTAGCCCCTTGAGCCACAGCACTATTTCTGGCTTTTCCTATGTGGTTGATACTGAGGAATCAAACTTGGGTCTTTGTACATGCTAGGCAAGCACTTTATCACTAGGCCAAACTCCTGTTCTTGATACCTAGTAATCTTATCTTTCAAGGAATCATCAGATGTAATATGTTTGAGGATGATATAGCAATAAGGTTTCCCAAAGATGACTATAGTGTTCCTTTAGATTTATGGCATTTTGTGTTTACTGTCTACACTATTTCTGATTTTTTTAGTAGAACTGGAACAGAATACTTTTCTAGAAAAATCTCAATTTTGTAGTTTGGGAACAATAATATGTTTCATCTAATAAATTAATATGGATAAGAAAGATTTGCTACAGTTACCACCTAGGTGAGTGACATCAGCATATCTCCAGGCCTGAAGAAAAGGAAAATATTGTTGGTGTTTCTGGCCTTTGCACTATTTTTAGACACTAGAAACTTTCATAAAAATGGATTTGCAAGCCGCTGTGGCTTACACCTGTAATCCTAGCTACTCAGGAGGCTGAGATCTGAGGATCAAGGTTCAAAGCCAGCCCAGGCACAAAAGAACCTGAGACTCTTATCGCCAATTAACCACTAGAAAACAGGGAGTGGGGTTTGGCTCTATGGTTGGGTGGTAGCCTTGAGCTGAAGAACTCAGGGACAACGCCCAAAGCCCAGGGGTAGGGCAGTAAGTCTTGAGTTGAGGAGCTCAGGGACAGAGCCTAGGCCAAGATCAAGCCCTATGACCCACCCAAAAAAAAAAAAAAATGGATTTGCAAGTCAAGCTTGCCTATGTGTAAAGCTCCAAGTTTCATCCCATTAAAAATAAGAACAGGGGCTAGGAGTTTGGCCTAGTGATAGATAGTGCTTGCCTGGCATGCACCGAGCCTGGGTTCGATTCCTCAGTACCACATACACAGAAAAACCTGAAGTGGTGCTGTGATCAAGTGGTAGAGCACTAGCTTTTTTTTTTTTGGTCCGTCTTGGAGCTTGAACTCTGGGTCTGGGCACTCTCCAATAGTAGGCAAATGCTATACTCAATGGTATAGCATTTGCCTACTGTGGGGAAGCCTTTGATTCAACCTCTAGTACTATGAAACATACAGATTCAAGCATCTGCGAGGCATAGTGATGACACCTTTAATCCCAGTATTTGAGGTGCTGAGACAGAAGAATCACGAGTTCCAGGTCAACCTGAGATATATATGTAGCATGACTCTTGTCTCACAAACAATAACCATAATATCCAAATAAACAAAAGGTTCACCTATTTCTATCCCTATCACTGACAAACAATAAAATGATTGTCTTCAGTGTCTTATCAATAGACTTTTTACCTGCATACTATCCAGTATGAGGAATACAGGTGCATTTGAGGAGTTTGTTTATAGCAAAACATTTTTAATCTCATGTTATAAGCATAATATATAGAAAGGGAAAGATTTAACTGCCTTCCTTTTTTTATTTTTATTTATTTATTTTTGAGTCAGGATCTTGAGATATTTTTAGTGACTAGAAGCCTAAACTTGCCATCCTGTCACACTGTAAGTACTGTGATTATAGGTCTATTGTGCCATGCCTGGCAATTGTGAATCTTTGAGGTTTTTTTTATCATGGTTCTGAGGCTTGAACTAAGGACTTTTCACATTTTAGGCAAACAAACTCCACTAAGCCAAATTGTTGGTTTTCTTTAAAAACAAAATTCTAGATCTTAACTATTTATCACAAACATTTCAAACATATGCAAAGTAAACAGAATAACATAACAACATAATCCTCTTGTACCTGCTTTAAAGTCAACATGCTACTACTTTTGACCATGTAAATCTCCATTTTTCCATCTATACTCGTTTTTTTTTAAATAATATTCATTTTTTGTTGAAAGCACAAACAATTTGTGTACTTTTTTTTTTTTTTTTTTGCCAGTCCTGGGGCTTGAACTCAGGGCCTGAGCACTGTCCTTGAGTTTTTTCCTCAAGGCTAGGGCTCTGCCACTTGAGCCTCAGCACTATTTCCAGCTTTTCTATGTATGTGGTACTAAGGAATCGAACCTGGGGCTTCTTTCATGCTAGGCAAGCACTCTACCACTGGGCCAAACTCCCGGCCCTTAATTTCTATACTTAACCAACCATATAGCACACATCTGTCATAGCACAGAAAAGTCTCCCTGACTGGTCAGGAAACTATTCTCTCTACTTTTGCCTGTTTGATAATGTCATGTAAATTGAATCATACCTATGTATTCTTAGTGTCTTTTGTGTTGTTCAGAATTAAATCCTTGAGGCTTATCCATACTGTTTCATTTCTTTGTTTTGCTGGATTCTGTCCATCCCATGAATATGAGCATATTTTGTATATCTGTTCTCTTAACAGTAAACATGTGGGTTCTTTCTAGTTTCTGTTCTAAAGCTATTAACATTCATTTTCAGGTCTTTGAGTGGACTCATGTTTTCATGTATATACAAGAATTGCATGGCTAATTTTATTAAAAACAAAACCCAGCCACTCTCTAAAGTTACTGTATCATTTTCATTGGTAAGTGGCTGCAATTGTAATTCTTTACCATTTGGGCTGTCTTTTTTTCATATATTTTTTATTGTAATTGATAGAAGGGTTACATTATGTTCGCCAGATAGAAGGTGCATTACTTCACATACACTGATACCCTTTCTCATGTCTTGGTCCCCATTTCCCTCCTCCACCCCCATTGGGCTGTCTTTTTAATTGTAGTTGTCATCAAAGAAAATTAAAATAAACTTTAATAGTGCGCGCATGTGTGTGTGTGTGTGTGTGTGTGTGAGTGAGTGAGAGCTGGCAATTGGGAATTAACTCAGGAATAGGGCATTCCCCTTTACCTTTTCACTCAAGGCTGGTGCTCTGCCACTTGACCCACACCTCTGCTTCCAACTTTTTGGTGGATAATTAGAGATAAAGACTCTCATGGAATTCTCTGCCTGGACTAGACTCAAACCTCGATCCTCAGGTCTCAGTCTTCTAAGTAACTAGGATTACAGGTTCAAGCCACTGGCACCTGACTTAGTTTATGGCTTGGCTGGAGATAAAAAGAGATACTGTAAGTTGGTGCATTTCTTTAGTTTTGTGCACTTTTAAATATTGGAAGTAGAGTACGTGCTGATGAAGATTCAGGAGAAGACTCTGGTCTTCCTTTCTACTTGTTAACATGCATTTTATGGTTCCAAAATTCTATTCTTTTCCTTCCTTCCTTTCTTCAGTTTTATTTATTTTTGCCGGTCTTGGGGCTTGAACTCAGGGCCTGAACACTATCCCTGGATGCATGATGCTTATTGCTTTCCATTTCAAATTTAGTTAAATTTTTAGCAGTAAGTCTGCTTTACCCATTGTCAGATATTAATGAAAACCATTTGTTTTCTTTTAGTGATGTCCTTGCATTACCCATTTTTAAGCAAGAAGAGTCAAGTTTGCCTCCTGATAATGAGAATGAAATTCTACCTTTTCAGTATGTGCTTTGTGCTGCCACATCTCCAGCCGTGAAACTCCATGATGAGACTCTGACATATCTCAATCAAGGTAAAATGCTTCCTCATTTGTTAATATTGCAGACCTGATGAATTCAGGCTGTTTTACTAGGGACATTTAGAAGAAAAATAGTAGAGGGTAGAATTTGAGGTTTTTTGTTTTTTGGGTTTTTTTGTGTGTGTGTGTCAATCATGGGACTTGAACTCTGGGCCTGGGTGCTAACCCTGAGCTCTTCAGCTCAAGGCTACCTACCATCCTATACCATAAGCCATAGAGCCACTTCCAGTTTTCTGGTGGTTAATTGGAGATAAGAATCTCCTAGACTTTAGTGCCCAGACTGGCTTTGAACCTCAGATCTCAGCTTCCTAAGTAGTTAGGATTACTGTGCCTGGCTAGAGATTTGAGTTTTAATATCACTTTTTTCTTTTTTTTTTTGGATGCTGGTCCTGGGGCTTGAATACACAGGGCCTGGCCACTGTCCCTGGGCTTCTTTTGCTCAAGGAAAACACTCTACCACTTGAACTACAGCTCAATTTCCAGTTTTTGATAGTTTACTGGAGATAAGAGTCTCAGAAACTTTCTTGCCCAGGCTGGCTTTGAACTTCAAGTCCTCAGATCTCAGCCTCTTGAACAGCTAGGATTATAGGCATAAGACACCCGCACCTGGATCATTAGTAACTCTATGTGTGTGTGCGTGTGTGTATGAACATTTATTTATAATAATTTTTTGTGTGTGTATGCCAATCCTGGGGCTTGAACTCAGGGCCTGGGCACTGTCCTTGGGTTTTCTTATACCACTTGAGCCACAGCACCACTTCTGGCTTTTTCTGTGTATGTGGTACAGAGAAATTGGACCCAGGGCTTCATGCACGCCAGGCAAGCACTCTACCACTAGGCCATGCTCCCAGCCCTCCTTGAACATTCTTTTTTTTTTTTTCCTGTCTTAGGCTTGAGCTCAGGGCCTGGGCACTGTCCTTGAGCTTTCTAGAACAAGGCTAGATCTCTACCACTTAAGCCTCAGCACCACTTCCAGCTTTTTTTTTTTTTCTATGTGTGTGGTACCAAGAAATTGAACCAGGGACTTTGTGCATGCTAGGCAAGCACTCTACCACTAGCCCAAACTCCCAGCCCTCCTCAAGCATTTTTTTTTTTTTTTTTTTGCTAGTCCCGGGGCTTGAACTCAGGGTCTGAGCACTGTCCTTGGGATTTCTCAAGGCTAGAGCTCTACCACTTGAGCCACAGCACGATTTCCAGCTTTTTTTCTATGTATGTGGTACCGAGGAATTAAACCCGCGTCATCATTCATACTAGGCAGGCACTCCACCACTAGGCCAAAATTCCTGTCCCTCCTCTAGCATTCTTAATTCATATTTCCCACTTTTTATGTTCTCTCATTTGTTACTGGCTGAGAAGTGTTAAACTCCAGCTCTATTTTTTTTTTGGGGGGGGGGGGCGGGGTCAGTGTAGGGCTTGTACTCAGGGCCTGGGTGCTGTCCCTGAGCTCTTTTTGCTCAGTGTTTTAGCACTTGAGCTAGGGTGCCACTTCTGGTTTTGTGGTGGTTAATTGAAGATAAGAATCTCATGGACTTTCCTGCCTGGGCTTTGAATGGTGATACTCGGTGTGCTTAGCATAGTGTATAAGGTCTTGTAAAGTCATATAGTTACTGTTACCAGTACTAATGATGTTATCCTGTATATTCAGCCAACTGAATTTTATCCTTTCTGAATCTAGGTAAGTTAATTTGTGAAATTATAATATATGACTCCTTTTTCTTCTAGGACAGTCTTACGAAATCCGAATGCTAGACAATAGGAAACTTGGGGAACTTCCAGAAATTAATGGCAAATTGGTGAAGGTAAAGGAAAATAAGTAAAACTTTCTGTATAATATCCTTTTACTGACCCTTTTGGGTCAGTACATAACCTTTGATCTAATATTCTTTTGCTTTTATAAAGGGCTTCATGGTATCTTTTATCTGCCAGTGTTGGTTGGAAATAAACTGATTGGTTGTTTTTTTGGGGCTCAGACTAAGTCCCTCTCTTCACATAGATTGTTCAGAGCTGCAGAAACAAAAGGCTTACAAGTCCATGCTCAGTCCCTGGCTTGATGATGTGGTCTTGGATAAAGTACCTTTGAGATTATTATTATTTGGGTGTGTCAATTTGTAACACACACAAATTTGTGCCAGTCCTGGGGCTTGAACTAAGGGCCCAGGTACTATCCCTGAGAGTTTTGGCTCAAGGCTGGTGCTCTACCTCTTGAGCCATAGCTTTACTTCTGTTGTTCTTTTTGTTTTTTTCTTTTAGTATATTTCTTTTTTTTTGGCAGTCCAGGGCTTGAACTCAGGGCCTAGGCACTGTCCTGAGCCTTTTTGTGCCTAAGGCTAGTGCTCTACCACTTGAGCCACAGTGACACTTCTGGCATTTTCTGGGTAGTTTAGTTGGAGATTAGAGTCTCACAGACTTTTCTGTCTGGGCTGGCTTTGAACTTTGATCCTCAGATCTCAGCCTACTGAGTAGCTCCAATATCAGGCATGAGAAACCAGCGTTTTTTTTTTTCTTTTTGTGTTAGTCCTGGGGCATGAACTCAGGGCCTATGTGCTGTCCCTGAGCTTCTTTTTGCTCGTGACTACTACTGAGCCACAGCTCCACTTCCAGCTTTTTCTGAGTAGTTTATGAGAGGTAATAGTCTCATGGACATTCCTGCATGGGCTGGCTTCAAGCCATGATTTTCAGCCTCCTAATTAGTTAGGATTACAGGTGTGAGCCACCGGCTCACAACTAATTATTTTTTTTTTAACTTTGAGATTTTTGGTTTGTGTATATTATTAGGACCAACCCCAAGCCTCACATATGCCAGGCAAGCACTTTGACACTTAGCTTCCCCCAGCTCTCCTTATCTTTAGAGGAGCTTCAATAGCTCTTTAGATTCCTGGTGTTTGTAGCAGGGTAAATAGAAAGTACCTGATGTGATCTCTCCTTTGGCCTTGTTTCATCCCTGAAAGCAGCTTTATTGGAGTCACCCATAAAAAATCTCTTCAGAGCTGTCACTCTTGCCAGTCTGTTCAAATTAGACTTACCTGATCCAGAAATGGAGGTTTAAGTGTTAGCATGTTTCTGCCAGTACCTGCGGGGTACAAGCTTCATTCATTTGTACCAAGTGATCTTTGAATGGCTCACCTAGAACATCCACTCAATAAAAAAAGACTATGGTAGTTCTTTGTTCATAAAATAAAAATGTAACAAGCAAAGGGGGAACCTTGCTGTTGCTGAGTGCCAATTTACTTTGTAGATTGACAGTAACGATTTTGAGAATTCACAGCACAGTTGGAACAGAGTTTTAGTAGCAATTGTGAAAAGTGGTGGGAGAGATTAACAAACACCTTCACAAAGTAAGAGGAAATGGATGGAAATGGGCTTTACAACTCCCATTGTTTATAGATTGTATGGTAAGTTAGCAAGCAGGGGAAGTGGTAAGTTTTGCTTATATACCTGAAGGGCTGTGCTATCATTACACAGCATAACAGTGAAAGAACATAGAGGTATTTTGCATAGAAGTCCGTTGACATTGTAAATGTGATGTCGGTTACATTATAAAGTCTATAAACAAGGTATAGTTGTGCATGCCTGTAATCCCAATATTTAGGAAATTGAGACAAGAGGGTTGAGAATTTGAAACCAGGGTTACATTGAGGTTTGAGACCTATGCTACATAGCATAACCTTGTCTTAAAACCAGAGCAAACCATGGTGGGTTTACACCTGTAATTATAGCTATTCAGGAGGCTGAGATCTGAGGATCACAGTTTAAAGCCAGCCCAGGCAGAAAAGTCCCCATGAGACTCTTACTTCCAGATACAACTCAAAAACCAGAAGTGGTACTATAGCTCAAAGTGGCAGAACACTAGCCTTGAACAAAAGAGCTGGGACAGTGCCCAGGCACTGAGTTCAAGCCCTACAATCATTACCACAATCAAAAGCACCCAAGCAAAAACAAAGCTGAACATAGGTAGTTTGTGCCTATAGTCCTAACTTCTTAGGAAGCTGGGAAGAAAAGGATTTTGATTTGAGGCCAGCTTGGGCAAAAAGTTTGCATGACCCCTTCTCAATCAATATGTAGTAGGCTGAGATCAAGAGGATATAGATCCAGGGTAGCCTGGGTAGAAAAGTTCACAGATTCCTTCTCAATTGAAAAAAAATTTAACATGACTGTATGTGCCTGTTATCTCAGCTGTGACAGAGAGACCTAAAATAAATTTTGGTCTAGTTCAGGCCCAGACAAAAAGTGAGACCTCAGCTTAAAAATAATAATAAAAATTGTCCAAAAATTTGTCTTAGAGCATGGCCTACTGGCAAGAGTGCTTGCTTAGCATGCACAAAGCCCTAAATTCGATTCCTCTCTACCACATACACAGAAAAAGCCAGAAGTAGTGGTATGGCTCAAGTGATAGAGCTGGCCTTGAGAAAGCTCAGGGACAGTGCTCAGGCCCTGAGTTCAAGCCCCAGGATTGGCAAAAGAAAAAAAAAATGTCCTAAAAGCAATGTGCTCTTTATCTGACTTACAAAACTGTAACTCCTTTATAATAACAACTTAAAATTTTAAAAAAAGTTGGGCACACATGTGAAACGGTATAATGTTTGTGAATTAATGCACCTTCTACCTGGCAAATATCATGTAACCCTTTTATTAATTACAATAAAAAAAATTATAAATTAAAAAAAAAAAGTTGGGCACTAGTAGTTCACGCCTATAATCCTAGTTACTCAGGAGGTTGAGATCTAAGGATTACAGTTAAAAGCCAGCCCAGGCACAAAAGTCCACGAGACTCTTGTCTTCAGATAACCACCAGAAAACCAGAAGTGGTGCTCTTGCTCAAAGTGGTAGAGCCACTAGCCTTAGCTGAAGAGCTCAGGGACACTGGCCAGGCCCAGAGTTCAAGCCCCATGACTGACAGTAAATACATACATACATACATACATAAATAAGCGGGAAAAAAAACAGAGCAGGAGGCATGACTCAGTAGTAGAGCATCAGCCTAGCAAGCATGAGGCTCTTAGTTCAAACACTAGCACTTCTATAAAAATAAAAAGATTACATTTGGCAAGTTACAAAATTTATCCAGGCACAGAGTTTGATGTGGTATAGGTTTTAGAGGAAAATGGTTCTTAGATAATTTAGATTAAATCCCACTACCAAAAATGCTGCTGCATTGATTTTTCAAGGGGCACAGTTACTGACTTTATTGTTCCTTTTAGAGTATATTCCGTGTAGTATTCCATGACAGAAGACTACAATACACTGAGCATCAGCAGCTGGAAGGCTGGAGATGGAACCGACCAGGAGATAGGATTCTTGACATAGGTGAGTTGAGAGACTCTGTTGCACAGGAAGCTGAGGGTTAGTTTTCCTTACTTGACTTTTACCTTGATTCATATGCTTGAGAGGTTCACCATGAACCTTGAACTGGTTAGTTATTAAGTAGAAAAATTAGTCAGGGGGCTGGGAGTTTGGTCTAGTGGTAGAGTGCTTGCCTAGTATGCACAAAGACCCAGGTTCAATTCTTCGGAACCACATACATAGAAAAAAGCCAGAAATGGTGCTATGGCTCAAGTGGTAGAATGTTACCCTTAAGAAAACCCAAGGACAGTTCTCAGGCCCTCAGCCCAAGTCCAGGACTGGCAAAAAAAAAAAAAAAAAAAAAATTAGCCAGGCACACTGGCTCATGCCTGTAATCCTAGCTACTCAGGAGACTGAGATCTGAGGACCAAGGTTCAAAACCACCCCAGGCACAAAAGGACCTGAGATTCTTATCTCCAATTAACTTCTAGAAAACAGGAAGTGGGGCTTACAGTTCAAGGGTGATAGCCTTAAGCTAACGAGTTCAGGGACAACATTCAGGCCCGGGGGGGTAGGGCAGTAGCCTTGAGCTATGGAGCTCAGGGACAGCGCCCAGGCTGAGTTCAAGACCCATGAACCACACACAGACATACACAAAGAAAAAGAAAAATTATATATATAAGACAGCAAACTGTTGTGACAAATATGAACACTTCAGTTCCCTGGAAATTGCATCCATTACTTCAGAATGGTTTTTGGTTTATCTTAAATTGTGGCAAAGTGGTATGAATGTTTTACTTTATAAAAGAATTTACTACCCTAGTCATTTTTAGTTACGTTTCAGTAGTATTAAATACATTTACTTTGTGCAGCTATCAGCGTTATCCATCCCCAGAACTTTTTTCATCTTGCAAAGCTAAAACCCTATACACATTAAACATCATTCCCCATCTCCTCTGTTGCCTAGTCGCCTCTATATGAGGTACCTCATGTAAATGAAACCATATAGTATCTGTCCTTTTGTGATTCTTTTGAATATTGTGAATAATGCTGTTGTTTGTTTGAGTTTCTGCTTTCATTTCTTTTTTGGCTAAATATCCACAATTGGGATTTCTGGATCATCTGGTAATCCTAGTTTACATTTTTCTGAGGAATGAATGTATTATTTTCCAAGTGGCTATACATTTTACATTCCCATTAGTGCTCACAGTTCCAAATTCCACATATTCTTACTAATACTTTTTTCTTTTTCTTACCCTTCTTCCTTCCCTCCATTTCTTCTTTCTTCACTCCTTTTCTTCTTCTTCCCTCCTTCCCTACCCTTCCTTCTTTTTCTTTCCCTGTCTTCCTTGTTCTTTGAATAGAACACTGGGCGTCTTTCCTGCTAGGAAAAGTACCCTATCACTGAACTACGTCTCCTCCTTCCTTTTCTTCTCCCTTCTTCCTTCTTCTTTTCCTTTCCCCCTCGTCCCCCCTCCTCTTCTTTTTTTTTTTTTTTTTTTTGCCAGTCCTGGGCTTAAGCTCAGGGCCTAAGGACTGTTCTTGGATTTTTCTCAAGGCTAGAACTCTACCTCTTGAGCTTCAGCACCACTTCTGGCTTTTCTAAGTATGTGGTACTAAGGAATCGAACCCGGGTCTTTGTGCATGCTAGGCAAGCACTCTACCACTAGGCCAAACTCCCGGCCTTTCCTCTTCTTTTTGTAATAAATGTTTTAATGAGTATGAGGTAGTATTTCATTATGGTTTTGATTTGATTTTCCCTTATGATTAGTGACAGGACATATATTGGTTTTTGATTATCTTTTTTTGAGGAAGTATCTATTCAAATCTTTTGCTCAGGGTGTGTGTGTGTGTGTTTGTGTATGTGTGCATGTGCATGTGTGTACTGGTTCTGGGCTTAAACTTGGGATTTGGGTCCTATCCTTGAGTTTCTTTACCTCCAGAGTAGCACTTTACTCCTTGAGTCATAGCTCTATTTCCTGCTTTTTCTGAGTAGTTTATTGGAGACAGGAGTCTCACAGACTTTTCCTGCCTGGTCTGGCTTTGAACCGAACTCCTCAGATCTCAGCCTCTAGAGTAGCTAGGATTGAAGGTATAAGCCACTAGTCCTTAGCTTTTGCTTATTTTTTAATATTGTGTGTTTGGGTTTTGTTGCTGCTGCTGCTGCTGCTATTGTTGAGCTTTAGGCATTCTTTACGTATTCTGGATATAAACCCAATATTAGAAATAACCATATGTAAATATTTTCTCATTCTCTGGGTTTTCTTTTAACTATGTTGATAATGTCTCCCCCCCCCCCACCTTTTTTGTGCTAGGACTGAGGCTTGAATTCAGGTCCTAGGCATTGTCATATAGCTTTTTCACTCAAGGCTAGGGCTCTATCATGTGGGCTACATCTCTATCGCTGGCTTTTTGGCAGTTAATTGGAGAAAAGAGTCTTACAGACTTTCCTATTCTGGCTGGCTTCAAACTACAATTCCAAAATTTCAGCATGCTGGGTGGTTAATGAACGACCAGTGTGTGACTTTTTTCTTCCTTCTTCCTCCTTTTCCTCTATCTCCGCCGCCTCTTCTTTCTTCCTTCTTCCTCCTTTTTTTTTTTTTTAATACCAGGTCTAGGGCTTGAACTCAGAGCCTCACACTTTTTTTTCCTTTGTGGGTCATGGGGCTTGATCTTGGCCTGGGTACTGTCCCTGAGCTCTTCAGCTCAAGGTAACTGCCCTACCCCTGGGCCTGGGTGTTATCCCTTAGCTCTTTAGCTCAAGGTGGTTTTCTGTTGTTATTGGTTATTTGTTTGAGTTTAGTCCTTGCACTCAATAAGCAGGAACTGTACCTCTAGAGCTATTACACCAGCCTTTTTTCACATCCATTATTTTCATGATAGGATCTTGCTTTCTGACCACACCAACCTGACTGTGGCCCTCCTATTTGTACTTCACTTTGTTGCTGGGATAACATCACCATGCCTAGACACTGATCAGTGTCTTGTTAACTTTTATGATGGGGCTGGCCTTAACCTGCTATCCCCAATCTCTGCCCCCCAACTAGCTAAGATTATAGTCTTGAGTTACTGGGCCTGGCTTTTTTTTTGGGGTGGGGGCAGTTCTTGGGCTTGAACTCAGGGCCTAAGCACTGTCCTTGGCGTTTCTCAAAGATAGAGCTCTACCACTTGAGCCATTGTACCTCTTCTGGCTTTTTCTATGTATGTAGTACCTAGGAATCAAACCCAGGCCTTTCTACATGCTAGGCAAGCACTCTACCACTAGGCCAAATCCTGTCCCCTTGTTTTGTTTTTAAATAGAGTTTCACTATGTTGCCTGGGCATCCCCCTTCTCCCCATGAGGGTCGGGATTAGTAGAAGAATACCTAAGTCCATTTTAGTTCTAACCAAGCTTTTTATATTGCCAAGAAAGAAGTTTAGGGTATGATATAGGAAAATCTTCGTAAATATGGGTGAGTGAATCATTGTTTTTTTTAGTTTGAAACCAAGTAGACCTGGGCATGGTGACAAATGCCTTTAGTCCTTGGCACCAGGGAAGTTGAGCTCAGGTGTTTGAGACCAGTGTAAGAATTGTCCATCATTTTGTTTCCAGATATCCCAATGTCTGTGGGCATAATAGATCCCAGGGCTAATCCAACCCAACTAAATACAGTGGAGTTCCTGTGGGACCCTGCAAAGAGGACATCTGTGTTTATTCAGGTAGGAATTGCTGATGGTATTCCAAATTGTTTCTTAAAGGATAAGATGGGCTCAATTTGAAATTTTCTTTTGGTGCTAAGGATGAACCTGGTCCTCATACATACTAATTAGGAATACATTCTACCTGGAGAGACAAAGGTGAACAAATGCAGCAGAGGTACTTGGAGTACTAGACACTATGTTGAAAATGAACTATACAGGCTGAGAGTTTGGCCTAGTGGTAGAGTGCTTGCCTAGCATGCATGAAGACCTGGTACCCAGCACTAACATTGAGGAAAGCCCAGGGATAGTGTCCAGACCCTGAGTTCAGACCCCAGGACTGGCAAAAAGAAAAAGCAGAAAATGAACTATACAACTTGTGGATGAGAATGGGAGGGAAAAACTGGGGGACAGCAAGGTAAGGGGTGACTTGTCCAAAAGGAAATATACTCTTTACCTGAGTTTTGTAACTGAAACCCTGCTGTACATCACCCTAACAATAACAGTTTAAAAAATTTAAAAGGGTCGGGAGTTTGGCCTAGTGGTAGAGTGCTTTGCATAGCATGCACGAAGACCCGGGTTCGATTCCTCGGTACCACATACATAGAAAAAAGACAGAAGTGGTGCTGAGGCTCAAGTGGTAGAGCTCTAGCCTTGAGAAAGTCCAAGGACAGCGCTCAGGTCCTGAGCTCAAGCCCAGGACTGGCAAAAATAACTAACTAAATAAATAAAATACTGTTGAGCCTCTAGACTAAACTTTTTTTTTTGCCAGTCCTGGGCTTGGGCTCAGGGCCTGAGCACTGTCCTTGGACTTTCTCAAGGCTAGAGCTCTACCACTTGAGCCACAGCACCACTTCTGACTTTTTTCTATATATGTGGTACTGAGGAATCGAACCCCAGGTCTTTGTGTATGCTAGGCAAGTACTCTACCACTAGGCCAAACTCCCAGCCATAGACTGGAAATCTTTTAAGGGCCTGTCCTATCAATAAACCTCAATATGTACCTGGACATTGAGAATCTTTTAAAAAATTGCTTTTCTGCAAATCATATTGAGTGAGATAAGTCAAGACCAAAGGAAGCAAAGGCTATGATCTCTTTATATGCAGATATTAGATCCAAACAATACAAGAGTACTTGGGTACTCAAAGCTATTGACATGATCTTAGAAATATAAATATAACTACATAGACATAAAAATCTATCGTAGGATATATACTCTATAGACATAGTGTTATATAGATCGATATGTACCTACGACATACAAATTCTTAGTTTAATTTTAATTTTTTTCTTAAATTTATGTGCCAGTGATTGCATATAGAGATCCCATTCTTGAATACTTACTTGTTAAACTTGTCATTTGGAATATGATGTTAAAAAATCAATGTTAGGGGCCGGGAGTTTGGCCTAGTGGTAGAGTGCTTGCCTAGTATGCACGAAGGCCTGGGTTCGATTCCTCGGTACCACATATGTAGCAAAAAGCCAGAAGTGGTGCTGTGGCTCAAGTGCTAGAGCCCTAGCCTTGAGAAAATCCAGGGACAGTGCTCAGGCCCTGAGCTCAAGCCCAGGCCTGGCAAAAAAAAAAAAATCAAAGTTAATAAAATCTTTAAAAAAGTTGCTCTTCTAATTAGGAGGGGTCAGGGGAGGGGAATGAGAAGGGGTATCATTGTGTGAGAAGTAATATACCTACTATCTGGTGAATGTAACAGTAACCCCTCTATATATTACCCTGACAATAAAAATTAAAAAAAAAAAAGAAGAAAGTGAAAGGGTGGCTGCCAAGATCTGAGAGAAGAGGAAATGAATATGTATGGAAAGGTGAAAGACATTCTACATATAGATATGGTAGTTAAATAGGCAACAGAAATGTACTTAATATATGTATATAAAATTATTAATATGGTAAAAAATTGCTCTTCTAATTTTGTTTATTTCCTACTATTTCTCCAAAATAATTGCTAATGGATGCATAGTGTATTGTTTTCCAGTTGTCTCATAACTTACATAATATTTGTTGGTATACAAATTGTCCTAGTTTTTCACTATTAACCATAAAATTATTTTGAACAGTTGTATATTTAAAGTTTTATATGCATATTCAATTACATCTTTTGAATGATTCCTCAAAACCTTTTTATTTACAGCACTCTACCATTTGAGCCACAGTACCACTTCCAGCCTTTTCTGTGTATGTGGTACCAAGGAATCAAACCCAGGGCTTCATGCTTGCTAGGAAGCATTCTACCACTAGGTCACACTCGCGGCCTCTGAGTTCATATTTCTATACCTCCTAATTCTTTACTTGTAGTAGTGAAAGCCAATGATTTATTATAGAATTTTTCCCCCCCAAATTTCTTTGTGGAGAGTAAGTAACTACATGCATTTCACAGTACTGTGATGTAGTTACACTTAGCTAAAGACACAAACACATTTTTAACATTCACAATGATAAGCATCATCATTATAGAGTTCTTAACATTGAGATAATGACTTTGTTGGTCAAACCCTTTGTATTTAAGACTTTGAACAATAGTTCTGTGAGGTACGAATAGCCTGAGACTTAGAATGGCTTCATAACTTAGCCTAAACTAGTAAGCTATCAATCAGACAAGGTTCCATTATTAAGATTTACCAGTCTTAGGCTTAAACAGCCATCAAGCAAATCATACCATCATTTATGTGAGCTTTCATATTTACTATTTTTATTATAATGTATAAAGGGGTTACAATTATATTTGGCAGACAGTAGGTACATTACTTCTCACCCCTTGATACCCCTTCTCATGTTTTTGTCCCTATTTTCCTCCTCCCACCCCCTCCCAATCGTTTTGTTTTTCCTCCTTCCCTTTCCTATTTCAAATAAACAAATATATATACAATATGCCAGTTAACAAAATCAGATACTGTAACAATATGAGATTAACCAAAGGTCAACAAAAGAGAAGTGAAATAATACAGTACATTAAGAACAACAATCACACAAGATAAAGCTCTTGTTGCCATATCCTGGACACCCTTTTATTTAGCCTCATCCTATATGGCCTTATATATCTAGGTTTTGCACTATTGTATTCCTCTGCTAGGAGAGTCCTAGGTGTGTACTAATTATTACAGATGAGGGAAACCAGTGAGCCTATATTCCTTTGGGTCTGGCTTACTTCACGTGAGCCTATATTCCTTTGGGCCTGGCTTACTTCACTTAATATGACTTTTTCTAAGTCTTTCTATTACCTTACAAATGGGGTGATATCGTTCTTTCTGATGGCAGCATAGAATTCCATTGTGTATTAATATCACATCTTCTTGATCCAGTCATCTACTGAGGGGCATCTGGGTTGGCTCCATATCTTCACTATGGTAAATAGTACTGTAATGAACATCATTGTGCTAGTATCTTTAGTATGTCCTTGTAGAGCTTCTGTATGGCAAAGGACATAGCTAGCAAGTTAAATATTTACTATTTTTTTCAAGCCAGAATATTCCTCCTCTTTCTAAAATCTATTTGTGGAAACTTTACTAATAGTAATCATTTGTCTTATATACTAACTTTATGTTCTCTGAAGCAGATAATAGATTTAATTCCTTACAACAGATTCAACACATAGCATTAGATCTGTACATTTTTTTGTTTGTATTTGTAAATAATTTTAAATTTTCAGTGGAAATGAGGATTTTTGTTAGTTTTTTTTCGTATTTCCTTCATTAGATCATAGTTTCATAGATCATAGATCAAAAAGAGGAAACATTTTTAATGTGTGTTCATAAATGGCCTATTAAAAAGTTTTGCTATTGGTAGTTTCTCAAAATATGTCACTGATGGATTTGGATTGCTTAGCAGTATTGATGTTTTTATGTTGTATCCTTTATAGGTACATTGTATTAGCACAGAGTTCACTATGAGGAAACATGGTGGAGAAAAAGGAGTGCCATTCCGAGTACAAATTGATACTTTCAAGGAAAACGAAAATGGGGAGTACACTGAGCACTTACATTCAGCCAGCTGCCAGATCAAAGTCTTCAAGGTATTCCTGGGCAATGTGCTGGTCCTTGGATCCTTTTTTCTTTTTAATTCTATTTTAATGTAAGTTACCAAGTTAGAAAGCTAACTAGACTATGTAGACTGCCTAAGCTAAAATTATTGAAAAAACTAGTAAGATACTTAGTCCAGTGATACTTATGGAGATGATCATAGGTTAGTAACAACTTGGAAGAAGAAACTACAAACAAAATCATGCCTTTTTGTTGAAGTCTGCTGAAAGTGTAAGTTCTTCTAAAACTTACAAAAGTACAGAGAGTTTGGGTTTTTTTTATTGAATTAATAATTGATCATCTTTGTATATGCACTAGGGTTTGTGCTCAGAGGCTTGCATTGATAGCCATAGCTGATGCTCTATTACTTGAGCCTGACCTACGGTTGCAGCTTTTTTTTTCCCCCCAGTCCTGGGGCTTGAACTCTGGGCTTATGTTTTGTCCCAGAGTTTCTTTTTGCTCAAGGCTGAGTGTTTGGTAGAACACTCAGTGCTACTTCTGGCTTTTCTGGCCTTTTTTTTTTTAGTAGTTTATTGGAGATAAGAGTCTCATAGAGTTTCCTGTCTGGGGTGGCTTCAAACCATGATCCTCAGATCTCAGTCTCATGAGTAGCAAGGATTATAGGTGTGAGGCACTAGCAACTAGCATCATATTGATCTTATTTTGGCCTATTTATTTTTGGTGGTACTGGGAATTGAACTCTGAGCCTCATGTTTGTTAGGCAGGTACTCTACCACTGGAGCCAAACCTCCAGCTCCTTTTTTGCATAAGTTATATTTTAGATAACCTTCATGGTTTTCCCCTATAGCTGGCCTTGGAATCATGAGCCTCCTCCCCAGGCCTCCCATCTAGCCCAGCGGGGATCATACCACCATACCTGTTTGTTAAGATAGGGTCTTACTAATATTTTTCTTGCTAACTTTTTGCTTGGACTGGCCTCCAGCTGTGATCTTTCTAACTTCTACTTCCTGAGTAGGTAAGATTAAAGATAGAATTTAGGTCTTTATTTTTATTGCCTGGATAAGCATATTCTCATTCCAAAGTATTTTATAATGTACAAGAATTCAGGAGTGGGTTCTGGTAGCTTATATTTGTAATCCTAGCTGCAATACAGAGAGTTGGGGTTCAAAGCTAGCATGGGCAGAAAAGTTCATGAGACTGTTTCCAATTAACCAGCAAAAAGCCAGAAGTAGAGGTGTGGCTCAAGTGGTATAGTACCAGATGAATGAGTATAAATCGTATACTGGCAAAAAATAAAAGAGAAAATTTGAACATTACATTAAAATCCCTCTTACTCTTATCCTCATTTCCCAGCTTCTCCCTAGAGGTAGCCATTGTTATAACTTGGTATGCTGCTGGTCCCCTTCTGTGCTAGCAGTTATTTGCATAGATATGTACATAGTTTGCCCTCTTTTGAATAAAGTAGGATTACTCTATGTGAATTGTTTTGAGAGTATTACTAAATTGCCCAAGGTGACCTCAAACTTTTAGTATTCTTCCCCAACCTCCTGAGCTGCTGGGGTTGTAGGTGTGTACCACCACATCTGGCCTACCATTCCTTTCTAATGCTAATCGATATTTAAAATTTCTGTTTCCAGAGGCCAGGAGTTTGGCCTAATGGTAGAGTGCTTACCTAGCATGCGTGAAGACTGGGGTTTGATTCTTCAGTACCACATACATAGAAAAGCCAGAAATGGTGCCATGGCTCATGTTGCAGGGCACTAGCCCTGAGGAAAAAGCCCAAAGCCTTGAGTTCAAGCCCGAGGACTGGCAAAAAAAAATTTTTTTTTAAATTCTGTCTCCAGACTTAGATGGGATGATATTTCTTGTCTTTGCAGCATTATATATAGGTTTCATATGTGAATATGTAATTTATTTTGGCCAGTCCTGTGACTTGAACTCAGGGCCTGAGCAGTGTTTTGGGGCTTTTCCTCAAGGCTAGAGCTCTACTACTTGAGCCACAGCACCACCTGTGGCTTTTCTATGTATGTGGTACTGAGGAATTGAACCCAGGTATTTATGCATGTGAGGCAACCCTACCACTAGGCCTAATTGCTGGACCAGTGATTGTGTAATTTTTAAGAAGATGAGTACTTGGGTTTGAAACAAATTATTTCTATTTCAGCCCAAAGGTGCAGACAGGAAACAAAAAACAGACAGAGAAAAAATGGAGAAACGAACACCTCATGAAAAGGAGAAATACCAACCTTCCTATGAGACAACCATTCTCACAGAGGTAAAAGGATTTCTTTTTTTTTTTAAATAATTTTTTATTGTGATTAATAGAAGGGTTACATTATATTCACCAGAAGGTGCATAACTTCACAAACATTGATACCCTTTCTCATTAAAAGGATTTCATTTTCAGCTTATTGTTTTTACTTCTCTCTCTGCCCCCCACCCTCTATCTCCATACCTCTCCACCCCACTTCTCTGTTTCTGTCTCCTCATTTCCTGTGGTACTCATGATCAAACCAGGGCTTTTACACAACTAGGCATATAGACTACAATTATTGATATACATCTCCTTAATCTCACTCTTAAAAGAGAAATCTATATCATTTAATTTTTAGCCTGCTTTAAATTTACTTCTGAGCATTTTTTGGTTTTGCTTACTGAAACCTCAAAAGAAAAAGGATTTACTAATTAAGATATGCTATGGAGAAGGTGGCTTAATGGTAGATTGCTTGCTCGCATGCATGAAGCTCTGGGTTTGATTACTCAGTACCACATAAACAGAAATGTCAGAAGTGATGTTGTGACTCAAATGATAGAGGGCTAGCCTTCAGCAGAAGCAGCTCAGGGGCAGTGCTCAGGCCCTGAGTTCAAGCCTGGGGACTGACAAGAAAGAAAGAAAAAATATCCTAATGATATAACTATTTAATGAGATGCTAGAGGGAAATGTGCCTTTCTTTATCAAAGCTATCCTCTGATTTTAGTGTTCTCCATGGCCTGAGATCACATATGTCAATAACTCTCCATCACCTGGCTTCAACAGTTCCCATAGCAGTTTTTCTCTTGGGGAAGGGTAAGTCTGGGAAATGAAATTGGCTTGTATTTGTACTGAATATGTATTTCATTAAATTTCCATAAATAACATCTTTCCAAATCAATAAACACTTCTATTTGGTCAGTCTTTGTTAATTTTTATATTAACCAAGGTTTGGATTGTCTTCAAAAAAGACAAATAATTTAGCCTTTTTTTCTTCCTTTTCTTCCTTCAGCCTTAAAAATAGCATTAGAAATACCAGAACATTTATGGTCAATTTGTAGCAACTATGAGACTGATTATCTGGGTTTCCTTGTGTGTGTGTGTGTGTGTGTGTGTGTGTGAGAGAGAGAGAGAGAGAGAGAGAGAGAGAGAGAGAGAGAGAGAGAAAGAAAGAGAGGTAGGGGGCAGGGAGAGAAAGAAATGGAGCTTGAACTCAGGACCTGGATACCATCCCCGAAATTTTGTACTCAAGGCTATATATAGTACTCTACCACTTTGAGCAACAGCTCTACTTCTGTTTTTTTGTTTTGTTTTGTTTTGTTTTGCCAGTCTTGGGGCTTGAACTCAGGGCCTGAGCATTGTCCTTGGGCTTTTTCCTCAAGGCTAGTGCCTTGGCACTTGAGCTACAGTACCACTTGCAGCTTTTCTATATATATGGTACTGAGGAATCAAACCGGGTTTTCATGCATGCTAGCCAAGCACTCTACCTACCACTAGGCCAAACTCCCAGCCCATTTTTTCCTTTTTTTTATGTATGTAGTACTAAGAAATTAAATAAACCCAGATCTTTGTGCATGCTAGGCAAGCACTCTACCACTAGACCAACTCCTGGCCCCACTTCTGGTGTTTTAATGGTTAGTTGGAGATGAGTCTCATGGACTTTCCTGCCCCAGCTGGTTTCAAACTGTAATCATCAGATCTCTGCCTCCTGAGTAGCTAGGATTACAGGTAGAGGCACCAGCACCCTATTTCAGACTAGTACTCTTGCTTGGCTTTTTCATGATGACTGGTCCTGTACCCTTTGAACCACTCCTCTAGTCCAGCTCTTTTGCTGGTTAAATAGAGATGAAGTCTCATTGACTTCTGCCAGGCATAGGCTTTAAACTTAATTCAGTCCTCAGAGCTCAGCTTCCTGAATTGATAGAATCAGAGGCATGAGCCACTAGAACCTGCCTTTCAGTATTTTTCATTCTAATAAATTTCTTGTAAATATTCTTATTTATTTTTTACAATGCTAGAGATTGAACCTAGGGTACTTTAGTCATGCTAGGAAAGTGCTGTATTACTGAGTTATATTCCTAGCCCCTTGTAAATGTTCTTTATGACACATGAATGTCATAATGACATGTCATTTGTTTCAACTTACTGAAAATTTGTATTTTTTGTTGTTTGGTTGTGGGATTTGAACTCTGGGCCTTGGCCTGGGTGTTGTCCTTGAGCTCTTCAGCTCAAGGATACCACCCTAGCCCTTAGGCAACAGCATTACTTCCTTCTGGTTTTCTGGTGATTAAGAGTCTCATGGACTTTTTAGTGCCCAGGCTGGCCTTGAACCTCAATCCTCAGATCTCAGGCTCCAATATGGCTGGGTTTATAGGCATGAGCCACTGCAGTGGTACACTGTGGCTCAAGGGGTAGGGCAGTAGCCTTGAGCACTCAGAATAATGCCCAGGAGTCTCACAACAAAACAAATACAAAAAACAATGTTGCAAGTAGCATAGTTTCTCCATCTTCCTATAAGGTTTTTAGTTAACATAAACTGAAAAACTGGGTCATTAAGAATGTTTTAAGAAGCTGGGTATGGTGGCTCACACCTGTAATCCTAGCTACTCAGGAAGCTGAGATCTGAGGATCAAGATTCAAAGCCAGCCTGGGCACTGAAGTCTATGACACTGTTATCTCCAATTAACCACTAGAAAACCAGAAGTGGCTCTGCAGTTCAAGGAGTAAGGTGGTAGCCTTGAGCTAAAGAGCTCAGCAACAATGCCCAGGCCCAGGGGAGGATGGTAGCCTTGAGCTGAAGAGCTCAGGGACAGGGCCTACCTAGGCCCAGAGTTCAAGCCCCATGACTGGGAAAAAAAATAATAATAATAAAATTAGAATGTTTTAAGAGAGCCCAGGTTCTTTCAAATCTTTAATTTAAGTCTTTAGTTAGAAGATGAAGAATGAGATAATGAACCCTAATATGTGTCATGGACTCAACCCTTCATTTTAAATGTTTCCTTAGAAATGGTTCACCAAATCATCAGCCAGAGCCGCCCCCTCCAGTCACAGATGTAAGTCTAAAGCTGAATGTCACTTATTTGTGATTCTGTATAAATGCCCAATTGTTAGGGAATGTTATCCACTCATTTGCTTATTGAATTTTCACTCTGAGCCAGAAGTCATGCTAGGTCTAAAATATGAAATAACAACTCTGGACCCTTGAATTAAAAAATTAATCCCCCCCCCCAGCTTTCTGTTTGTCTTGTTTTTCAGGCTTTGTTTAAAATTTTTTTAATTAAATATTTTTTTGAGATGGAGTATCACTATGTTCTCCACGCTGGTCTCAAACTTGTGGCTTAAATGAGCTTCCCACCTCATCTTCCTTATAGCTGTTGTTTACAGGTACCATTGAATTTAAAGCGCTTATAGTTTAGTGGGGGAGATAAATATAAAACTCCATGGTAGCTTTCATGGTTAGAAAAAGATACTAATGTGATGTAAACAATTTCCAAACTAACTAGGCCTGTCTGAGTGTGGGTGTGCAGGTATGCTTGTCTGGAAATGTTACCTAACAAGGTAACAGATAAATGTATTTAGCAACTTAAAATCAATGGCTTTCTCCCTTTCAGAACCTTTTGCCAACAACCACACCTCAGGAAGCTCAACAGTGGTTGCATCGAAACCGGTTTTCTACATTCACAAGACTTTTTACCAACTTTTCAGGTGAAATTTGCCTTTCCTTCCTCCATGTCAGTATGGGATATTTACTTGCATTTTAGGGTCTTCTGGAATTGATGCAATAGGAGTGGTGTTCCTTTTCTATTTTTTAGTTGACATCAATTGGTTGTATAAGGGAGGGTCAGTTTAAGAAGTCCATTTATGTGTACAATATTTGTTGATCTAATCACCTTTCTACCATTCTCCCAAGTGAGTGGGTTTTTTTTTTTTTTTTTTTTTGATAAAGTGAATTTCATTAGGCACTTGTGACTTTTTCAGCCGTTTTAATTGTATTATGAGATACTTAAAACTTAAAAATCACCTCATGCTGGTGCAGTGGCTCACACCTATAATCTAGCTACTCACGAGTCTGAGATCTAAGGATCTAGGTCCAACGCCAGACCAGCACAAAAGGACCTGAGACTCTTATCTCTAACTGACCTCTAGAAAACAGGAAGTGGGGCTTGGCTCAAGGGTACGGTGGTAGCCTTGAGCTGAAGAACTGAGGGACAGAGCCCAGGCTGAGTTCACGCACATGACCCACAAAAAAAAAAGAAAAAAAACCACCTCTTAGTTTGAACTCATTTTAGCTTTAAATACTTTTAATACTTTTTCAAATGTAATTTATTAAGTGTTTTAAGGGACATTCATAGGTAATCTGAATTTTTCCACTGATATCTCTATACTGTATTTTATTTACACAATCTACTTTTAGTCAGCACTTTGTGTATACCAGCAATGGTAAAAATACACAAATGAATAAGGCATACTGGTGATCAGAGAAGTTAGTCATCATCTTGTAGGTAGGTGACAGTGGAAGTGTATATAAAGTGAGATGTTTAGGGCATGACCTGGTGTTAGAACATGTGTAACTTGTCAGGTAAATCCTATTTGATAAGGATTGGTCACATGGTAAAAAGGTATTTCAGAAGGAAAAAGAATTTCCTCTTTTAGCAAACTGATAAAAGCATTGAGTTAGGGGCTGAGAGTTTGGCCTAGTGGTAGAGTGCTTGCCTAGCCCATGTTTGATTCCTCGGTACCATATACATAGGAAAAAGCTGGAAGTGGTGCTGAGGCTCAAGGGGTAGAGCTCTAGCCTTGAGAAAATCCAAGGATAGTGCTCAGGCTCTGAGCTTAAGCCCAGAACTGGCCAAAAAAAAAAAAAAAAAAAAGCATTGAGTTAGGTGGATGAGAATTGAAATATTAAAGTAGGCAGGAGTCTGTGTGCCATGTAAAAGATGATAGACTGTAACCTGCTGGTGATGAAGTATCCTTGTAAAAGGCCAATTTTCATAGCTATTAATGAGAATCATTGCCTTTATCTTCTGTTTTCTTATTTTCATTCCAGGGGCAGATTTATTGAAACTAACTAGAGATGATGTGATCCAAATCTGTGGCCCTGCAGATGGAATCAGACTTTTTAATGCATTAAAAGGCCGGTATGTAATAGCAATGAGGTTGGACCCTTGAGTGGATTTGGAGTCAGGGGTTCACCACAAAATTACATAAATCTTGTCAAATCTTGTCCTGGGTCTTGAACTCAGGTTCTAGGTACTTTTTTCAGCCTATTTTGGTCTAGGCTAGCACTCTACCACTTGAGCCACAGCTCCACTTCTGGCTTTTTTTGGTGATTTAGTGGCGATAGGAGTCTCACAGACTTTATTGCCCATCAGCCTTTGAACTGCACTGCTCAGATCTCAGCCTCTTAAGTAGCTAGGATTTATGGGCGTGGGCCGCCAGTGCACTGCTCAAAACACTTTTGGAAATGCCAGCCATACACCAAATAAACACATATGAAAAATATACTTTTATGGGCCGAGAAGTTTGGCCTAGTGGTAGAGTGCTTGCCTCGCATGCACAAAGAGCCAGGTTTGATTCCTTGGTGCCATATACATAGAAAAAAGCCAGAAGTGGTGCTGAGGCTCAAATGGTAGAGCTCTGGCCTTGAGAAAGTCCATGGATAGTGCTCAGGCCTTGAGCTCAAGCCCAGGACTAGCCAAAAAAAAAGAAAGAAAAGAAAAATACCCTTTTGCACATTTGTTCCAATTCTAGTATATGTGTTGCCAAAGTGAGCAACCTTTCATACATTTGATCTAAAGAATTCCCCGTGCAATCCCAGCTTTCATTTCCAGGTAATTTTTTCCATCTAGAAAATACTCATCAGCCAGGTGCTGGTGGCTCATGCCTATAATCCTAGCTATTCAGGAGGCTGAGATCTAAGGATTGCAGTTCAAAGCCAGCCCAGGCATGAAAGTCTGTGAGACTCCTATCTCTAATTAACTACCAGAAAATTGGAAGTGGCGATGTGGCTCAAATGGTAGAGCCTTGAGCCAAAGACCTCAGGGACAGCGCCCAGGTCCAGAGTTCAAACCTCACAATGAAAGAAAGAAAGGAAGTAAGGAAGGGAGAAAGAAAGAGAAAAAGAGAAGAAAGGAAGAGAGAGAGAGAGAGAGAGAGAGAGAGAGAGAGAGAGAGAGAGAGAAAGTAAAATAAAATAAAATTAAAGGAATAGGGCTGGGAGTTTTGCCTAGCAGTAGAGTGCTTGTGTAGCATGCACAAAGACTGGTGTTCAATTCTTCAGTACCACATACATTGACAAAGCCAGAGGTGGCACTGTGGTTCAAGTGGTGGAGCTCTAGCCTTGAGAAAGCCCAAGGCTGGTGCTCAGACCCTGAGTTCAAGCCCCACTACTGGCCAAAAAAAAAATTAAAAAATTAAAAAAAAAGGAAAGAAAGAAGAAAAGAAAGGAAGGAAGAAATTGTCTTTAGCATGAGCCAAGTACTTTTGTTGGGTTTACAGATAAACTGGTGAGCAAACCAGACAAAATGTAGAATTTACCTTTTTTTTCTTTTTTTTTTGTTTTGGTTGTGTTGGAGTTTGAATTCAGGGCCTCATATGTTCTGGGTAGGTGAGCCATTTTCAGATAGAGTCCCTTTTTTTTTTTTTTGGTCATCAGACAGATGATGGGTAAGATGGTGGCAATGGTGGGGGAAATCTCACTAACTTGTTTTGCCCAGGTTGGTCTTGAACCATGACCCTCCCAACCTTCACCTCCAAAGTAGACAGGAAACCACTATACCCTAGTAACATTTACTTTCTTAATTTTTCTTTCTTTCTTTTTTTTTTTTTTTTTGTTGTTGTGGGACTGAACTCTGGGCCTGGGTATTGTCCCTGAGCTCTTCAGCCCAAGGCTACTGCCCTACCCTTTGAGCTACAACACCACTTCCGGTTTTCCAGTGGTTAATTGGAGATAAGAATCTCATTGACTTTAGTGCCCCAGCTAGCTCTGAACCATGATCCTCAGAACTCAGCTTCTAAGTAGCTAGGATTATAGGTGTGAACCACCATGCCTGGCTTTTTTCTTTTTGCCAGTCTTGGGGCTTGAACTCAGAGACTGGGCACTGTCCTTGGGTTTTCTTAAGGCTAGCAATCTACACCTTGAGCCACAGCACCAATTCTGGCTTTTTCTATGTATTGGTACTGAGGAATTGAACCCAGGGCTTCATGCATGCTAGGCAAGCACTCTACCAGTATGACATGTTCCCAGCCCAATATTTTCCTTCTTTCTTCCTTCCTTCCTTCCTTCCTTCCTTCCTTCCTTTCTTTCTTTTCTTTCTTTCTTTCTTTCTTTCTTTCTTTCTTTTTCTTTCTTTCTTCCCATTTTCTAGAATTTAATTGGAGATAAGAGTCTCAGGTCCTTTTGTCCCCAGGCTGGCTATGAACCTTGATCCTCAGATCTCAGCCTCCAGAGTAGCTAGGATTACAGGTGTGAGCTACCATGTCCAGCAATATTTACTTTCTAAAAGGGAGGATGTTAGAGATGAACAATAAGGATTCTGAATAATGATAAGGGCTTTAAAAGAAACCAAACAAGCAAAAATAAGTTGGATACTATAGTCCCAGTACTTTTGCAGCTGAGGCAATCGTATTAAGAGTTGAGTTCAAGCACAGTATAGACTACATAGCAAAACCATGCCTCCCCTACCCTACCTAGACTATAGAATATCCAAAATACGGTCAGGGAAGTATACCCTCTGAGGAGGGAGATGAGTAGGGGTTTTTTTTTGTTTTTTTGTTTTTTTTTTTTTGCCAGTCCTGGGGCTTGAACTCAGGGCCTGAACACTGTCCTTGGGCTTTCTCAAGGTTAGTGCTCTGCCACTTGAGCCACAGCACCACTTCTGGCTTTTTCTATGTATGTGGAACCGAGGAATTGAACCCTGGTTTTTGTGCATGCTAAGCAAGCACTCTACCACTAGGCCAAACTCCCGGCCCCAGAGATGAGTAGTATTTAAGGTGAGTTATGAGAAAGATGACTCTGTGTAGTCATATAAGGGAGGAACATTTTGGGTAGAAGGAACAATAGATACAAAGACCTTTTGTCAATTTTAACTGGAGAAAAAAAGAGTTCATTTTTAAATCAGGTAGGAATGACTTAAATGTCTGCTTGCAAATGATACTTGGAATAGAGTAATTGGAAATCTATTTTTGAAATTTACTTTTTTTGTGTGTTATGAGGAAGAAAACTCAACCACTGAGCTAACTAACTACCAACCCCAAGATTTACAATGTTTGGAGACAGTGTCTGTATAGCCCCTGCTAGCCTTGCACTGGCTCCTCCTGTCACAACCTTCTACAATTTATAATTTTAAATAAGCAGTGATATTGAGGGAAAAAACAGGTCAGTGGCAACAGAACTGAACGAGTGACTAAAAATAATGAACGAAATTGTGGAAGATTTGTGTTTTCTTTATAAGGGATATTGAATCAGGTTGGCTAGAACTGTGGGAAATTTAAAAGACAAGTGAAATTCAGGGGTAATGACTAAGGGAAAGATGAAAGAATCTTTCAAGAGCTAGTTGTAACTTAGTTGTAGAGTTATTGCTGACCATGAGCAACTCCTGGATCTCACCCCCATTATTGCAGAAATAACTTCAATATAATGGGAATAGAAACAAGAATTAGTCACTTAAAAGTTGTTCTTTTCTTTTTTTCTTTTGGTAGTGCTAGGATTTGAACTTAAGATCTGGTTGCAGGCACTTTACTAGTACCACTCTACCATTACTTTTTGCACTGCTAATATTGCAGATAAGGATTTACTCTATGCCCAGTTGGGCCTCATGTCAAGCCTGCTATTATTATTGTTGTTGTTATTGTTGTTATTATTATTATATAGTTGTACAAATTATATGTCAGGTTCTGACTACAATGCTTCTTGATCAACGTTACCCCTTCCATTTTTCTTCCCTATTTTCTCTCTCCCATCCCTAACCTCGTTACATAACTCAATTTTTACATAATGTACAATGACTATAATGACTACATTTCTCATCCTTCCTCTCTCCATTCATGTGCCCTCCCTTCTTTGCCCTTCCCCCTCCCTAACACATTTTCTCTTCCTGTAGCTCTTCAGAGAAGTCGCGCTCTGAGACTCCTTCCCTAAATATAGCATCTTTTAGTTTGTAAATTCATTGGCCCCTGTATATGTCATGACCAGTTGTATTTTAGAACTAGCTTCTACATATGAGAGAAAATATGAGCTGTTTGTCTCTCTAAGCCTTGTTTACTTAACATGTTTAGTTCTAGACCCATCTATTTCCCTGCAAATGACACAACCTTATTCTTTCTAATGGATGAGTAAAATTCCATTATGTATATGTACCACAATTTCTTGAGTCACTCATCTGTTACAGGGCATCTGGGCTGTTTCCGTGACTTGGCTATTGTGAATAGTGCAGCAATGAACATGGATATACAGTATCTTTACAATATTCTGACTTGTAATGTGCTGGGCAGTTCCTTTTTTTGTTTTTGTTTTGTTTATTTTGCCATCCTAGGGCTTGAACTCAGGGCCTGGGCACTGTCCTTGGGCTTCTCAAGGCTAGCACTGTACCGCTTGAGCCACAGCACCACTTCTGGTTTTTTTTCATGTATGCTAGGCAAGCACTGTACCACTAGGCTACACTCCCAGTCCTGTGCTGGGTAGTTCTATGTTTAAGGTTTTTTCTTTTGTTTTGTGAAGAATCTCCAAACTGCCTTCCAGAGTAGTGCTAATTTACATTCCCACCAACAGTATAATAGGGTTCCTTCTCTCCCCATCCTAATCCCTGCTAGCATTTTTTTATTGTTTTGTATTTTGATGCTGGCTAATCATATTAGGGTGAGATGGATTCTCAATGTTATTTTGATTTTTATTTCCTTTATGGCCAGGGATGTTGAGCATTTCCTCATGTGCTGATTAGTCATTCTTACTTCTGAGAAATCTACATTTAGCTTCAAGCCTTCTTATTTGACCTTTTCTAAGTTGCTGGGATGACAAACATATTTCTACATCTAGCCATGTGCTTCACCACAGCTTGGGATGACAGGTACAAGCTATAGTGCTAGCCACTGGCCAAGATGGAGTTTCAGGAACTTGCCCTGATTGGCCTTGAAATGAGATCCCCTTTTCCCAAGTAGCTGGAACTGTAATTACAGTCTTCAGCCATCATACTCAATAGGTATTTCCTTTCTAGGCCTGCGCACTGTCCCTGAGGTCTTCAGCTCAAAGCTATCGTCCTACTCCTAGAGCCACAACACCACTTCTGGTTTTCTGGTGGCTAAGTGGAGATAAAAGTCTCAAGGACTTTCCCAGGCTGGCTTTGAACCACAGTCCTCAGGTCCCAACGTCTTGAGTAGCTAGCCACCAACACCCAGCTTAGATATTTCCTTTTTAAGTATATAAAGAACAGTGATTCATGTCTATAATCCTAGCATCTAAGAAGCTAAGATCTGAGGGTCATGTTTTGAAGCCAGCACAGGCAAGAAAGTCTATGAGATTCTTATCCTCAGTTGACCATCACAAACCTGGAAATGGAATTGTGGCTTAAGTAGTAGAATGCTAGCCTTGAGGACAAAGCTAAGGGACAGCATCCAGGCTCTGAGTTTAAGACACAGTATACATACACACATACACATACACACATATACACGCGCACACACACACACACACATGCTCTGTATCTCTCTCTGTCTCTTTCTGTCTTCTCTCTCTCTCTCTCTCTCTCTCTCTCTCTCTCTCTCTCTCTCACACACACACACACACACACACACACACACACACACACACACACACTATTTAGAAATAGTGAATAGGATGACCAGATCAACCTAAGCACTGGTAACACATACCTGTTATCCTAGCTACTCAGGAGGCTCAGATCTGAGGATCATGATTTGAAGCCAGCCCAGGCAGGAAAGTCCATGAAACTCTTCTCTCCAATTAACTGCCAAAAAAATATCAGAAATGGAGCTGTGGCTCAAGTAGTACAGTTGCTAACCTTGAGCAAAAAAAGCTCAGGTACGGGCTGGGAGTTTGGCCTAGTGGTAGAGTGCTTGCCTAGCATGCACCAAGACCCGGGTTCGATTCCTTGGTACCACATACTTAGAAAAAGCCAGAAGTGGTGCTGAGGCTTAAGTGGTAGAGTTCTAGCCTTGAGAAAAATCCAAGGACAGTTTTAGCACACACACACACACACACACACACACACACACACACACACACGCACACAAAAGGAAGGAAGGAAACCAGATTAAGAAGGGAAGACAGAAAAAGGACTAAGCTATTTAGATAATAAGAAATAAGATTCTCCAGTTTGGTTTGTTTGTTTCCTTTTATTGATCGTGGGGCTTGAACTCAGGGCCTGGGTATTGTCTCTGAGCTCTTTTGCTCAAAGTTAGCATTCTACCTCTTTGAAATATAGCACCACTTCTAGTTTTCTGGTGGTTAATTGGAGCCAAGAGTGTCATGGACTTTCCTGCCTAGGCTGGCATTGAGCCAAGATCCTAAAATCTCAGCCTCCTGAATAGTTAAGATTACAGGACTGAACCATTGGTACCTGGCTGCATTTTTATTATTTCAAATCTTTTAGATCAGAACTCACAAATTGAAATTACTACAGGAGCTACATAGGTACTGTGAAGGAATGTCAAAGTTTTTCTGAAGAATTGTAAAGGAAATATGATAGTTTTCATGTGAGAATGAAGATCCTAGATTGCCAGAACTGAGAGTTTTGTTTTGATGGGTAGGGGGAGGGGTGTCATGGGGCTTGAACTCTGGACTGGGTGCTGTCTCTGAGCTCTTCAGCTCAATACTACCGCCTTACCCTTGAGCTACAGCCCCACTTTCTGTTTTCTAGGGATTAATTGGAGATAAAGAGTCTCTTAGGCTTTGGCTTTGTATTGCCAGCTGGCTTTGAACCTTGATAGCTAGGATTAGAGGCATGAGCCACCGTGCCCAGCTCAGAACTGAGTTATTTTTGTTTGTTTCTTTCTTTTCTTTTCTTTTCTTTTGCCAGTCCTGCCTTTAACTCAAGGCCTCAGCACTATTCTTGGGCTTTCTCAAGGCTAGAGCCACCACTTGAGCCACAGAACCACTTCCAGCTTTTCCCTATGTATGTGATACTAAGGAATTGAACCCGGGTCTTCGTACATACTAGGCAAGCACTCTACTAGGCCAAACTCTTGGCCCCAGAACTGAGTTTTTAAGAGCCATAGTTTTGACATTTAGATGTCTCCTGTTGGAACTAATTCACATTCAAGAATAGAAACAATAACTGAGGAGCTAATAAAACATATAAGTAAATTGCATTTGCTCTGTGAATTGCCAGTTCTCAACCACTGCTTTAGTAATGTATACATACAATCTCCCCTACAACGTACTTACCATAAAAAATACAAAATTATTTTTTTCTACCTCCTTAGGATGGTACGTCCAAGGTTAACCATATATGTCTGTCAGGAATCACTGCAGTTGCGGGAGCAACAGCAGCAGCAGCAGCAACAACAGCAGCAGCAGCCACAGCAGAAACCTGAGGATGGAGACTCAAATGGTACTTTCTTCGGTAGGTGGTTCTGGGCAGATCAGGACAGAAAGGTGAAAAATACAACTTATGGGCATGTGTGATGTGCATTTATCAAATCAATTTGGCATTTGCCAGAAATAATAGTATTTTCCATATTTATTGAGCTCCATTAATATATGCCAGATGCTATTCCCAATACTTTTTTTTCTTTTCTTTTTTTTCTTTTTGTGTGTGTATAGGGGGATGGGCCTTGAACTCAGCCTGGGCACTGTGCCTGAGCGCTTCAGTTCAAGGCTACCACCCTACTTGTGAGCCAAGCCCCACTTCCCGTTTTCTAGAAGTTAATTGGAGATGAGAGTCTCAGGTCCTTTTGTGCTCAGGCTGGCTATGAACCTTGATCCTTAGATCTCAGCCTCCTGAGTAGCTAGGATTACAGGTGTGAGCCACTGCACCCAGCTCCCAATACTTTTTTTTATTGGTGGTGGTGGTGGTTGTGGAGCTTGAACTTGGGGGTCTAGGTGTTGTTCCTGAGCTCTTCAGTCAAGGGCTGGTGCTCTATCACTTTGAGCCACAGGGCCACTTTGGACTTTCTGGTGGTTACCTGGAGATAAGAATCCCACAGACTTTCCTGCCCAGGCTGGCTTTGAACCTCAATCCTTAGATCTCAGCCTCCTGAGTAGCTATGATTACAGGTATGAGCCACCAGTGCCCAGCCCCAACACTTTTTACATATTTTATAACTCATAATCTCTTTGTCCTAAATTTTATTATTTTTTGCCAATGTTTAGATGAAGAAAATGAAGCCAAAGGACATTAAATAACTTGTCCTAGTCTCATGGCCAAAGAGCCATGATCTGTACAAAGGCAGTGTGATTTCTGAGTCTTAAAGGAAATTGAACATTTCTAATGGTCAGATTATCTACAAATGCTGAGAACTTTTGTACTGACTGCTGTTGCTCTCTCTCCCTCTTTCAGTATATCATGCCATCTATCTAGAAGAACTGACAGCTGTTGAATTGACAGAAAAAATTGCTCAGCTTTTCAGCATTTCTCCTCACCAGATTAGCCAGATTTACAAACAGGGACCAACAGGAATCCATGTGCTTATCAGTGATGAGGTAGATTTTTTTTTTCAGTACAATTGTTTACCAGTTGATAATTAAATTTATTAGGACATGTAACAAGAGCAAAATTGATTTTATTGGGATAGAGCTCTATTTCCCTCATCTTCCTCCTCCTGTGTGTGTGTGTGTGTGTGTGTCCCCATGTATGTGTGTGTGTCCCCATGTGTGTGTCCATGAATGCCAGTAATACGGTATGAATTCAGGGCCTATGAGCTCAAGGTTGGTGTTCTATCTAACAATGCCACAGCTCCACTTCCGGCTTTCTTGGTGGTTAATTAGAGATAAGAATCTCAGACTCCTGGGCCATGAGTTTAGCCTAGTGGTAAAGTGCTTACCTACTATGCACAAAGACCTGAGTTCAATTCCTGGGTACCACATACATAGCAAAAAGCCAGAAATGGTGCTGTGGCACAAGTGGTAGAGCTCTAGCCTTGAGAAAGCCAAAGGACAGTACCCAGGCCCTGAGTTCAAGACCCAGGACTGGCAAAAAAAAAAAAAAGAATCTGATAGACTCCTTCTTGAGCTGGTGCAAACTGCAGTTTTCAGATCTCAGCTGCCTGACTAGATAGGATCACAGATATGATCCTATAGCACCTACTTAGAGCTCTATTTCTTTCCTTCCTTCCTCCCTCCCTCCCTCTGTTTCTCCCTCCCTTCCATTCTTTTTTTTGCCAGTCGGGGGGCTTGATCTTAAGGCATGGGCACTGTCTTTGGGTTTTCTCACAGCTAGCATTCTACCACTTAAGCCACAGCACCATTTCCAGCATTTTCTGTGTATATGGTACTGAGGGCTTCATGCATGCTAGGCAAACACTTGACCGCTAAGCCACATTCCCAGCCCTAGAGCTCTATATTCCAAACCAGAGGTTTCAGACTTTTTTGTTTGTGCAAGTTATAGGGCTTGATCTCAAGGCCTGGGCACTATCCCTTAGCTTCTTTGCACGAGGGTGGTACTCTACTATTTAAATAACAGCTCCACTTCCAGCTTTTTGGTGGTTAATTAGAAATAAAAGTCTCATGGATTTTCATGCTTGGCTGGCTTGGAAATACAATAAGTATGCATCAACATGTCTGACTCTCATAGACTTCTATGTTAACACTAAATTTTTATGCTTATTCATCTTTTATTGATTATTCTACCACATTGTACCATATTCCTTTTTTGTTTTTGTTTCAACTTAGGGCTATTTGAACTTAGGGCTTTGTGCTTCCTAGGTAGGTACTTTACTGTTTAAGCCATGCCTCCAGCCTTTTTTGTTCTGGTTATTTTTAGGGTCTCACTTTTTTTTTTTTTTTTTTTTGCCAGTCCTAGGCTTGAGCTCAGGGCCTGAGCACTATTCTTGCACTTTCTCAAGACTAGAGCTCTACCACTTGAGCCTCAGTACCACTTCTGGATTTTTTTCTATGCATATGGTACTGAGGGATCGAACCTTGGTCTTCGTGCATGCTAGGCAAGCACTGTACCACTAGGCCAAACTCCTGGCTTTACTTTTTTTTTTTTTTTTTTTGGTGGGTCATGGGGCTTGAACTTGGCCTGAGCACTGTCCCTGAGCTCTTGAGCTCAAGGCTACTGCCCTACCCTTGAGCCAACCCCCACTTCCTGTTTTCTAGAGGTTAATTGGAAATAAGAGTCTCAGGTCTTTTTGTTCCCCAGTCTGGCTTTGAACCTTGATTCTCAGATCTCAGCCTCCTGAATAGCTAGGATTACAGGTGTGAGCCACTGCACCCAGCTAGGGTCTCACTTTTTCCTGCACTGCAATCCTCCTACTTATACTCCCTACAGTAGCTGGGATGTCAAGTATTCACCATGCTGAGATTGGAGGGGTGGTCTTACAAATTTTTTTACCCAGGCTAACTTGGAACTGTGATCCTCTTGATCTCAACTTTCCATATAGCTGGGATAACACATATATACAACTACAACTAATTATTGGTTGAGATGGAAGTTACACAACCTTTTTGTACAGCCTGGCCTTGGGCTTCAGGCCTAATTTCTACTTTCTGGGTAGCTAAGACTATAGACATTAACCACCTCTGTGGTATCTCCACATTTCTTTGAAAGAAAAATTTGTTTCAATAAAAGTTGAAAAGCGGGGCCTGGTGTTAGGTGCCAGTGGTTCATGCCTGTGCTCCTAGTTACTCGTGGAGGCTGAGATCTGAGGATCATGGTTTAAGCCAGCCTAGGCAGGAAGGTCAATAAGATTCTTATCTCCAATTAACCACCAAAAAAATAAGTCGACTTATGTAACTAATTGATGTCAATGAAAAAATATAAATCCTCCAAATTGAAATACTATTTCTTTTGAGTAGAACTATCACTATAGTTATGCAACTGATTAAAATAATAAGTATATTACATGTTTTAAGAATGAATTACTCAGGCTGGGAGTGTGGCCTAGCATGCATGAAGCCCTGGGTTTGATTCCATGAAGTGGCACTGTGGCTCAAGTGGTTGAGCATTAGCCTTAAGAAAGCTCAAGGATAGTTCCCAGGCCCTGTGTACAAGCCCCCCGCCTCCAAAAAAAAGAATGAATTACTAAACCTTGAAATGTTTTACTAAGTAATTATTAAACATCAAGAAAAGGGAATAGAAAACCAGGTGTGGTAGTTCACACCTGTAATCCTAGCTACTCAGGAGGCTGAGATCTAAGGATCATCGTTTAAAGCCAGTTCAAAGCCAGCCTGAGCACTATAGTCCATGAGACTCTTAGCTCAGATTACTAGAAAACCTGAAAATGGCGCTGTGACTCAAGGGGTAGGCTTTTTGAACCAAAGACTTCAGGGACAATGCCCAGGCCCAGGGGTAGGGCAGTAGCTTTGAACTGAAAAGCTCAGGGTTCAAATCCCATAATCACACACACACACACATACACACACACCGAGAGAGAGAGAGAAAGAGAGAGAGAGAGAGAGAGAGAGAGAGAGAGAGAGAGAGAGAGAGAGAGAGAGAGAGAGAAATAGGGTGTAGATCAGTGGTAGAGCAAAAGCTTGGCATGCATAAGGCCCTCAGTTCAATCCTCAACATTTACAAAAGAAAAAAAATTAGACATGCATCTGTTAATTTAATGAGATTGATTCACTTTCTTGCCCTAACACATGATGAATTGTCTGTAATTAAGTACTGCCTATTGTAGAAATGACAGAGTTCAATTCCATCTTGGTTTTCCCCTAGGTTTAAGTGCTGTGGATCTTAATTGACCTAAATTCATAGGAATGATTCATAGGAATAGATAGAGTTCTGCTATAACAGTATCATTAGAGTTTTTTTAGACTTCTGAACTAAATACTAAGATGGGATAATGATGTTACCAGAAATCATTATACATATATGTATCCACATTATACATATATGTTATGTATATAATATATATTGTGCCAGTCCTAGGACTTGAACTCAGGTCCCAGGAACTGTTCCTGAGCTTCTTTGGCTCAAAGCTAGTGCTCTAAGCCAGGCGAGGTGGCTCATGCCTATATTCCTAGCTACTCAGGAGGCTGAGATCTGAGGATCAAGGTTCAAAGCCAGCCTGGACACAAAAGGACCTGAAACTCTTATTTCCAGTTAACCTCTAGAAAATGGGAAGTGGGGCCTGGCTGAAGGGTAGGGCAGTAGCCTTGAGCTAAAGAGCTCAGAGACAATGCCCAGGCTCAGGTAGGGAGGTAGCTTTGAGCTGAAGAGCTCAGGGACAGCACCCACCTAGTGCTCTGTCTCTTTGAACCAAAGCACCACTTTCAGTTTCCTGGTAGTTAGTTGGAGAAAAGAGTCTCATGGATTTTCTGCCCTGGCTACTTTGAACTGTAATACTCAGATATCAGTATCCTGAGTAGCTAGGATTACAAGTGTGAGCCACCAATGCCTTTCCCCAAAACTATTTTGAGTCCTCTCTCTTTTGACAATTTGATCACTCTTTAGTTAGAAGCCAAATGATTCATACAAGGGTTGGTTATTCTGATATTACAGTTCATCTTTGTGGTTCTACTTTGGTACTGAGGCTTTCACACCCCCAGGTAGGGGTATGGCGCCTCAGTAGGGTCCTAACCACTTCCCCCCACACACACCTTTTTTTTTTTTTTTACAGTGCTGAGGCTTGAACTTAAGACCTTAGGCAAACTCTACCACTGAGCTATGTCTTTACTCCTTAGTAAAATTCTACAAGAGTGAAACTTATGCTTTTATTTTATAAAGCGTGCTATGAAAGTTTTAGAAGAGAAAATGGAAAAAATATTGGCATATGGCATTAACCCATATACTTTGAGACAAGCTTTTTGAAAAGTAGAGGGAAAATACTCATGATTTATAGAAATTAATGATGTACTCTTATTTGTGACCCTTAAAGGCCCTCATATAAACCACTCAGGATGTGGGGTTGTCTTTAGAAATACAAAAAATAGAAAGGGGTTATTTTCTATTTAAAGCTAATATACTTTTTTAAGACTCATAATCAAATTCAGGAAATTTAAAGTTTAAAATAACCAGCAAATTCTCTTGCTTTTTTCAGATGATACAGAACTTTCAGGAAGAAGCCTGTTTTATTTTGGACACAATGAAAGGTAATAAAAGTTATAAGACAAATAACTTTTTCCAAATTGTTTAAAATCTTTTTTTTTTTGCCAGTCCTGGGCTTGAGCTCAGGGCCTGAGCACTGACCTTGGACTTGCTCAGGGCTAGAACTCTACCACTTGGAGTCTCAGCACCACTTTCAGCTTTTTTTTCTTTTTATGTGGTACCAAGGAATCGAACCTGGGTCTTCGTCCATGCTAGGCAAGGACTCTACCACTAGGCCAAACTCCTGGCCTTAGGATCTTTTTTCAGGCTGGGCTTATAGCTCAGTGGTACATTACATGGAAGGCCCTCAGTTCCACCTCATAGCACCAAAACCAAAACATGGTCTTTTCATATTTTATTTGCCCAGGCTGCCCTTGAACTCACAGTCCTCTGCCTCACTCTTCGGAGTGCTGTAATTATAGATGTGTTACCTATAATCTCAGCAATGTATTTTACTTCTTTCAGAGGAAAAAAAATAGGACTGCATGTGCAATAGAAAAAGTCATATTACTGGTTCCTTATACGATTTGGCTTTTGCTATTGTCAAAATAGACAAAGTGTACTTGATGACTTATCACTCTATCCTCCACTGACAAATGAGGAAGTAAAAGCATGTTGTTTTTAGCATTAGTGGCTCTCGCCTGTAATCCTAACTACTCAGGAGGCTGAGATCTGAGGATCAAGGTTCAAGGCCAGCTAAAGCGGGAAATTGTGAAACTCTACAGTTAACTGCCAGGAAATCAGAAGTGGCACTGTGTCTCAAAGTGGTAGAGCACTAGCCTTGAGCAAAAAGGAGCTCAGAGACAACAGCCAGGCCATAGTTTAAGCCCTGTGACTGATTAAAAACAAACAAAAACCATGTTGTTTTTATAATACACACTTGTAGATGTTTCTTGATTTATGGTGAGCTCAGATCCTGATAAACTCAATATTAAAAACTTTTGTTATTGTTGTTTTTGCCAGTCCTGGGGTTTGAACTCAGGGCCAGGGCACTGTCCCTGAGCTTTCTCAAGGCTAGCACACAATACCACTTCTAGCTTTTTCTGTGTATATGGTATGGGGGAATTAAACTCAGAGCTTCATGCATGCTAGGCTAGCACTCTACCACTTGGCCACAATCCTGGCCCCAATATTGAAAAATATTAAAAAATGCATTTAATACATCTAGACTGTCATTCATTAATGCAACACAGTACATTGTAGAATATCAGCATTTTACTCTGGTGATTTTGTGACTAATTTCAAACTGTAGTTCACTGCCAGTGGCCAGCACCATAGAGAGCCTCATACTGCATGTATTTTGAACTCAGGAAGAGTTCAAAATTCAAAGTACAGCTTCTAATGAATATGTATGGTTCTTGTATCATTGTAGAGTCAGAACACTGAGGTGCTTATGGAAATCACGTGTGCCAGTATTCTGTGTTAATAAGTATGCTGTTCTTTGTCTTGTTCTGACTCTGCTCCTTTTCACCAAAAGCCTTATGATAGTTTTGATTTTGTCCTATCGTTTTACAGATGACTAAAGAGTATTTCTTTCTCTTTTTACAGCAGAAACCAATGATAGCTATCATATCATACTGAAGTAGGTGTGGGGCCTTCCACGGTCAGTGTCTGTTGCTTCCTTCACCTTCCCCTCTTGAAAACTGCCCTCTTGAAGGAGATAAGGAGATTGAAGGTCTGCAGGAACCTGGCTCATCTGACCGTGGCAGGGGAGGGAGGGATGTAAGCATTGGAGGCAGGATCTCAGTTGGTTTAAGTACTAGTGGCACTCACAGATGACTGCCCAATGTGCAGTTCTCTAGCAAGTTTTTAGTTACAGTTCTGGTCCCTGTTGCTGAATGTCAGTAGAACTTCATGTTTTTAAGGTGTATGTAGGGCACAGTGAGGATGGAAATTGTGTGATGTTTGATGGAAAGATGTTGAATTTTGTGATATGGAACCATTTAGGTTTTTTTTAACCTGTACTGGGGCTTGAACTCAGGGCCTGGGCATTGTCCCTTCACTTTTTTGCTCATTCCACCACTTGAGCCACAGCTCCATTTCTGGCTGTTGATGGTAAATTGGAGAAAATAGTTTCATAGACTTTCATACCTGAGCTGGCTTTGAACCGGGATTCTCAGTTCTCAGCCTACTAAGTAGCTAGGATTACAGGTATGAGCCACCTGGGCCACTCTCTACAATTCTTTTCAAACATAAAAGTAAATACCTACATTCAGAAAACTAGGTCTTCAATATCTTTTACATTGAACATATTGTCCTTTCTCTCTGCCCCATTTGGTCTCTGACAATTTTGTCAACAATGAAATATATACAGAATTCTAGAATGATTCAGTTCACCTGTAATGCTACAACTAATAGGAATTTGGGCTAACATTTTATTGACCAGGATGTTTGATGCATTGTCTAAATGGTTTATCTTGTTTAATTCTCTTAAAAACCTGAATGGGTCGGGGCTTGGTGGCTCACGCCTAGTTAGTAATCCTAGCTACTCAGGAGGCTGAGATCTGAGGGTTGCGGTTCAAAGCCAGCCTGGGCACTAAACAATTCATCTCAAATTAACCACTAGAAAACCAGAAGTGGTGCTGTGGTTCAAGGGTAGCCTTGGGCTGAAGAGCTCAGAGACTGTGCCCAGGCCCAGAATTCAAGTCCCATGCCTGACCCAGAAAAACCCTGAATGTGTGGTGGCTCATGCCTCTAATCCTAGCTACTCAGGAGGCTGAACTCTGAGAATTGAGGTTCAAAGCCAGCCTGGTCATGAAAGTCCATGAGACTCTTGTCACTAGTTAACCACCAGAAAACTGGAAGTGGTGCTATGATGCTTTAAAGTGGTAGAACACTAGTCTTGAGCTGAAGAGCTCAGGGACATCGCTCAGGCCCAGAGTTCAAGCCTCAGGACCAATAGAAATGGAGAGAAAAAAAAAAAAAAGAACCCTGAATGAAGGGGCTGAAGCATGGCCTCATGGTAGTGCCTGCCTAGCATGCATGAAGCCCTGGTTCAATTCCTTGGTACTGCATACACAGAAAAGGCTGGAAGTGGTACTGGGATTTAAGTGGTAGAGTCCTAGCCTGGAAAAACCCAAAGACAGTTCCCAGGTCCTGAGTTTAAGCCCCAGGCACTGGCAAGAAAAAAAAAGAAAAAAACAAAACAAAACAAAAAAAGAACTGAATGGAGAAGATACTGGTGATCCCTAACATAGATGGGAAAGACTCGACTCTTGGTGTCTGGGTAGCTTAGCTAAGTCATAGCTCGCAAGTAGTGATGCTGAGATCTAAACCTAGGCTTTCTGGCCGTTATTCTAATATCACTAGTCTGTTCTTTCTAGTCTGTGCTCACATTGTTTAATATTATGGCTTTTTAGGGGAACTGAACTGAGGAATTAAGAGATAAACCACACTTAAATAATGACCAAATCAAGTCCCGCAAAATCGTGTGTGTGTGTGTGTGTGTGTGTGTGTGTGTGTGTGTGTGTGTGTTTAAGCGCTACTATGCTTAAACTACAGGCCTGGTCACTGTCCCTTAGCTTTTTTGCTCAAAGCTACTCTACCAACTGAGCCACAACTGCACTGCCAATTTTTTGCTGGTTAATTGGGGTTAAGAGTTTCATGGACTTGCCTGGGGCTAGCTTTGAACTATAATCCTCAGATCTCAGCCTCTTGAGTAGCTAGGAATACAGGTGTGAGCCACCAGCATCTGATTGTCACCTGCAGTTTTAAGTACCATCATTTATCAGAATCACAGAATTTGAGATGACAAAAACTTGGAATTACCCATAACTCCCAAATTCACCATTCTTGAGTGACTTTCATAAATTATTTATTTATAACTGATTTAAGACTCTCCTTTCCTCTCTGCTTCTTCATTTGGAATAGGAAGTTGTTTACTTATATAGTGTTCTTTTATGTAAGCTTTATAAGAGATTAATTCCTTTCCCTTCAATACTTTTTTTCCTCCCCAATCCTGGGGCTTGAACTCAGGGTCTGAGCACTGTCCTTTGCTTTCTCAAGGCTAGTACTCTACCACTTGAGCCACAGCACCACTTCTGGCTTTTTCTGTGTATGTGGTAACCAAGGAATCAAACCCAGGACTTAATACATGCTAGACAAGCACTTTACCACTAGACTAAACTCCTGGCCCTCCCTTCATACTCTTACCCATATATATTTGTAATTCCTTATAAAAGATTTGTGTGTGTGTGTGTGTAAATATGTAGCATCATAGATTTTCTTTACCTATATGTGAAGTTTTATCCAGAAATATCTTAACAGATTATGCTGAGGTGAACAAAAATGATGTTAAACATTTCTGTATTGGATTTGGATTTGTGTGTGTGTATGTTTTTAAAACATTTGATAAAGCTTAAATGTTTTTTACATGGAGATTTTTGCTCATTAAAATCAACCTGCAACATGGTCTAATTTCTCTTGGTTTGAAACTAGTTGGAAACCTTGGAACCGAACTTGACATGTTAGGCCACAATGCTGTTTTTGTGGGTGATTACTAAGTGATTACACTTTGAGGAGTCATTTCTAGTTGTATTATAATCCTGGGTCTGTTGCTTAGCTTAGGTAGAATGGACCTGCAAGTTACACTTTCTAATTTTTTTCTATACAAAAGTTTTATTAAAGTAGTCTTCAGCCAGGCATTTTGGCTTCTGCCTGTCATCCTAGCCATTAAGGAGGCTGAGAACTGAGGATTGCAGTTCAAAGCTAGCACAGGCAGAAATTCTGTGAGACTCCTATTTCCAATTAACTACTAGAAAACCGGAAGTAATGCTGTGGTTCAAGGTGGTAGATTGTCAGCTTTGAGCAATAGACCTCAGAGACAAGGCTTAGGCCCTGAGGTCCCCAACCAACCAAGAAAAAAAAAGTCTTAGCACTGGGATTGTAGCTTAGTGGTAGAGTGCTTGCCGAACATCCATGAGGCCCTGGGTTCAATTTCTCAGTACTACATAAACAAACAATTAAATTATATTAAAATATTCCTAAAATAGTTTTCACACTTATGGAAATGAATTTATATATATAGCATTGTGTTTACAGAACTTTACATTTCCAGAAACTATCTTAGGTCACACAAAGACACATATGCACACATACATATATGAAGGGATCTATATGTGTTATATATCTATAGATGCACTTGGGATTGTGTATGGTAGGCAAGTGCTCTACCACTTAAGCTCTGTTCCCAGATATAAATATCTCAGACTTTCTCTAGATCTCCCCTGAACATTTTTAGGCTAGTTTTATAGAATTGGTACACTGACAAAAAGTTCAGTTTGCTTTACAAAATTGCATGTTTAATGTTGATCCTTAAAGTGCCTTTTCCTTATCAAAGTAATATATAAAATTATAAATTCAAACTATAAAGAAAGGTATAACTTTTTCCTTGCTTTTTTTTTTTAAGTCCTGGGACTATTACTCAAGGCTTGGGTGTTATCCCTGAGCTTCTTTGGCTCAAAGCTAGTTGCTGCCACTGGAGGTTCAGCTTCACTTCTGACTTCTTTGGTGATTAATTGAGGGCAATAGTCTTATGGGCTTTCCTGCTTGGGCTGGTTTTGAACGGTCATCCTTAGATCCCAGACTCCTAAGTAGCTAGGATTATAGGCATGAGCCACTGGCACCTGGATTGTAACTTAATTTCTGTAGTTTATATATCTTGCACATGTTTTTTTTGTGTGTGTGCCAGTCCTGGGGTGTGAACTTAGGGCCTGAGCACTGTCCTGGGGTTTTGTTTTCTTAAGGACAGAATTCTGTCACTTGAGCCACAGCACCATTTCTGGCATTTTCTATGTATGTAGAACCAAGGAATCAGACCTGAGTCTTTGTGAATGCTAGGCAGGCACTCTACCACTAGGCCCAGCTCCCAGCCCTTGAATATTTTTTTTTCTTTTTTTGTGGGTCATGGGATTTGAACTCTGGGGCTGGGCAAACGTCCCTGAGCTCTTAAGCTCAAGGGTATCACCCTACCCCTGAGCTACAGCACCATTTCCCGTTTTCTAGTGATTAATTGGCGATAAAGAGTCTCATGTCCTTTAGTGCAGGGACTGGCTTTGAACCACAATCCTTAGATCTCAGCCTCTTGAGTAGCTAGGATTACAGGCAGGAGCCACTTTACCCGGTTCTGAACATCTTTTTCTATTAGAATTTATAGTCTACATCATTTTTTTAATTGGCCATTCTCTATGTATATTATTTAGGTTAAGCACATTTGAAAATGCATCTTGATGCATTTTATAATACATATCCTTAAGATATGATCCTAGAAACACAATTTACTAGATTTAAAATTTTAACAATGTGGGTAGTTGATATAAATTAGATAGTTTAATATTTGTTAGAGTGAAAGTATATAAGAAGCAGAAGGATTGTTTTAGGCCCCAAGAAGTAAAATAACATGGTATTTGGCTTACCATTATCTAAACTATTTCCTTTAGGCATACTAGGTTCCATATAGAAAAGTCTGTCTAGAGAATTCATAATTAAAAGGTAAGTAGGAAAAAAAAAAAAGGTAAGTAGGGCTAAAGGCATGGCTCAACCAGAGTGCCTACCTCACAAACATGAAGCTCTGAGATCAAACTCCAGGTACTGTGAAAAAGAAAAAAACAAAATGGCTATCGTGGGAATGGTCATTGCAGAACATTGAAGGATTGAGTATTAACCACTAAATGAATTGTGGGTAGTAAGTAATAAGATTGTCTAGTATTATAGTCCAATATTTGCCCTTATAAATTATTTTTTTTGTGCCAGATCTGGGGCTAGGTGCTATCCCTGAGTATTTTGTTCAAGTCCAGTGCTCTACCCCTTGAGATACCTGCAGAAGTCTAGCTTTTTTGTTTGTTTGTATTGGGTTCTTAGTCGGAGATAAGAGTTTTATATATAAACTTTCCTGTCAGGCTGGCTTTGAACCACTATCTTAAGATCTTAGCCTCCTGAATAGCTAGGATTTCAGACATGAGCCACTTGTACTTGGCCAAATGATTAAATTTAAGAAGCCATTTAGTTAAGTGACTCATGCTTCCGATCACATCTACTCAGGAGCATGAGATGAGATCAATAGAACTGTGATTTAAGGTGAGTCTGGACAAAAGTTAGTGAGACCCAATCTTAATCAATAAGCCAAATGTAGCTGTATGTGCCTGTGGTCCTAGCAGCGCTGAAAGCCCTAGATTCCTGGAAGTCAGGCACTGAGTTTGTTGTGACGGGCACAGCGTGATCTCATCAATGAGCTAGAGGTGCTTGGCAAAGCTTGGTAAATAAAGGCTTGGGATAATGGAGCCAGCCATTTCTAATATATGCATAATGCAAGAGAGCTCTCAAAACTCTTTGTATTCCCAAGTATTCAGAGAAAGTCTTTTGCATAGGGCTCACTACAAAGATTGAACTCCCCCGAAAAAACACTCTGGAGGATTGAAGAAAGTGTCTGTATTCAGCCCTGAAAGCAACACACATTTAGAATACAAATACTTTATGTCAGGATCAAGCTGATATCTCTTCACTGTGGACTTTTTTCTGACCAGATCTAACAATTCTGAGTAGTTTGGCACTGTAGAATTGAGTTGAAGAACCATTTTATACAACTATTCGTTTGCTTCCTTGGCCATGGGTGATTCTTATATAGGAAATTGATCTGTTATATCCCATACTGGTCAAGAACTCCAATCTCAACAAATATGGCACAAATGTCCCATCTAATTATATCATTGATACTCTTTTTCATAGAATGTAATTCTGCAATTCTAATGTCCAAATAGTGATTTTGTACTGGATTCTGAGAACACAGTAGACAAATCTATTCCTTTGTCTCATAGAATTTAGTCAAGTGAGTGAGACCAAAAACAATAACACACACACATACACATTCATACACATTCATCAAATGATAAAGCTTGGGAAATATAAAACAGGAGGACATAGACTAAGGAGAACCACTATGTTAAAAATATGGCTAGTGGCTGGGTGCAGTGGCTCACGCCTGTAATCCTAGCTACTCAGGAGGCTGAGATCTGAGGATCAAGGTTCAAAGCCAGCCCAGGCACCTGAGACTTTTTTTTTTTTTTTTTTTTTTTTTTTTTGCCATTCCTGGGCTTAAGCTCAGGACCTGAGTACTGTCCTTGGACTTTCTCAAGGCTAGAGCTCTACCACTTGAGCCTCAGCAACATTCTGGCTTTTCTTTTTTAGGTATGTGGAATCGAACCATGGTCTTAGTGCATGCTAGGCAAGCACTTCACCACTAGGCCAAACTCCTAGCCCGGACCTGAGACTCTTATCTCCAATTAACCTCTAGAAAAGGAGAAGTGGGGCTTGGCTCAAGGGTAGGGCAGTAGCCTTGAACTGAAGAGCTCAGGGACAGCGCCCAGGCTGAGTTCAAGCCCCATGACACCCCCCCCCAAATATATATATATGTGTGTGTGTGTGTGTGTGTGTGTGTGTGTGTATAGCATGTCAGCACTCAAGAGGCAGAAAGACAATGAGTTAGAGGTCAACTTGCACTGCCTAGTGAGTCCCCATCACATATACATATATGTGTATACATATGCATGTATATGCACATATACATATTTATATATATGGAATTTTCTGGTATGGAGACGTTAGAACAGATTGAAGGAGTTAAGTATGAAGCAGGCAAAAGGTCCTGAGGTAAGAGCATTGATTAAAATTACAAGGAGACCAGTGTGTGAAGACAGGAGAGGGAAAAAGTTGAAACAAGATGACAGATTGTCAGTGAAGGAGGAAGAAACCAGATTTTTTACTTCGTCTTTGTTTTTTCCTAACCAACTTCGAGACGGGTTGCAAAGTTACGATTAAATTCCACGGAATTCTCAAGAAACTGCTTAAGTCAGTTTATCATAAAGGTAGCTATTGCCTGTATTTTATTTATAACTCAGGGCAGGCTCCAGTAAATCGTTATAATGCTAAGGACAGTCACCTCAGGGTGTAGAAATGTCCTGACGAAAGGGAAAAGGGAACTTTACAGGAGGATTCGCTCGGCATTGAATATGGGTAGCTGGGGGGGGGGGGGGGGGCGTGTCACCTGCCTTTACGCTTCAAGACGCCGCAGCCACACCTCACTTTTTTTTCTGGGGTCCGTAACTGGCGTGGTTCCGCTGACCAGCTAGTGCTTTGCGGCAAGCACCGCCTCCAACTCCCGGCATGCACCGGGCGTGAGGCTGGAACAAAGACTACATTTCCCGGCGTGCCTTGTGGCCCGGCCAAGACGTGCCGGCGCATATAAGAGCCCGAGCGCTGCGGCCGGAGCCTATTGTTAGCCGGAGCCGGGGCGGTTCTGGCCTTCTGCTGCCAGGGGCTCCCGAGTTGTCGGAGCCACCCGCTCTCCCCCGCCTGCCTGCCGGCCGGCCCACCCGCCCTCCCTCCTACCCTGCCGCCCTGAGAGCTCCCCGACCGTCGCCGCGAAGCCTGGGACTCGCTCGTTCCTCCGTCCTTCCCTACCCGGGCTGGGGCGGCGGCGGCGGCGGCGGCGGCGGCGGGGGTGGCAGAGACCATCACGGGAGGAGGCAGCCGCGGCGGGGCCGGTAATGGGCCTGGGGGTGTGGGGCGGAGGGCGCCGCCTGGTCCTGACCCTCGGGCGGCTGTGGAGGAGCGGTCCAGTCCCGAGCCGGACGATGGAGGGGTCAGAGATGAGGGAAGCACGGACGGGAGCGGTCGGGGGGCGGGGAGCGAGGGCGCCGCGGGAAGAGTCGAGGGAGCGAGGGGCACCGGAGGTCGCGGGCCCGGAGCTGCGGGGAGCACCTCTGGGAGCGGGAGACGGATGGGCGGCTCTGGAAGCCGGCAGGATTGCGGATGGAGCGGGGAGTGATGTAGGATGGAGGGAAGTGAAGGAAGGGGAGGGGGAACCGGGGAAATGTGGGAGGAGTGGCCGGGAATTTGTGAGTAGCCGGCAGGAAGGGGTGAGGGAGACTGAGTAGGGGTTGCAGACATGGAAATGAGCGGGAAGGTCAGCAGGAAACGGAGAAATGGGTCGAGAGCTGAAAGGTTTCACCAAAGCCGGTGGTTATTAAAGGGAACTGGTGACTTGACATGTCCCTTCAGCCTCGATTCCTCCCTTTTTTTCCTTCTTTTTCTGGCGTCGTGTGTGAAAATGAAAGCATCAGTTGCCCTGGGTTGCTAGCATGATTCCCACCCCCCTCACCCCCACCCACAACACGCCATCCATCCCTTTAGTACTATGGTCTTGATTCATCGTTTTCAAGGGGTTCAGAGCGGCAGCGTGACACACAAACCATTCTTCAGTGTGAAACGTTAGAAGTTATCTCCACGACACAACACTGTCCCCTTGTCCTACAGTTTTCAGTACATGGTGAATCCATAGTTCTTGCTGGATTTCTTTTTACTGGCTTTCCATCTTACAGCTCTCCAAAGCCACAGTGTGGATGTGTGCCATAGTTATAAATGACAGGGTATCCTTGAGAGTGAATGCAGCATCATATTCTAGTTAGACCTCGAGGATCTTGTGGCGTGCAGAGCCAAATCCTAACTTTGTGTTAATGAATGGTCAAAATAGGGAATTTCCTTTAAATGCTTAGCTTAAACGGGAGCTTTTCACTCGAGTGATTTGTAACTTCACGGTCCTGGTGCTAAAAGGACATCTGCATCCATAAAGCTGTATTTGATAAACTGTAGTCTAATATCTTGTAAAAGGAAAGCAGGGAAGGCTATCACCTTATTCAGGTTTATCATAAAACTTGATTACAAGCCTGCCTTTCTTTAACACAGCTGGGTAGCTGTGTTAGGTCCCCTGCCCTTTAACAGAAGATTGGGTTCCAGTTCAGTGAAAAATCTTTCCCCTGTAGGATGTACTTTTTCCTTCCTTCCCTCGCTTCTTCCCTCCCTCTCCCTGTCCCCCTCTCTATTTCTCTTTCTTCTTTATTTCAGACTTTTTAATAGGCTTTTATTACCTAAACTTTGCAAATATATTCTGCTTCCACAGAATTTTTCCTTGGCTATCTCTCCTAGTATATATCTCTCACATGTGCTGAGCATTGGTTGGTTGGTTTTGGTGATTATGGGAATATTCTAGGCCTGAAAAAACTTAGATCTAGTGCTAAAGTAGATATACTAGTTTTATTTGATACTAGCCTATCTTCTATATAAGGTGGATATGAACTATTTCATATACTCTTGGGAAATACTCAGCTAGACACTCTTAAGACAATAAGGCTTGTAGTCAGAAAGTATCGACTGACCTTTCATTTCACCTAACATTTCAAAGCTTTTACAGGGAGATACATTGTGCAAAGGCCTTTGTTTGAGTTGATCCGTTTGACAAATATCGGTTATCTGCATAGAATTCTAGTCTCAACTCTATTTTAAGTGTTTGGAGTGTAACTTTAGCATTGTATCCCTTGATTATAACATTGACCTTCTACCAATGAATATTTGAGCTGGGAATTATTGACTTCTAGTTTTGGTATAAAGGGAAATGAATTTGATAAATTGAAAAGCATGGAATCTATTTCAGTTGACACTAGAATATGGGAAAAAGAAAGATTTCTTCAGGTCACTATGTAAGTGGGAGAATGGTTTGTTTTTGGTGCCCATAAACAAGCCAAGTTTCTATCAAGCATTGGCTAAGGAGAGCAGAGTTGAAATATCAATTTATATTGATTGTCAAAGAATGATAAATGAAATGTGAAAAAAAGAAAAAAACTTAAGGGGCCAAGAGTGCGTGCCTAGCATGAGAAAACCCTGGGTTCAATTACTCAGTACCACATACACAGGAAAAGCCAGAAGTGGTGCTGTGGCTCATGGGGTAGAGCACGAGCATTGAGAAAGCCCAAAGACAGTGCCCAGGCCCTGAGTTCAGCCCCCAAGACTGGCAAAAAAATAATAATAACTAATGGAATTAATTTCAGAGAAAGTGATGCAGACCGCTCCTGGCTAAGGTGAAGAGATAAAGTAGGAAAAAAAAATTTCCAGAGTACCATCCAAGTTGATTAATTTTTTTTCCCTTGTTTTTGTGGTGCTGAGGATCCTAAGTCCTCATGTCCTTGAGCTTTCTTAATGTTAGCTCTACCACCTGAGCTACAGCACCACTTCTTTTTCTATGTATGTGGCACCGAAGAATCTAACCTAGGGCTTTGTGCATGCTAGGCGAGCACTCTACCACTAGGCCATACTCCAGGTCCATCCTAGCCCTTTAATGGAATAGTTAGCATACACAGCATTTACCCATATATATATCTGATTGTTCTCCTAAATTTCACATCTTTATCTTCTGTCCTGCCTCCCTATGATCCTTCATTATTGCTTAGAGACCCATTATTCTAGCTGCAGAGGTAGAGAAGACAAAGGAAAAAAAAAAAAACAGATTGAACAAGTAGCTTATAATCCTTGCTACATTCAAGAACACACAAAGGAAAATAATGCTTTGAGGACCACTATGTAGACTTTTAGTAATAAGATGATTTTGAACTGACCCACATTTACATGCAACTAAAAAAGGAAATATTTAAAATTGCTGGGCACTAGTGGCTCATGCTTGTAATCCTACCTAGTCAGAAGGCAGAGGTCTAAAGATCAGGGTTCAAAGCCAGCCTGAGCAGGAAAGGCCATGTGACTCTTTTATCTCCAATTAACCAACTTTCTAGCTGGAAATGGAGCTGTGGCTCCAGTGGTAGAGCACTAGCCTTCTGTGAAACAAAGCTAAGGGAGAGCACCCAAACCCCAAGTCTAAACACCTGGACTGCGTGCACGTGCGCATGCACACACACACACAAACACACACAATGTACAAAGGAAACCTAGACTACCCGAAGCAAAGGGACACCTGAGGAAGAGGACTGGGGTGCTGTCCCTGAGCTCTTCAGCTCAAGGCTGTTACCCTCCCCTTGAGCCAAGCCCCACTTCCTATTTTCTAGAGGTTAATTGGGGATAAGAGTCTCAGGTCCTTTGGTGCCGGCTTTGAACCTTGATCCTCAGATCGCAGCCTCCTGAGTACAGGATTACAGGCATGAGCCACTGCACCCACCCTGTTAGCACATTTTCTTCCAATCAGAAATCCTTGACTGCTTCCAGGCTAAGGATAAAGCCCTTTTTCTAATAATTGCTTGTAAAGAAATGAACTTATAACTTTGTTAAAACTGAAGAAGGGCTTAATCCCTTTTTGAAAAGCAGATTTTCTGCTCATTGATTTCTCATGTGGTTGATAAAGTATTAAATGAGAAGCAAAAATTAAATTCAATATTAACATCTTTGTTTTTGTTGTCCTCACCTGTATACTGGGTGTTGCCCTGTGCCCATGCACCAAATAATAGAACGGAATGGGAAAATTGTTAGCTGGAAGGTCTCTTTAAACCCAGCTAAACATCTTAACCTGTAAAATGTCCTTGGCACTCTCCATTTTTACCATGTCCTAAGAATGTGACCTGATCAGTAACCTGAAAAACACAACTCATACTTTGGGATTATTTTAAAATTTAATTATAATTCTTAGCAAGTGCTTGATTTGTGTCCCCTCCCCCAACACCAGCCAAATTTATCTGAGGAATGTGCTTGTCTGAGACTTAGGATGGCTGAATTCTTTAGGTCCATCTGTAACTTGAATGCAGAAATTGTCATGATCTGAGTAGATCATCAGGAATTATCTTCTCTAAAGTACTTCTTAGATCCCATTGACTTTGTAGAACAGATCTAAATTGCTTCCAAGAGACATAATCCAGAAAAACAACTCTGTAGCAGGCACCTCCTGCCACTGCAGTATATTCTGGGTAGTTGCTCTGCAGTAATGCAGCCCTGTCGTTCTGGGCAGTGTTGTTATTCCTGCTGCATAATTAGCACTAGTGAGATCATAGTCTGTGGAGATTCTGGCATTACTGAGGCAACATAAAGGAGGCTTCTTCATACCTCATCACATATGGGTTTAGTCTGCACAGAATCCCTCTTGGGAAGATTCATGTCCTCCTGGAACTCAAGTCCAAAGACAGAGGAGAAAGAATTTAACCTGGGAAATGAGCTCTCAGACTCCTTAGCATATAGAAAACACTGGGGCCTGGAATATGGCCTAGTGATAGAGAGCTTGCTTAGCACACACGAAGACCCAGCTTTGATTCCTCGGTACCACGTACACAGCAAAAAGCCAGAAGTGGTGCTATGGCTCAAGTGGTAGAGCACTAGCCTTGAGGAAAGTCCAAGTGCAGTGCTCAGGCACTAGGACAACCCTAGGACTGTCACCAAAGAAAAAAAAAAGAAAGAAAAGAGAGGGGCCTGGAGTTTGGCCTAGTGGTTAAAGTGCTTGCCTAGCATGCACGAAGACCCAGGTTCGATTCCTTGGTACCACATATATAGAAAAAGCCGGAAGTGGTGCTGAGGCTCAAGTGGTAGAGTTCTAGCCTTGAGAAAGTCCAAGGACAGTGCTCAGGCCCTGAGCTCAAGCCCAGGACTGGCAGAAAAAAAGAAAAAAGAAAAGAGAGAAAACACTGCCATATTGCTGTAAACTGAGAAAACTGTCAGTTCTTTTTTTTAAGAGGGCAGAAATTATAAATGTGTTTTTCTCACATAGATAATGGATGATGATGATGATGATGATGATGATGATGATGATGATGATAGGCTAGTATAAGGTTGTGAAAGATTCTTTAAAAAAAATTTTTTTTTTAATTTGTAGTGCTGAGAATTGAACCCAATGCTTTATGTATGCTAGGCAAGTATTCTACTACTGAAGCACAACCCTAAGCCCCAGTTTCTGGGTTTTGAATTCAGTATAGATTCTAATCTTGAGTCCTTTCTTTAGTACTACATTTGTCCTTTTGAGGAGCCTGGTAAGACTCTTTACACTTGTGAAGATCTGGGTCAAGGGTTTTCCTGACTGCTGATGCCCTTTAAAATTAAAAGCTGGAAGCAGTATTTCCCAAAGTGTGTTCCAGAGATTATCTTCCCCCTAACATACTTTGGAAACAGTTGGTTCCACAATCAGGTTTGTGAAACTGCTTTCTGTGTTTTTTCCCAGCCCATGCTCATTAGTTATATTAAAAGCCTGTAAGCGGTTCTGCTCTAAGCAGTTTTCTAAACTGCTTATTATGACATAGCAATCCTATTTTTGTGGGAAAGCTATTAATATCCATGGAACTAGTGTATTTAGGATAGATACTTTGGGGAATGCCAAGCTATGTTATCACTAGGTAAAATAACTGGGTCTAACTTTATGTTTAGGCAAAGCCTAATTCTGCCTTTGATCCCCAGTTCCTCCCCCTGGCCCCTTGGAGAGCTCTCAGGTGTAACCAGGACAGTGGCTGTTAGCCTGGGCTAAAGATGCCTGAGCCCGCTGGATTGGAACCAGAGGCCTTCCCTCTCCAGGGAATGGAGCTGTGGCTTCTCACATCATTACTTTTAAGTGGGATTGGGACCAGAGATTCTGAGGGGAGGGAGAGGAGGAGAAGGTCGCCTGGAATCAATAAAGAAGTGACTTGATCTTCTGAAACCAGATGTTGGTGTTGGGTCAAATGCATTTTCAGTTTGAGAGCTGTATGTAGACTGAGAACAGGATTCTGTGTTAGGGCAGGAATGTTGACACCTCTTTTCCCTTGGGCAGAATCCTAATGCATCTGGCTAACTGGTGGTGAGCAGGACCTTTGGGGCCAGTGTGGTGGGCTCCACAAGGAAACCCTTTGAAACTCAATGGATGCATTCACGGGCTCCGGTCTCAAGAGGAAGTTTGACGATGTGGATGTGGGCTCATCAGTTTCCAACTCTGATGATGAGATTTCCAGTAGTGACAGTGCTGACAGCTGCGACAGCCTCAATCCTCCCACCACTACTGGCTTCACACGTGAGTGAGCCATTCCTCCCTGCCTATCCGCCCTCCCCACCCCATTCCCCAGCACAGAATCTGTTACAGCTTGAGACTACTTCTGTCTAGCTGAGGACTGCCCAGGTCATCTTTTCTTGCTTTTGGAACACCTCATTACTCCAGTAGCATAGACTGAAGTACAGCTTACTCCAGCTAACTTTAAGTGCATCATGGCTTGTGGGTACCTAGAGTGGGAATTCAGACCCTTCCCTTCCCCCCAGGATACTCCCTAGAATTTCCGGAAGTCATTGCTGTAACAGGACACAAATGTTTACTGACTGCACAGGTGGAATACCTCTAGATTTCTTCATTTTATAGCTCAATTAGTTCTTTGGCATTTTAAATGTGATGTGAACCAGTGGTTCACACTTGTCATCCTAGCTACTCAGGAGGCTGAGATCTGAGGATAGCAGTTCAAAGCCAGCTCAGGCACTGGGGATCATAAGACTCTTATTTCCAATTAACCACTAGAAAACTAGAAGTGGTGCTCTGGCTCAAGGGTTAGGTTGGTATCCTTGAACTGAAGAGCTCAGGAACAATGACTAGGCTCAGTGGTAGGGCAGTAGTCTTGAAACTAAGAGCTCAGGGACAGTGCCCAGCCCCAGAGTTCAAGCCTCATGACTGACAAAATAAAAGGCCAGAGGTGGAGCTGTGGGCTTACCTGGTAGAGCACCAGCCTTAAGCAAAAAAGTTAAGTGTCTAAGCCCTGAGTTAAAGCCAAAGTACCAGGTTTCTTATCAGGCCGAGAGTTTGGCTTAGTGGTAGAGTGCTTGCCTAGCATGCATGAAGACCCAGGTTCGATTCCTCAGTACCACATACATAGAAAAAAAGCTGGTAGTGCTGAGGCTCAAGTGGTAGAGCTCTAGCCCTGAGAAAGTCCAAGGACAGTGCTCAGGCCCTGAGCTCAAGCCCAGGACTGCCCCCCCCCCCAAAAAAATGTTTCTTATCTACCTGTCTATTAGCTGTATGTGACCCATGAACACTTGAAATATTGTCAGTGTAACTGAGGAACTGAATGTGTAAATCTTTTTCATTTTAATTTAATTGCCTCATGTGGCCAGTGAGGCTATTATTACATCCTGAAGAGATTACCTAGCAGTCTCTTCCCAGCTGCTGACTAACATAGATTGTGCAGATTGTGCAGTCATCTGTTTACATGAAGTTAGTTTTGAGACAGTGGTATGAACCAGCTGAATTCAGTAGTCCTACCAACTGCGCACCTATGATTTGAAAATAACTAGAAAGTTCTGTAGGTACAGGCAACCCAATTGGGAAAGAGGTTAAGGGCCTCAATGGGTAAGAAAAGTGCAGGTCCTTAACAGGCCATTTCTGGATTAATGACCTTGTCTCTTCCACTTTCAGCCACATCCATCCTGAAGCGGCAGAAACAGTTACGGAGGAAGAATGTGCGCTTTGACCAGGTGACTGTATACTACTTTGCCCGGCGCCAGGGTTTCACCAGTGTGCCCAGCCAGGGTGGTAGCTCTCTGGGCATGGCCCAGCGCCATAACTCTGTACGCAGCTACACACTCTGTGAGTTTGCACAAGAACAGGAGGTGAACCATCGAGAGATTCTTCGTGAACACCTGAAGGAGGAGAAACTCCATGCCAAGAAAATGAAGGTGATTAAGGAAACTGGTAGTTCCCCTGTGCCTCAGCAAAGTGGGAAAGGCCCACTGTACACATGCATATTTTTATGCGTATTTTTTTGATACAGTCTCATTGTAGCTCAGGCTGGGATGGAACTAGTTTGCGTTCTCTGTCTTTTCCCGTGTGTGTGTGTGTGTGTGTGTGTGTGTGTGTGTGTGTGTGTATGTGTATGTAATAATTAAAAAAAAAAACTTAGGCATGGGTACCTGTGGCTCATGCCTGTAATCCTAGGTACTCAGGAGGCTGAGATCTGACGATTACAGTTTGAAGCCAGTTTGGGCAGAAAAGTCCATGAGACTCTTATACATTTATCACAGAAAAAGCCATAAGTAGTGCTGTGGCTTAACTGGTAGAGTACTAACCTTTAGCAAAAACAGCCCAGGGAATATCCCAGGCTCTGAGTTCCAGCCCCTGCAAAAGCAAGCACTTAAAAACATGAATGTCTGAAATATTTTAAGTCTATCACCATGGGAACTTAAAGAAGTACTACCCCTGCAGTACTGGGATATGCGTGTGTGTGTGTGTGTGTGTGTGTATGTGTATGTGTGTGTGTTCCCCCCTAGAACAGGGTTTGAACTTAATCTGCTGATTAAACCACACCCTTAGACCTTTTTTGGCTTAGTTCTTCTTCTTATTATTTTTAACAACCAGTCTTGAACTCAGGGCCTAAGCACTGTCCTTGGGCTTTCTCAAGGCTAATGCACTACCACCTGAGCCACAGCACCACTTCTAGCTTTTTCTGTGCATATGGTGTCAAGGAATAGAACCCAGGGCTTCATACATGCTAGCCGAGCACTCTACCACTAAGCTACGCTCCTGGCCCCTGGCTTAGTTCTTTTCAGGTAGGATCTAGCACTAGCTTCTGAGAAGGGCTGGGGGAAGACCTATTCCAGATAGCTCTTTTTAGTCACCCATTCATTTGCTATCTTAACCCAGTTTGCTGTTGCATGACTATAACTTCTATAAGTTCCCTAGACCCCAGGACTGGAGGTGTGGCTCATGGGCAGAGTATTTGCCTATTATATGGGTTCCATTCCCAACACAGAAAAACAAAAAATGTGGGTTTTAGTCCAAAACATGCTGGCTGCATTATTTCCAGGGTCATAGGTAAGATTCACCAAAAGTGAGGCAGAGAACTGGTGGGAGAGGATGTAGGCTTACCAGATCCCATGCCTTCCCCTCTCTCGGAGCTGTCAGCCTGCTCCTAAAGCCTTGCACCTGTTTCTCTGACATTCAGCCTTGCCTTTCTTCTGAGGAATTCCATCACCAATTCTGGCACCTTCTTGCTGCTATAGCAACAGCTGGGCAACTACCTTTTAATCAGTTCTAATGAAGACATTCTTTTCTTTCTCTAGAGGACGACCCCTCCCTCCTAAATCTGGTAGAGGTGTTGAAGCAGGGTACCATCCATTTCTGTGGCCATCTTGTAAGAATTCTAGGTGTAATGCCAGGCAAACCCAAGCCTAAGATTCAAATTCCTACTTAAAGCATTTAGTGAGCATATCAGTGCTAGTATCTGGTACATCTTGATACTAGATGTATTACTGTGTTTTACCTTTCCACGTTGTTTATTCTTTCTTTTTTCCTTTTTTTTCTTTTTTTGTGGATCATGAGGCTTTAACTCAGCCTGAGTGTTTGACCCTGATCTCTTCAGCTCAAGGCCACGACCCCACCCTTGAGCTAAGCCCCACTTCCCATTTTTTAGAGGTTAATTGATGATAAGAGTCTCAGGTCCTTTTGTGCCCAGGCTGGCTTTGAACCTTGATCCTCAGATCTCAGCCTCCTGAGTAGCCATTGTGCCCAACTTGTTTATTCTTTTTTTTTTTTTTTTTTTTTGCCAGTCGTGGGCTTGAGCTTAGGGCCTGAGCACTGTCCTTGGACTTTCTCAAGGCTAGAGCTCTACCACTTGAGCCTCAGCACCACTTCCGGCTTTTTTCTATGTATGTGGTACCGAGGAATCGAACCCAGGTCTTCATGCATGCTAGGCAAGCACTTTAACCACTAGGCCAAACTCCCAGCCCCTATTCTTTTCTTAATAGAATTTTTTCCCCATCTTTAATACTCTATTAGGAAGGCAATTGGTATACATACCCATGCACATTCTGAATCTCTCAAACACCATCCATCTAATGTTTGTTTTCCTATTCTATTCACTGAATAACTCCATCAGGAGTTATTCAATTTTTATTATATATAATGTAGTATTTCTCTCTCCCTCCCTCTCTCTCTCTCTCGCTCTCTCTCTCGCTCTCTCTCTCTCTCTCTCTCTCTCTCTCTCTCTCTCATCCTCCCTCCCTCCCTCCCTCCCTCTCCCTCTCCCTCTCTCCCTCTCTCCCTCTCTCCCTCTCTCCCTCTCCTCCTCTCCTCCTCTCCTCCTGTCTCCCTCTCCTCCCCTCCCCCCTCCCTCTTTTGAGGCGATGCTGGTCCTGGAGCTTGAATTCAGAGCCTGGACAGTCTTTTGTGCTTTCATGCTCAAGGCTTAGTGCTCTGCCACTTGAGCCACAGCTCCACTTTCAGCTTTTGGATATTAAACTGGAAATAAGAGCCTTTTCTGCCTAGGCATGCTTTGAACTGTGATCCTCAGATTGCAGCCTCCTGTGTAGCTAGGGTTACAGGTGTGAGCCACTGGGGCCCAGCTTTTTTCTCAATGTTTTATCTCAGTCCTGAGGACTAAATCTATAACCTTGAGTAGGCCAGCAAGTATATACCACTTAAGTCATACTCCCAGCTAATATTTTATTTAATTTATTTATTTATTTTTGCCATTCCTGGGGCTTGAACTTGGGGCCTAAGCATTGTTCTTGGGCATTCTTTAAGGCTAAGGGCTCTACCACTTGAGCCACAGCACCATTTCTGGCTTTTTCTGTGTATGTGGTACCGAGGAATCAAACCTGGGTCTTTATGCATGCTAGGCAGGCACTCTACCACTAGGCCATGCTTTCAGCCCCAATATTTTAATTTTATCTGTTTATGTTTTGGCGTTTTATCCATATAAAATTAATTCTATTCTTTCCCAAAAATTGCCCCCAAATTCATTTTTTTCTAAATAATACACAGTTGTTGCAATACCATTCAGTGACTTGAAGATTCATCACAGATTTGAAATGCTACTTCCACCATAATACTACATTCTCTGATTAGTGTGCATTTATTTCTGTTGTATTTCTGATGTCTCTGCCTTGAGATTCTGATGGGAGGGACAGCCAATCCTGATGATAATAGGTCCAAACCCTGAAGTCTTCAGAAAGTTACCTTGGCCTGCCTAGTACAGAAATAATAGACCAGAGAGCTCCTAGAAGGCTTACTTTGCCTTGCATTTCTCAACCATTCCTCCCTACCCTGGCCAATAAAAACAAAAACAAAAACCAACAGGTATGTGATTTACTACTCAGGTTTGTTGCATCACCTTTCTCCCAGGAGTTTTTTCCTAGCATTAAGCTTGTTGTCTGATGAAATAAACCAAAGATTCTTGTCACTAGGCTTTCATCCTGCTGGCAGCTTCCAGACCCCTAGGGACTGTGAGGCCTCATTTTCTTCGATTCTCTAGTGACTTTGCAGGGCTCTTTCAGACACATTATCTTCAGCCTGTCCTTTCACAGAGATTCCCTTTCCTGTTTTCTGTTCATCTCAGCCCAGAACACCCAGATTCCTGCCCAGATTAGCATACTCTGTATTATTTATACCACTCTTCCTTATATAGATCTTTCTTTTGAAGTCACATTAAAAAAAAAAAAAAGATTAGACAGGACAGAGAATGCATTTCTCCTGGGATAGAAGTCAGGGCGTTCTTTGATAGCTGTTAATAACTTGCTGTTTTCTCCCCAATGTGACCAATAAAAGTCAGCTTTTCCGCACACAAAGTCATTGTTCACATTATGGGATATACTTTAATGTACCTTTTTACCCTGAAGGTACATTTTTGTGTTTGTGAGATTAAAAGTTGAAGGATAGTTTACAAGGTTATCTGTGTATCTCTGAAATGCCTGTTGATATCCCTTCCTCCTCTTGTTAGCAAGCAGGCTGGCTGAAGTTAGGCAGTCCATTTGGGGTGTTGATGGGAGATGTTTGTGAACAATTTATCTTTCAAGAGAGAAAGTGAAGAATGGCTGTAAACTGTTTAGACAGGATCTTGTTTTGTTCCACAGACCTCGTGCCTCAGCCTCCTAAATAGCTGGGATTACAGCCATGTACCACAACACCCACTGAGAAACATGGACCCAGAAAGGCAATGTCTCACGTGTTGATGGGGTGACACTAGAGCAGCCTGAGATTCCTATTCTCCAGCTCTCATTTTACCCACTTACTCATTGCTGTCTGGTTTGGTGGCCGACTCCTAGAGACTAGCGGCTAAATGAAAATGTAAAACTTAAAAAGTTTCTCAGCCTTCCAGTTTCTAGTGCCCAGCTTCTGTGTGGACCAGCACCTTCCTTTCCATCATGGCGCAGTTCAGCAGACAGTGCTGCTCCCTGATCACTGTGACAGGCTTGTGTTGCTCACACTCTGTAGGTTGACCTTCCCTGTCTCTCGGCAGCTGACCAAGAATGGGACAGTGGAGTCAGTGGAGGCTGATGGCCTGACCCTGGACGACGTCTCTGATGAAGATATTGATGTGGAAAATGTGGAAGTGGATGATTACTTTTTCCTTCAGCCTTTGCCCACCAAGCGGCGACGAGCCCTGTTGAGGGCTTCAGGGGTTCATCGAATTGATGCCGAAGAGAAACAAGAACTTCGAGCCATCCGGCTATCTCGAGAAGAGTGTGGATGTGACTGTCGGCTGTATTGTGACCCAGAAGCATGTGCCTGTAGCCAGGCTGGGATTAAATGCCAGGTCAGTCGGCCTGAGATAATCCACACCAAGGCAAGGAGGTTGTGTTGTAGGTGCTGGTAAAGATGGAAGGCTGTCCAGCCCAGGATGGAGGCCCATGGCTATGAACAACTTCCTCAGCCAACAAAGGAAACAAGCTTGGCAGGATTCTTAGGTTGTGGAGGTGCCTATTATCTTTGGTGTTTCCTAGCTCAGAAGTGATAAGCAGCTGTTAGCAAAGGGAAGGTCAGGAGTGTGTATGGTTACCCTTTAGTAACTGTGCTTGAAATCTGACTGCTTCCTCAAGGAAGCAGAGACATAAATGGGCCTGTGAAGGGAGCCTATCTGCAAACACTTATAATACCTCAACTCTAATTTTATAAAAGCCAAAAAATGGCTTGGAGATCCTATAATTCAAGATCAGAACTGATCTGGCAGAAGTTTTAGAGAAGTAATCATTTCTATGTCAATGTTGTGACAAGAGACAGTTGATTTGGAAGATACATTTTAGTGAAAAGCATTACTACTATCCCAAATAATGAAATTTATCTGCATCATGTATTTCTAGTATGTGGATGCTAAGTTCTTATTGTTGAACTTTGCCTAACCAACCTTTTATTTTTAGCTGTAGCAGATCTGGCTAAAGACTTCTTCTCCGACTCAGGTCTCCTACTGAATCTGTCAGTTCACAGAACAGTCCTGAGAATTGGTGAGACTGGCATTGGAGTTGTGGCTCAAGTGGTAGAACACCAGCCTTGAGTGCAAAAGCCAAATGAGAATATGAGGGCCTGAGTACAAGCCCCAGTACAACACACACACATACACACAGAGTTGGTGGATCAGGAGTGGGGTATTCCTATAAGTTGATCCTATAGGAAGACATTTGTGTTACTTCTATGTGCTTATTTACTTCCTTGTGTTTTCAATTTTTAACGATTGGTATGTATGTGTGTATTTTTCCTTTGTGAGGAGTACAAAACGAACTTAGGGAGATAGAAAGCATCTCCTTTCCAGGTAGCTGTGTAGTCTGAGTTAATCATCTTCTAACTGCTTCAGAAACTAAACTGAGAATCCTTGGGGAAGGAAATTGATTAGTGAAAAGCTGGCCATTATTTGTTTAATCCTCATCCTTGTGCCCTAGCAAACTAAAGCACCTTCATTGAGTTTCTCCTGAACATATTGATTGGGCTAGCAAGATCTTCCATTTACTGTTGCCACTGTAGAAGGCTGTATGTAGGCTTGGGCCCAGCCATTTAGTGGTTCTGAATCAGGTAAGTTCTAGAAGTTCCTGAGACAAGTACATTTCTTCCACTCTGGGATCTGTCAGTATTCAAAGATATATCTCTGGGCTTTCTAACTGGAAGGAGCCTCTGATGTGATTTTTGTCGATTCCTTATTTAGAAGAAATAAAGCCCTGGAGAAAAATAATTTACTCTCTTGAGGTCACACCAGTAATTAATGGCTGAGCTGGAGTTGAAGCACATGTGGTCTGACGCCTCCCATTTCTTGCTCTGTTAGCTTGTGTTTGCACGTCATCTGTGGTCTCTGATGCTGCTTTAATTGTAAGAAGGCACAAAATTACCCGAATTTGTCAGCTAATGTCTCCTATCTCCCCTGCTGGATCTGTCCATCTCCTCTTGCCTCAACCTCTTTGTGCCTCCTTCAGGTGGATCGCATGTCCTTTCCATGCGGCTGCTCCAGGGATGGCTGTGGGAACATGGCTGGGCGCATAGAGTTTAATCCAATCCGTGTGCGGACTCATTACCTCCACACCATCATGAAGCTGGAGCTAGAAAGCAAGCGGCAGGTAAGCCGCCCAGCAGCCCCAGAAGAGGAGCCCTCACCCACTGCCAGCTGCAGCCTGACCGAAGCTCAGGGCTCAGAGACTCAGGACTTCCAGGAGTTCATCGCTGAGAACGAGACTGCAGTGATGCACCTGCAGAGTGCGGAGGAACTGGAGCGGCTCAAGGCTGAGGAAGACTCTAGCGGCTCCAGTGCCAGCCTGGACTCAAGCATTGAGAGCCTGGGCGTGTGCATCCTGGAGGAGCCCCTGGCTGTGCCTGAAGAGCTGTGCCCAGGCCTCACAGCTCCCATTCTCATCCAGGCTCAGCTGCCCCCCGGCTCTTCGGTTCTATGTTTTGCTGAAAACTCGGACCACCCAACCGCCTCAACGGTGAACAACCCATCCTACTTGAACAGCGGGCCCCTGGTCTACTACCAGGTGGAGCAGAGGCCAGTCCTAGGAGTAAAAGGAGAGCCCAGTATGGAAGAAGGCACAGCCTCTTTCCCCAAGGAGAAGGATGTGAGTGTCTTCTCCCTTCCTGTTACCTCACTGGTAGCGTGCAACCCTACAGACCCAGCTGCCCTCTGTAAGCCAGATGTGGGGAAAACACCCACCCTAGATGTGCTATTACCTGGTGACTGTAACCCCGAGGAGCCCGAGAATGAAGACTTCTGCCCCTCCTGGTCCCCCTCAAGCCTCCCTTTCCGCACAGACAATGAAGAGGGCTGTGAGGTGGAGCAGAGCTCCCAGCAGAGTGAGGACCGGCCGCCCGAAGAGTCTGCCCTAGAACTCCCTCTGGCAGTGTGACGTGAGTGCACTGCATTGCCTCCTGCCCGTTCACTATTTATTCCCTTATTTTATCTAATGCCATTTCAAAACAAGACTGTAGAAGCAGCTGCTGCTCCCATGTTATTTTATTGGGGTCTTTGGGGAAACTGGATGGGAAAGGAGTTTGTACAAGTATTTTTTAAAATGGAAACAATGCCAGGAGTGGTCCCAGCTTAGTCTAGGGAGTCTTAGAAGAGGCTGCACAATGCCTCTAAACTTTCTGGGCCATCAAAGCAAAGATGTAGTATCTCACAGGAGTAGCTGGGTAACTCAAACTGCTGTTCCTCACATAGGGACCAGAACACGAGAATTTGCCTGGCAGAGCCCTTTCTCGCCTGGCAGGGATAAGCTCATTTCTCAGTGGTTATTCTGACACCCTATCTTGGTGTATCATAATCATATTCTTGGAAAGGTCACCTGGTTGAATCTAGAGAGGGTGGGAATCTTGCTTTCTCTACCAAACCTCCAGGATGTCTAAAAATTTAATTTGTCTTCCCCTGAACCTCTTGGTAAATAAGTTAATATTTAACATATTTGGTGTTTTCTGACCTGTTCCCCACACTGGGGATTTCTGGTCTATAACTTGAATTGTTTCTTTCACATGTTTTTAGGTACTAGAATTAAATTTGTCTGTCTTCTTTCCTTCATCCTTTGACTTTGGGGGGGAAAAAAAAAAAACTAGAATTGCCAGGTGTGTGGTTCGACAAACCTGTGGCTTCTGCATGTGTCTAATGCTATCGGTGTCCAAAGGAAGCCGCAGGAACAGTCTGCCATCTGGAAAGATGACTATTGGTGTCATGCCTGCGTTTTCATCCGCTTTTCCCCCTTGGGGAGATTTGAGCTTTAAATGGAATGTAAGATATGGCAATCTAAGGTCATCAACTCATTTTTTTTTGTTTGTTTTCCTTCTCCTAATCCTTCTTAGATATATACAGGGTTAGAGTTCTTAAACTATTCCCGTTCAACACTAAGAACTGCAGATGTTTATCAGATTTCTTCATCTGGATGTTTTATAAAAATTGGAAGCTAAATTAATTCTTAAATGCTATGTCCAGCTTCCAGGTTCAGGCAACTCAGATTTAGTCCCTCCCTTTGCCAATTTTTATTCGTCTTATATCCAGCTTATGTTCCACAGCCTCCACTTATTGGCAGTGAATTTCTTTTATTGGCAAATGAAGCATGGTATGAATTTCATTTTAGAAAAGAAAAAGTAATGCCTTTGTTTTTATTTTTGGGGTTTTTTTTTGGTGGTATAGGGGGAGATAGTAAGGCCCTGGTGTCTTAGAGCCAACTTCTTGTATGTGGTAGCAGTACTCAACCTATATGATCTCTAATCTCTGAACCTGAAGGGCCATTCACTTAACATAGGTACAGGTTTTAACTCATTCTGCCTTTCCTCTTCTTTCTTGGTTTTGCCTGGCTGTATGTTTAGAAGAGTCCTTAAGTACACACAGGTCCTTATGTCTCCCCCTGTTCCTTGGGCTCACAAAATTTATTCCCTGAGATGTAGATGCTATTCCATGTAGACTAGAACTGCTAAACACAAGTCTGAAATTTAATTGGGAATGCAATTTGAAGGAGAAAAATAATCAGAAAGTTTGTTGAAAGGGGTACTCTGCACATTCCCTCCTTAGAAAGGCTTCAGCTTAATTTAGGACATGGATTCCAGTTACATATTAAGAAATATATTAGCCTTTGAAGTCATGAATTAAATTTTGTAATTAAGCTCATTGCCAACTACTAAAGTGTTGGATATTCCTGCAAAACTTAATCTAAGTCCATTCCTTCATTAACTATATAATTCTGATTCACACTGACCCTAAATTTCTGAATGCTAAACATTTAGCATTTATTTAACATCTATTGTCAAAAGGCCTTTTCTGCAACCTACTCTATCTCATTTCTGGTGCTATCTGGGTTGGACAAAGTTAGAACTCATGGTTGCTAGCAAAGCAAGGCCCTAAGCATAGAAGCAGATTGCTTTGGTCCCACTCATCTAGGCCGAGATGGAAGAAATGACTCATGACCACAACTCTGTTATTTTCCAGTTCCTTTCTCACATACTGTATACAGGTAGTATTTTCAATGTGAATCCAAAGCTTGTCTGGTTCTCTGAAAACAATTTTCCCTTTAGGTTCTTTACATTGTGATAATGCTGTATTTAAAGAGAATATTTAAATGTAATATTAAACAAATATTCAAAAGAATTGTGTGTTATTCTTATTTTTAGCAGGCTGCAAGTAGTTGTTAGAGAAAGGAAGCTTTTATAGCTTTGTATATAAAACTATTTAGGTCAGTCAGGATTTTTTTTGGGGGGGTGGGTCAGGGGGCTTGAACTTGGCCTGGGTACTGTCCCTGAGCTCTTCACCTCAAGGCTACTGCCCTACCCTTGAGCCAAGCTCCACTTCCCATTTTCTAGATGTTAGTTGGAGATAAAGAATCTCAGGTCCTTTTTGTGCCCAGACTGGCACAAAAAATTTTGTGATAGAAATGGAGAATATTCTGTTTGGAATACTAAGAACCTGTCTTGCTTCCAAGGCCCTACATACCTTTTTGGTGGGAGAAAGCCTTGCTCCTGCCTTATTAAATCTTTGCCCTTTGTAGTCTAATTTCTCTCCATTCCTAGTTACCTCTTCAAAATGTCCACTATGGACCAGAAGTTTGGCCTAGTGGTAGAGTGCTTGCCTTGCATGCACAAAGCCCTGGGTTTGATTCCTCGGTATTACATACACAAAAAAAGCCAGAAGTGGTGCTGTGGCTCAAATGGTAGAGTGCTAGCTTTGAGAAAGCCCAAGGACAATGCCCAGACCCTCAGTTCAAGCCCCAGGACTGGCAAAAAATAAATAAAATAAAATGTCCACTAGAAGATCAATTTCAAATCTGCTCCTTCAAAACTTCCATCCCAGCAGAAGGTTCTACTCCAACCAGTTAAATCCACATTAGTTACGTTTATATCAGTTTTGTAAAAGGAGCCTTAGGAAAGTGATTAGGTTGTACAAAAGTAATTTCCATCAGCATGTTTCAGGCAGTCTTTACTTGGGTTCAAACAGTGCTTCATGCATTTACAATAAGTTATTACAGAACTACAGGTCAGGATGTACACACAAAAGCTAAACAAAAACTTACTATCTTGGTATGCTGATCCCTCCTAGGCTCGCAGGGCTGGTAGTAATTAGTACCTTCACAAGTTTTGACCTATGGCCCAAAGAAGACAGCCACTGTCGGTTATAGTTGGGTTTCTGCAACAGTGGAGGTAGCAAAGAATTTTAAGACCCATAGGGACTGTATAACATCCCAGAACTTAAGACAATAGGGGTGAAGGCTGTAAACACTGGAGAAGAGGCCAGTCAGCACTTCCTTTCTAGCTTTTCCTTTTCAGTGTTCCCTTAAGTTATTCCTTTGGGGGGAAAAAAAAGGTATTTGAAAGGTTAGCCTATGCCAGTAAGAACAAGAGAAAAAAATCCTATTTTTGGTCGTAACAGGATAGAAGAGAGCACTCAAAAAGTACAAGGATTTTTATGCTCCAGTCTAAGTGCTGTGCTCATCAGCTAGGAATTCTAGGGGAGAAAAAAACAGCTATGGAAAACATGGCAGTGAAGCCAGGTATGGTGTTGCATACCTGTAGTCCCAGTTACTCAGAAGACTGAGGTGGAAAGATCCATTGAACCTCAGGAGTTTGAGGCCAGCCTGAGAAAAAGCAGTCAAGTCAGGAAAAATGATTCCCACCTCAGGCAAAACCTGACTTCAGAGGACTAAAACACAACACATCACAGACAAAGCCTGGTGCAGAGGTTCTGCCAGCTTGTTTAGTATGAGTGAGAAGGGACAATGCTCACGCGGGCCACCCCTGGAAAGAGGGTTCGTTTTAGTTTGAGCAGTGAGGGGAATGTAGTTCCCGTGTGGATAGCGTGCTGTGAAGCCCATGGCACCTGCTCCTCTCACCCCACGCACCTAACAGTGCAAACAGATTCTTCTGACAAGTGCTCTTTGGTCCCACACTCCTGTACTATGTGACTGCAGGACAATGCCATCCACTCCAGGGTTCACTCAGCACCTTGTCCTAAGGTAGTTGGTGGACAGCAGGACCACGTTGTGCAGCAATAGGGACAGCTCCGCCTCTGAAAACACCATCAGTGTTAGTGGTTTGGCTAAGGAACAATGTGTCTTCTAAATGCCTTGGTATGAGGCTTGAAACAGGATACAGGAAGCCAGTACAGGAAGGCATGGAATTAAGAGTCTATTCCCTGCTTTGTTCCAGCCTTGCATACTTGATTTTTCTTCCTTCCACTATATATTCCTATCAACTCATCCTCTATTTCTTGGCTCTCTTATATTTTGATTCTAGTGATGGCAATAGAATAGCCAGAAGTACTAAACACTTTTTGTTGCCTTGGGATTCTTCCAATAGGAGATGGTACCATAAAGAGCAGTCTCAGCTTCCAGACAAGTAATACCCACAAGCCTAGAAAGGCCAGAGCTTCCAAACAGGAGACTTGACAGTGCTAAACCCAACCTCAGATCCTTCCTGTTTAGCCAGTGGGAACTTTTTGTTTTAGTGCCTTCAGACCAGTGCTTCTCAACTGGGGCAATCCTCCCCTCCTCCCCTCTCCCTACACCTCAACATAGAGAACATCTCACACTTTTCCAGATATTTTGGTTGTCACAAGTGGGAGTAAAAGGATCTAGTGCCCAGAGGCCAGCTATATGGACAAATATCCTTTCAAGCACAAAACAGTCCAACAAAAGATCAAATATGCCAAAGTTGTTTCAGATCATCATGCTCTCCCTCTTGCCCCTTCTCTCTGCCCCCACCCCGCCCGCACCATCCACCTTACTCCACCTAAGCAAAGGAGAGGGCCTATGAATTTGTGCCTCTTCAATGGGACAGATGTTAAAGGGCTCACAAAATAGTCAATAAGTAACTCTGAATAAAATACAAAAATGACATGGATTCCATTTGCATAATCAAAGAAATGGGTCTTACCTTTCAGGCTGCAGGAAATCTGCAACCATTCCCCTAGCCACGTTCGACACCTATCTTCAGCAATATGTGTAGAATTCAGTCCACGAAGATAACAAGCCTAAACCACACAGAAGAGAAATGCCCTTAATAATTATACCAAGTCAGAAGTGGAGTCGACAAGTTTTCCTCAGGTTCCTTTCCTTTTTTTTTTTTTTTTGCTAGTCCTGGGCTTGAGCTCAGGGCTTGAGCACTGTCCTTGGGCTTTCTCAAGGCTAGAGCTCTACCACTTGAGCCTCAGCACCATTTCTGGCTTTTTTCTATGTATGTGGTACCGAGGAATCGAACCCGGGTCTTCGTGCATGCTAGGCAAGCACTCTACCACTAGGCCAAACTCCCGGCCAGGTTCCTTTCCTTTTAACGTGAGACAAGATGTCTCACTATGTAGCCTACACTGGCCTCAAACTTGTAGTTTCTCCTTTGGCTTCCCGTGTGCTGGTATTACAGATTTGTGCCAAAATGCCCAGTCCTAAATCCTTTCTAAGTAAGCTACAACCTCTTTGGAAGTGGTGCTGTGGCTCAAAGTGGTAGAGCATTATCCTTGAGCTGAAGAGCTCAGGGACAGTACCCCAGCCCAGGGTTCAAGCCCCACAGCAAAAAAAAAAAAAAAAAAAAAAAAATTAAAAAAAAAATAAACCTGAGAAATTTTTTACCATGGCACTTTAGATAAGAGGCCAAGAGGCCTAGAGCTACAGCTGAAATGGTGTACAAAAACCCATGTGCTAAAGGCTTAATCCAAGATGGGGTATACCTCAGGGATGCAATCCTTGATAGCTTAATAAGACCTTAGAGGGTTCAACACCTAGTACCAAGAAAAAGAAAGGTCTTCATTCCCTCTTGGTGGAATCTTTTTAAGTCTTCTGGTCACTGGGACAAGCTGACCCTCCTCCTGTCCTCACTCTCCAGATGCAACAGGTGAACCACTTTGTTCCAATACACACTCACTGCTGGGATGCACTGTCTCACCACAGGATTAAAATCAATGGAGTCAAATGATCACTGACTAAAACCGCCAAAGCGTTCTCAGCTATTTGTGACAATAATGGAAAACTAACATAACTATCTAAACAAGATGGTGTAAAATGTTGAATCCTTAGTTTTGATGTTATTCTGTTTTAACACAGAATCTAGTTATGTAGCCCAGGCTAGCCTGGAATCAAGATCCTCCTACTTCTACCTCCCTCTGCCTGCTAAGAACAAGGATTACAGGTATGTGCTAACACACCAAGCTTAGTGTCCTTGGTTTATGAAGTGTTAGGAGAAAAAAAAAAGATATATACACACCAAAATTACTGTGGACAATTCATCCCTACTCATTAGGTACATACATTGTGAGGGAAGAGTTTGGATTTTGATCCAACAAGCCAGACAAGAGGCTCTATAGCCATTCAGCATGTTGTGGGATACTATACCGATTTTACTTCTTGCAGGGTCAGCTGGCCAATCCCCAGCTTTGCCAGAGCTCTGTCCAGCTGATGAATCACTGTGGTATGCGTTTTCAAGCGATACTTCAGCAAGGGAGAAGGCAAGTGAGGTGTGAGAAGCATGGCCCGGCTCAAGGCTTTCTATGAGAGAGCAGAATAAGAGGAAGTCAAATAGCATTGCTGTAAGCTAAGACTCCAAACAGGCTGAGGAGAAGAGAAGGCCTCAAAGCACTCACGATTTGTATAGCCTGGAGTTGGTTCATGCCCAAAGGCTGGTTGCAGAAACACTCTCTGAGAGCCAGAATATCATGGACTGCTGGATGGGTACCATTCTGTATCTTGGGAGGGCAAGAGTTTGGAGATATTAGGAAGGTTCTGACTGGCTCTCTCACCTAACTTAGTGCACATCGGATCTCACTGGATTCCTAAGTGTGCATGAAGGGTTAGCCAGAGGAATACCTTGGCACATAGGTCTTTCAAATGCCACTGAAGCCTTGTGTCAGAAAGAAGAGGGATGGCTCTTTCTAAATAACTAATGATTGCTGAGTGAGATCGCTTCCGAAGAGCATCATAGATATCTAAGAAATCAATTTGTTGTTTGGGGGTCCAGAAATGCTTGATTAACAGCTGCCTTGGAAACAGATACCTAAAAGGAAAAAGAATCACAAAGTCACTTCCTGAAACTGGCTTCTTTTTTTTTTATTTATTTTTTATTGTAATTAATAGAAGGGTTACATTATATTCACCAGATAGAAGGTGCATTACTTCACATACAATGATACCCTTTCTCATGTCTTGGTTCCCATTTCCCTCCCCCCAACCCCCGCCCCTCATCTTGTTTTCCCCTTCCCTATCCGACTTCAAATAGCCAAATACACATATATACAATATATCAGATAACAAGGTGAAATACTGTAACAATATGAGATAACCAAGGGACAGCAAAAGAGATGAGAGATAACATAGTACATTAAGGACAACAATCATTCTATTACTTTTGTTTCTATATCCTGGAGGTCCTTTCATTTAGCATCATACTATATGGCCTTATATATCTAGAAACTGGCTTCTTTCAAAGTGGGTTCAGCAAACATTTAACAGATATGGATACTAAGAAGAAGAGATAGAGATACTATTTCTTTCCCTCAGTAGGCTTTTACTTTAAATGCATCTCAGATCAAGGTCTAAAGATAAACTGAAGCAACATTACTGAAATTTGATATGAAAGCAAGCAGTAGAATAGCTTGGCACAGGGGCTGGGAGCATAGCCTACTGGTAGTCACCTGGCATGCACAAAGCCCTAAGTTTGATTCTCAGTACCACATATTCAGAAAAAGCCGGAAGTGGTGCTATGGCTCAAATGGCAAAACACTAGCCTTGAGCAAAAAGTGTCTAAGGGCAGAGCCCAGGCCCTGAGTTCAAGACCCAGGACTGGTTTAAAAAAAAAAATATATATATAAAGGACATGGGGTGATTTTCAAACATGGCCACAAATTATCTGGCATCCCTTTTATGGGCAGGTAAGTTTTATGTGCCTTCCTTTGTTCAATCTGAGTGATTGACCTAGAGAACAGACTAGATAGAAAATGAGTCTGTGACCTCTGACAAGGTAATCAACACTCATACGCACTCTTATTCTCTGAAACAATCACTTTCGGAGATCAGATTGCCATTTAAGAAGTTCCTAGAATCATAAGGCTACCATACTGAAAATGCCATATGTGGGCACATAGTTAATGGTTCCAGACTTCTAGCTTTCCCTATCAAGAGGCAAGACCTAAGAGTAACTGGGGCTGGGCACCAGTACCTCATGTCTATAATCCTGGCTAACTCAGGAGGCTGAGATCTGAGAATCATGGTTCAATGGCAGCTGAGGCTGGAAAGTCCACAGGACTTATTTTCAATTAATCACCAAAGTGCTGGAAGTGGAGTTATGTCTCAAGTGTTAGAGTACTAATCATGAGCAAAAAAAATTCAGGGACAGCAGCCAAGCTCTGAGTTCAAGCCTCAGGATTGGAACAACAACAAAAACTTGGACTTAATATGCATGTATGACATACTCTTGGGAGGCTGAGGCAGGAGGATTCCAAGTTCCAGGTCTTTCTAGGCTACTCAATGAGATCTTAACTCAGAAAAAAAAGGAAGTGATAATACAGATAAGATAAAAGACTAACACATTGAGCAAGCAGCTAAGTTTCACTAAGAAACTTATGTCAACATCATGTGAATGAGAAAAATCAATCACCTGCCTGAGCCCAGTGCATATTCTTTTTTGATGGTGGTGGTAGAACTTGAACTCTGGGAGCTGGTCCTGAACTCTTCAGTTCAAGACTAGTGATCTACCAGTTTGAGGCACAAAGCCACTTCCCATTTTTTTCTGCTGGTTAATTAGAGATAAGAGTCTCACCGACTTTCATGCTGACTTAGAACTGTGATCCTCAGACCTCAGCCTCCTGAGTAACTAGGATTACAGGCGTGAGTCACCAGTGCCTGGTGCCCTGTGCATAATCTTGACTCACAAAATCATAAAAACAGTGACTATTTTTAAGGTAAAAAGCTCTGCAATTGCTTGTGTTACCACAACAAACAATCAGAACAGCATTTGAGATATAAATGAAGATACATCAGAATATGAAATGCATTATTTTTCTGAGGAAAAAATAGTGAAGATCATGATTTTATTTTACATCACTCAAGATAGCTAGGCCACCAATATGGTTCAAAGCTAATCTAGACAAGACTGTATCTCCAAAATAACCAGCAAAAAGCCAAGCTGGAAGCATGGCTCAAGGAGTAGAGTACCTATCTAGTAAGGCCCCACTGAAAATCAACAATCTAAAAAATAATAAAACTTCAAGATACTGGAGAGACAAAACTGTATACTTACATTAGCAAAAAGACCAGGTAGTTGGTAAAGGGTGGAATGGAAATGATACCTAAGAAAAGAAACTTGGTGACGTCCCGACGAAACTAAATAAAAACAAACACAGATGCTGTCTCAGCTCAAGTTTTTAATAGCAATGGCAACCCCTGCATCTCACTGTGTGCAGTAATCTTCTCTTACAGCCTATTACGGGTTTATTTCTGTTGACTTCTAGATGGTAAGTTTCTTGAGGACAGATCTCCGATTTATTCACATTTATAGGCCAAAAATCTAGTACAGGACCTGACTTTGTAGCAAATCGTTTGGGGAATCCTTCCTGATTTGTAAAATGCATCCCAGAGTCCCACGTTCAGCTTCAAAATTACCATCAAATCACTGTCAAACATTACTTTGATGCTGCCCCATGACTCCTAGAATAAACTTATGTCCAGAAACAAACTAGATTTTACTCCTCAGAATTATTACTTAGAAAGCATGCTAGAATTTTTTTTTTTTTTTGGAGGGAGGGGTGTCATGGGACTTGAACCCTGGCCTGGGTGCTGTCCCTGAGCTCTACAGCTCAAGGCTACCACCCTACTCTTGAGCCCCATTGTCTAGTGATTAATCGGAGATAAGAGTCTCTCGGCTTTGTATTTGCCCAAGATCCTAAGATCTCAGCCTCCGGAGTAGCTAGGATTACAGGCGGGAGCCACCCAGCCCAGCCATGCCAGAATTTCTGTAGCACTAATTCTGAATGAAGCCAATTCTGAAAAATAATTGGATTTCCCCCTCCCCCATTGCTATTCAGTCCAATAGTTGGATCTCACAGATAAGAGAAGTTTGACTAGTGGTGAATAAGAAAAAGAACAATAACAAAACAATAACAACAAAACTCAACAACTTGGCCGGGGGTTTGGCCTAGTGGTGGAGTGCTTGCCTAGCATGCACAAAGCCCGGGGCTCGATTCCTTGGTACCATTTACATAGAAAAAAATCTGGAAGTGGTGCTGAGGCTCAAGTGGTAGAGCTCTTGAGAAAGTCCAAGGACAATGCTCAGGCTCTGAACTCAAGCCAAGGACTGGCACACACACACAAAAAAACAACCAAACTTGAGCTCTTGACTAATTGTAATTACTTCTGTGAACTGCCCCATACCTGTCTCAAATGTTCCATCTCTCGGTATGAAAGTTGATGAAATTTTATATTGTGCTTCTTCATATTTAGCTTTATTCTTTTAGTCTCTTTGGCATCAGCCCATAATAGCTTTAATCCTGCCTCAAAAACAGATTAGAGGACAGAGTGTAATGGTATCCCAATTTGACTCTTAACCATACTTCCTACAACATGTTCGCTTGTGCATGCACACACATCTGCCCTCTCCAACACTTCAGACTTTATACAAAAGCTTTCAACTAGGTAACATAAAACTCACTCACCAGCACCTCACCACTCTTCCAGCTAAGAGGATTTCTGGGGGGCTGGGAATGTGGCCTAATGGGAGAGTGTTTGCCTCACATTTATGAAGCCCTGGGTTTGATTCCTCAGTACCACATATGCAGAAAAAGCCAGAAGTGGCACTGTGGCTCGAGTGGTAGAATGCTAGCCTTAAGCAAAAGAAGCTTAGGGACAGTGCTCAGGCCCTGAGTTCAAGCTCCAGGACTGGCAAAAAAAAAAAAAGATGGCTTCTGTAATATTATAGTTTTCCTCTACTGGTCATTTTACTCATCCTTCCTTCAAATCCTAGCTGTTAACCTCAGCTAAGTCTTTCTTAAATTAACTCTATGTTTCCCAGATGGATATTAACACATCTCCTTTCTGATATACTTTTATTCATTATGTTTCTTTGCATTTCAAACTTTCTTTTTTTTCTTTTTTTTTTTTTGCCAGTCCTGGGCTTGAGCTCAGGGCCTGAGCACTGTCCTTGGACTTTCTCAAGGCTAGAGCTCTACCACTTGAGCCTCAGCACCACTTTCAGCTTTTTTCTATGTATGCAGTACCGAGGACTCGAACCCGGGTCTTCATGCATGCTAGGCAAGCACTTTAACCACTAGGCCAAACTCCCAGCCCTGCATTTCAAACTTTCTATTAAAATTTCTACCTTTATTTAAAATGTTAGCTCTGGATGATTTTGTTTTTGAGACAGGCTCTATGTAGTCCCGGCTAGCCTAGAATTCCAGGTTCTCTTGCCTCAGCCTATCAACATGTACCTGGAAAATCAGATGTATTTTTTTATTTTTTAGGTGAGAACTTACTATGAAGCTAAGTCTGGCTCACACTCAGCCTGGTGCTGAGATTATAGGAGTGTGAGCACCATGCCCTGTTCTACAAAGCAGCTATTCTTTTTTTTTTTTTTTGCCAGTCCTGGGACTTGAACTCAGGACTCAAGCACTGTCCTTGAGGTTTTTTTCCAAGGCTAGCACTCGGCCACTTGAGCCACAGCACCACTTCTGGCTTTTTTCATGTATGTGGTACTGAGGAATCGAACCCAAGGCTCTTGCATGCTAGGCAGGCATGGTTCCACTAGGCCACACTCCCAGCCCCAAAGCAGCCATTCTTATCCCCACTTTTTTGGGGGGGAGGGGGATGGTCATGGGTCTTGAACTCTGGACCTGGGCGCTGTCCCTGAGCACTTCAGCTCAGGGCTGCCTCCCAACCCTGGAGCCACAGTGCCACTTCCAGTTTTCTGGTGATTAGAGATGAGTCTCACATTCTTTAGTGCCTGGGCTGGCTTTGAACTACAATCCTCATATCTCAGCCTTTTGAGTAGCTAGAAGTACAAGGCGTGAGCCACCATGACCTGCCTTATCCCCACTTTATAGATATAGATGGGTAATTTCTCAAGCTCCTGATGCTTGTAAGAATTATGATAATATTCAGACTTAACAATAAGATGATTTCTTCTAATTAGCATTACATTAAAAGCAGAGAGGGTAATAATATCCATCCCTTATTGTACATTTAATATAGATCAGGCCCTGTTCTAAGTTCTTTATGTATGTTGATTTATCTTCACTACTATGTTGCCAATTATTACTCTCATTTTTACAAGTGAGAAACCCAATGGACAGAGAAGTCATTAGCCCAACTGTACAGCCGTAAATGATAAGCTGGGATTTGAATTGCTCCAGAGAGAGCCACTGATATTGTGCATGTGTGCGTGCTGCATGTGTGTGTGTGTGTGTGTGTGTGTGTGTGTGTGTGATTTCTTAGGAACTAGTTGATTTCCAATTTGAACTAAAATACATGTGGTACTATTTACCCTATACCATGCCATCTAAGATAGATTTGTGACAAAATGCATTTAATGGACCATGACAATGAGTAAATCAAACAGGAGGGCAACTACAAATCCTCGGTCTTGCACAGGACAAGTAAATTCTACCATAGTCAAGAGTGTGGTTAAGCAAGGTACATGAATGTTCTTGAATCCTCTACTCTTCCCTGTGTTAACACAAACTGTGTCTCATAACATTCTTCAAGAAATATTTTAGAAACATTTTTAGTCATGCTAGTTGATAAGAATAATGTTTAAACATCCCTACTCACATCCCATTAACAAAACCAACTAATGATCTTACTTATTCTAACTTTATGACACTGACCAAAAGCTGCTTAGGGATATCTACTTTAGCTTTGTTTTTACCTTTCATGAAGAGTGTATACAGGACATAGAAGTTAGGAAAATGACGACTCAAGAAACGATGGTATTTCTCATTAATCCCTTTTGTCTTGGTCACCACGTAAGAAATCAAGTTCTTCTTATTGGCCTTTGGAGAAAGGTGAAGCTTTGAAGACCTACAAGGAAGATCAAACAGACTAACTGGGAACCAGTCCTGGAAAACAGACTACTTGGGAACTTGTCCTGGAAGCCCCTTTCTAGCTGGTGTCTCTAATGCAAAATGCATGCAAGTCTCAGAGAATCATTGCCAAGACTTGAAACTTCTCAAATTCAAGTAAGGTCTTTGAGTCAAAGGGAGACAGGCAACTAGCCTGAGAGGGAAAGATTAAGCAGAAAAATCAGTAAGTGATAATAGCCAGAAAAGTTTCAAATACGAGGGATTATTTAAAGTGCAAGGTAAAAGCCAGAGAGAAGTGAGGAAGGAGGTAATTGCGCTAAAACTCTGAACCAAAGGGAGGAAAGGAAAACAAAAAAAGGCTGAAAGGTGAGTTCAGGATACAGACAATATGGAGCACTGAAAGCCCAGAGGATCAGGAACCAGGACCCAGCAGGGGTCTTGCATAGAATGAAAATTCCAGGGCCAAGGCTTCATAGAACCCTGAGAATTTAAGCAACCAAAGTTAAGCCACTGGAAGGGCCTGGACATCAAAAATGCTTTCCTCTCTCCAGGTCCCTCACCGAGGGGCTCCCCAAGCAAGGCCAGAGCGAGCAAGTTGCAGCCTCCGAGTGACAAAAGATCCAGGAGTGACAGCCGAACCCCACAAAGCAGCCCGAGCCCAGCACACCCTGGACAGCGCCATCTTCACAGTGAGAGGAGCGGATTGGGGAGGGGAGGGATTAAAAAAAAAAAAAGCGATAAGGCCGTCTCCGGGTCAAAGGTCACCATCCCCGAACCGCATGCGCTTTTCCTGAGTGCTGATTGGTAGCTGCAGCTCTCGGCGCCCCCCACCAGCCTGGACCGGGGAAGGATTCGAGAGTCTGCCAGCGAAAGAAGGCCCGGGATTGGACGCGGCAGAACTTCCTGTTGTGAGGACGCCGGAAGTTGGGTCTGCGGCGGGAACGCGGGCTTCTGCCGGTGCTAGGGCTTGTGCCGCAGAGGACGCTGTCTCCTTGAGGCGTCTGGTGCCCTTTGTGATTCCCTCAGGGATTCCCAGCGCTGGCCTTGACCTCTCCTCGTTCCCGGGGCGTTGGGTTTTGGCTGTGAGGTGTCGGAGGACAGTCCTCGGGGCGCGAGGCCCGACGCCTCCGGGAAGCGGGAGGAGAGCGGCGCCCTCTAGCGGCGGCGGCCTGCGAGCCGGGGCACCGTCAGGCCGGCGGCGAAGGTCGGCAGCAGCCCCGGGTGCACTCGGAACTGCACGCTCTGTCCCTCCCTTCGTCTCTGAAGTAGGTGGAGCGAGGTGTGGAGGGAATGCTTCTCATTAATTGCCTACTGGAGTCCAATCCAAGCTGGGCCTCCAATAGTATTTATTTGGAAGACTTTATGGGGTCCCCTCTCAGAACTAGTGCACCTCACAAAGAAGTCATGCTTTGCCCTGTAACACTCCTGGATAGACAGACAGATATTTTTCTCAAGGCCACAGCACCACTTCCAGCTTTTTCTATGTATGTGGTATTGAGGAATCGAACCCCAGGCTTTGTGCATGCTAGGCAAGCACGCTACCACTAGGCTGCACTCCCAGCCCCCTATTTTTTTTTTTAACTAACTCATACTTGAAAAACTGGAAACGACTTCTAAAAGTGACATTTGGATGCTTCCGAGAGATTTTCTGGGTGCATGCAGAGTTTCACTCACATGGAAGAGGGTAGAAAGACGATCCCATGTGATAAACAAGATGTGGTATTTGTACACAATGGAATTCTATGCTGCTGTCAGAAATAATGACATCGCCCCATTTGTAAGGAAATGGAAAGACTTAGAAAAAATCATATTAAGTGAAGAAAGCCAGACTCAAAGGAACATAGGCTCAATGGTTTCCCTCATTTGTCATAATCAGTAGAAACCTTGGGCTCTCCTAGCAAAGATTTACAATAGAACAAAATCTAGATACAGAAGGCCATATAGTATAACACTAAATGAAAAGACCTCCAGGATATAGAAACAAAAGCCATGTAATGAGTGATTGTTGTCCTTAATGTACTGTTATCTCTCATCTCTTTTGCTGTCCCTTGGTTATCTCATATTGTTACAGTATTTCACCTTGTTATCTGATTTTTTTTTTTTTTTTTTTTGCCAGTCCTGGGCTTGAGCTCAGGGCCTGAGCCCTGTCCTTGGACTTTCTCAAGGCTAGAGCTCTACCACTTGAGCCTCAGCACCATTTCCGGCTTTTGTCTATGTATGTGGTACCAAGGAATCGAACCCAGGTCTTCGTGCATGCTAGGCAAGCACTTTAACCACTAGGCCAACCTCCCGGCCCCCTGATATATTTTATATATGCTTAATTGGTTATTAAAATTGATTAGGGAAGCAGGGAAATCAAGATGAGCAGGGGGGAGGGGAAGAGGGAAATGGGGACCATGATATGAGAAAGGGTATCAATGTTTGTGAAGTAATGCACCTTCTATCTGGTGAATATAATGTAACCCTTCTATTAATTACAATAAAAATATATGAAAAAAAGACCATCTTATGTGAAATTACAGGATCTGGATGCTAATCTTAGCTGTCATTTTTTCTTTAGTGTGTGACCTTGGATATGTCACTTAAAAAATAAGCTCTGAGCAAGGACTCAATAACTGCATACCCAAAGCAATGGACATGGTAATGGAAATACAAACATAACTATATAGACAAAAAAAACCTATGACTCTATAATCATAATGTTTTATTTCATAAACTGATATGTTTCGATGACATACAAACCGTTAGCCTCATTTTGATTAAGTTCTAAAGACTAAGTCCCAGAGAATGTAATTAGAGATTCCCTCCTTGAACAATTGTTTGTTAAACTTGTCATTTAAAATATGATGTAAACATAAGCCATATAATTAAAAAAAAAAATTAAGCTCTGAGGAGTCGGGAGTTTGGCTTAGTGCTAGAATGCTTGCCTAGTATGCACAAAGACCCAGGTTCAATTCCTCAGTACCACATACATAGAAAAAGCCAGAAGTGGTGCTGTGGTTCAAATAGTAGATCTCTAGCCTTTAGAAAACCCAACAACAGTGTTCAGGCCCTGAGATTAAGTCCAGGACTGGCAAAAATAAAAATGGCTTGGCATGGTGGCTCATGCCTGTTAATCCTAGCTACTCAGGAGGTGGAGATCTAAGGATCAAGGTTCAAAGTGAGCCCAGGCACAAAAGACCTTGAAACTCTTATCTCCAATTAATTACTAGAAAACAGGAAGTGGGGCTGTGGCTCCAGGAGTAGGGTGGTAATCTTGGTTTTTTGTTTGTTTTGTTGCCAGTCCTGGGCTTGAGGTCAGGGCCTGAGCACTGTCCTTGGGCTTTCTCAAGTCTAGAGCTCTACCACTTGAGCCACAGCAACACTTCCGACTTTTTCTATATATGTGGTACAGAGAAAGCAAACCTGGGTCTTTGTGTATGCTAGGCAAGCACGCTACTGTTAGGCCAAACTCCTGGCCCAGGGCAGTAGTCTTGAGCTGAAGAGATCAGGGACGGCGCCTAGCCCCAGAGTTCAAGCCTCATGACCCACCCAAAAAAAAAAAAAATAGCTCTGAGTTTATTTCCCTCTAAAGTAGTAGGAGTACATGGCTTTTAAGAATTCTGGCAGGCTGCCAGTGGCTCATACCTGTAATCCTAGCTACTCAGGAGATGTGAGTATCACAGTTCAAAGACTGTCCACACAGAAAAGTCCCTGTGAGACTCTTATCTCCACTTAACCACTTAAAAACCAGAAATGGAGTTGCGGTTCAAAGTGATAGAGCTCTAGCTTTCAGCAGAGAGCTCAGGACAGTGCACAGACCCTGAGTTCAAGCCCCATAATGGGCACAAAACCAAACAAGCAAACAAAAAAGGGTAGCACAGAAATTCATTCCTCAAAATATTATTTCATTACCTCTCCACACCACCTCATTGGGGTAATGCTTTTCAGCCATTTTCCATCTGTCTTATCTGCTTCTACCTTGTCTAAGTGACCAGACTCTGGTCTAGACTACTGAAGTAGTTGCCTTACTGTTTTCCCTAGTATTTGTTTTGTCCCTTTTCTAATTCTATATGCTATATGTAGCCAGAAAATGCTTTTAAAACTGCCCCCTCTAACATGTAGTACCACATGAAGAACGAGCACTCAGGAGACTGAGTCCTCAATCCTCCTATCTCTGCCTCCGGAATGGATAGGATTACAGATGCACACCATAGTACTTGACTCATTCATTCATATTGAGACAGGATCTCAGCACTCTAGCTTGGCCTTGAACTCTGGATCCTTCCACTTCAATCTCTCAGTTTGGATTACTGGAATGCCCCCGAGACATCTGTATCTATAAGCACATCTTGGAAAATGCTGAGGAGGTAACCAAAGAACTGGGTGCTGTTTTTGAACACCGTTAAAGGTATTGTAAATAAACTTGATTTAATTTGGTACTCAGTTCTGAGAGACATGAAAGACTAGAGCAGTGTTTGCACCTTGTAGGTTATAATAAATTTAGTAAAGAAAACAAAAGGTTAATCTGGCTATGGTGGCATAGGCCTGTAATCCCAGCACCCTTGAGTTTGAGGCATGGAGGCCCACAAGCTGAAGATGAGCCTGGGCTATACAGTAAGACGTTGTAAAATAAATAATAAGACAACCTTTCAGCCAGGACAGTGGCAGAAGGGACCTGAACTTTATGCTGAGAAAAGCCAGAGCACCCTCCCCTGGGTCCTCCCAGCCTCTCCTGTTCCTCAGCCCTTGATGGCAGGGGCTATTCCTTCCACTGCTTTTTCTACTCTGAGCTGGCTTTCTGCCAGCAGAACTATGTTTCTAGTTCAGGCTTTTTGCTGCTTAATATAAGATAAAGAGTCTTGTGGATTTGTTTGCTCAGACTTAGCTTTGAACCTTGGCTCTTAGAACTTAGCCTCCTGAGTAGCTAAGACAATTAGGCATGAGCTTTCTCAGTGCTTGACTTGGGTTTTCCTTCATGGTCCCTAGCATATACTAAGTCATTGGAGTGGTGGTACTCTATACTTGGATCCTGGATTCAGAGATGCACTCAACCCTCACAATATTTTATGAAAATAAATTAGATACAGTCCAGCCAGGAGGAAGTCACTTTTATCATAGCCTATACATCTGATTCTTTTTGGCCCTAATTTCTGGGGTATAGCAAGTCTGGCTGCCACACAGGACTGTATTTGTTCAAGTGCCCAAATAAATATGTAGTATTCTATACTTTTTTTTTGTCAGTCCATGGGCTTGAATTCTGGGCCTGGGCACTGTCCTTGAGCTCTTCAGCTCAAGGCTACCACGCTACTTCTTGAGCGCCATTTCTGTGGTTAATTGGAGATGAGCCACTGTGCCTGACTTTCTCCATATTCGTAAATCTGCCATACCTCATACACCAGAACTGAATGGTTCTAATGATCCAGCCAGAAGCCTGAGGAAATGGGCAAGGAGAAAGGAGAACCTTCAGGGAGAAATCCAGAAGTGACCATCTGACAGTGTAGGAAAGAATGCTCAACAGAAATTATTGGAACTAGTTGTTCACTAAATGCCATGTACTCCACTGCTATAAGGAAAAATGGCAAGACACTACTCCAGTGAGATGGCCATTGCTGTGCTAGTTTGACTGGATATCAGTGCCCACCTGACTGTGGACAAGAAAGTAAAAAATTGAAGCTGGGCACCATGGCTCACGCCTGTAAGCCTAGCTACTCAGGAGGCTGACATCTGAGGATCAAGGTTCAAAGACAGCCCGGGCACTAAAGACAATGAGAGTCTCATTTCCAGTTAACCTCTAGAAAATGGGAAGTGGGGCTTGGCTCAAGGGTAGGGCAGTAGCCTTGAGCTGAAATGCTCAGGGACAATGCCCAGGCCCAGAGGTCAGTAGAAGAGTTAAGGGCTAGGGGTTTATCCCAGTGGTAGAGCACTTACTTAGTATTTATAAGACCCTGGCTTCCATCCGCAGCATTTCAGAAATAGTTGCAACTTGAAAGGTGTGTGTGTGTGGTGGGTTTTTTTTGTTTTGTTTTCTTTTTTGCCGGTTCTGGGGCTTGAACTAAGGACACTGTCCCTTGAGCTGCTTCTGCTCAAGACTAGCATTCTACCATTTGAGCTACAGTGCTAGTTCCAGCTTTTTCTGTTTATGTGGTACTGAGGAAATGAATCCAGGGTTTCCTTCTTGCTAGGCAAGCACTCTACCCCTAAGCCACATTCCCACCCCTTCCCTTCCCGTTTTATACAGGTTTCTCTATGAAACATCATGAACAGTTTGAGATAAAGATCAGATGAAGTGATACCATTTCTGCTACAGAGCATGATTAAAGATGTAGAGTAAAACTCTCCCCTCTCCCCTAGGGCTGTGTGTGTGTGTTTGTTTGTCCTGGGGCTTGAACTCGGTCCTGGGGCACTGTTCCTGAGCTTTTATGCTCAAGGCTCACTCTCTTAACACTTGAGCCACAGCTTTTACTTCCTGATTTTTGGTGTTTAATTGGATTTGAGTCCCATAGACTTCCCTGCCAGGCTGACTTTGAACTGCAACCATCAAATCTTAATCTCCTGAGTAGCCAGAATTATAAGCATGAGCCACCAGCACCCAGCCAGACTCTACACTTCATGTCTAGGGTACTCACCAAGGCCCCTAGCCAATGTCTGCCACAGGTTAGGTATCTGTTAGGAAAGCCACCCTCATGAATATTTAAAAAGTATGTCTTCGGTATGGCTTTTCTCTTTCCTGTCCCAATAATCATCAGGCATACACAGATGATACTAAATCCTGGGACTTGGAAAACCCAAGTAACAGGATATACCCTGGACAAGAATGGTTTTTAAATAGGTTTACAGGTTAGAGGAATCCTTCCTTCTCTCAGACTGCTCTGAAAGTGCTCAGTTGTCCTCTCATCTTGAGTTAGTCATGTTGAAATTCCTATTTTGGACATAGGGGCCAATTCCAGAGTTAGTTCCTACTGTTCAGCACCAAAATTGGATCTTCTTGTGGTTCAGGAGCAGTCTCATCAGATATCAGACATTCTCCCCATTCATTGTGATGGGTATTAGATGTCCGAGGGCGGAGTCTGAAGAAAAGGGGTCATGTGGAATTTCCCAGTTGGAGAAGAAAAAACATCCACAAACAACATGGTGGGGAACAGAGGACTCAGTATTGAAAATAGCAGATGAAGGCTTTGTTGAGGAAGACGCCTACCAGATTTGGACAGGGTGCGGGTAAGAGCCTGGCTTGGACAACCCTTGGTGGTGGAAGCTGATAGGTGGAGCTGCATGGTTAGGGTATCCATGTACATGAAAACAGTGCTGGAGGAACCATGTTGGTGGGTGAGAGGGCTCTTCCCAGAGCCTGGTGAGTGATGACCATGTTTCTCTTCCAGAGTTGACTATGTTTGATTGCACTGGGCATGTCCTTCCTGGATTGTGGGTGCATGGTAAGCATCTCTAAAGCCCTGCTGGCTGAAGACACCAATGGTGGCTGTGCTAAGTAAACACTGAATCACTTCATCTTCCTCATAGAGCCATTAGAACAGTGTGTTTCTGCAGTTCACTGTGTGAACAAAGCCACAACATGTTGCACACTGTATTTAGGACTCTACTTCTGGTTGGGAAAATTTTGTCGTGTGTGTGTGTGTGTGTGTGTGTGTGTGTGTGTTTCTTCTTCCTAACTTCTAGCCTGAAAACCATCTTAGGATCTTCAAAAAGCTAACATTTGCTGTCATTACAATACTGAATTCTTTTTTTTTTGCCAGTTCTGGGCTCGAACTCAGGACCTGAGCTCTGTCCTTGGACTTTCTCAAGGCTAGAGCTCTACCACTTGAGCCTCAGTACCACTTCCAGCTTTTTTTTCTATATATGTGGTACTGAGGAATCGAACCTGGGTCTTTGTGCATGCTAGGCGAGCACTCTACCATTAGGCCAAACTCCCGGCCCAATACGGAATTCTTTTTAGTAAACTTCTTCTTTGTTCTTAATTGTGACATGAAATAATTGTACTGCTACAGTATACTGGAAATTAACAGCATTGGAGAGCTTCAGATTAAGTACATATTGCTACAGAGATGTCCTAATATTTCTTCTCCAGTATGTATAGTTAGAAACCATTAACTTAGCTGGGTACAGTGGCTCATGCCTGTAATCCTAACTACTCAGGAGGCTGACATCTGAGGATTAAGGTTCAAAGCTAGCTCAGGCACAAAAGTACCTGAGACTCTTATCTCCAATTAACCTCTAGAAAATGGGAAGTGGGGCTTGGCTCAAAGGTAGGGTGGTAGCCTTGAGCTGAAGAGCTCAGGAACAGTGCCCAGGCCAAGTTCAAGCCCCATGACCCACAAAAGAAAAAAGAAACCATTAACTTCCTTTCTCCACCAGGGTGCTGATAGCAAAACTTAATAACTTTTACAAACTGAGGTTTTGGGGAGACAGGGTTTGGAATAGAAGGGTCAAAAGGAAAATAAAATCCAGTTTATTCTTTATTCTTGTTAGGTACCTCTAACAAAAGGCTTCCCTTTCCTTTGCCTTCCTTCTCCTACTCCCCTCTTCTTTGGTCACATGTAGGGCTTGAACTCAGGGCCTCAGTGCTGTCCTTGAGCTCTTTTTATTCAAGGCTAGTGCTCTACCATGTTGAGTCACAGTGCCACTCTGGTTTTCTGGCTCTCTTTTCTTTTTTGGTGTCAGTCCTAGAGCTTGTAATTCAAGACCTCGTGTTCTTACTTTGCTTTTTTTTTTTTTTTTTGCCAGTCCTGGGCTTGAGCTCAGGGCCTGAGCACTGTCCTTGGACTGTCTCAAGGCTAGAGCTCTACCACCTGAGCCTCAGCACCACTTACAGCTTTTTTTCCCCCTATATATGCGGTACCGAGGAATCGAACCCGGGTCTTTGTGCATGCTAGACAAGCACTCTACCACTAGGCCAAACTCCCAGACCCTTACTTTGCTTTTTCATTCAACCATACCAACACTTCCAGCTTTTTGCTGGTTAATTGGAGATAAACTTCTCACAAAATTGTCTGCCTGTACTGGCTTTGAATTGAGATCCTCAAATCTTAACCTCCTGAGTAGTTAGGATACAGTCATAAATCACTAGCACCAAGAAAACATTGTTTTTGAGATAAGATTTCCCAGACCTTTGCCCAGGCTGGTCTCAAACTGGATTCCTACCATCCCCACCTCAGAGTATTTGGGATTACAGGCCACCCTTGGCCTCATAATTATATTTTTGTAATATACCACTTTTCTTCCAGAAGAACTGAGGTGTAGACCTTCTAACCCAAACCCCAAGCTGGTCAGTAGGTGTCAGTCACTGTGGTTGCAAAGTTCTCCCTCTCAGCAAGATGGAACTGAAGTACCTCTCTGATACCAGAAGGTGGCAGTCTAAAGTAGAGGAAGTGGCTGTCTTTTGTGGAGAGAGAGAGATCAATCCTGAGGCTTGAACTCAGGGCCTATCCACTGTTCTCTGAGCTTTTTTGCTCAAGGTTAGCTCTCTACCACTTTGCATCAAGGTGCCAAGGTGCCAAGAAGTGGGTATTTTTTTTTCCAGCAAGTTTTGGGGCTTGAATTTAGGGGCTGAGTACTGTCCTTGGGCTTTCTTGAGGCTAGAGCTCTACCACTTGAGCCAGAGCACCACTTCTGGCTTTTTTTTTTTCCTATGTATGTGGTACCAAGGTGGTCTTAGACTGATTCTCTCAAATCATTCACAGCTGTCAGGTGGATGTAAATGAGTAAAACTCCTTCCTGGCCATCATCTTGATAGAAATGGGAATGGAATGGCTTGAAGGACTTTTCATCTTTGGAGCTTTCCTTCCGGAGCGCTGTGTTATTGGTGTTCTCTGCTTATCTGGTCCCAGAGGCATTGTGACTGGGATCTGGGCACTGTCCCTAAACCTCTTTGTGCTCAAGGCTAGCCCTCTACAACTTGAGGCACAGAACCACTTCCAAGCAGTATGTTTATGTGCTATGTTTAAAAATATATAATTGTACATTTTGTAAATTGGTTTTTGATCTTCTTAAACATGACAGGCAATAACTGTTACTGTTGCTGTATTCTGAGAATTAACCAGGGCTGGGGAGGAATTTCGGTGGCTTCTGTGAGGTCCTGCTGGGATGTCTGGAGGGTTTACAATGGGGTCTTTGTGAACGTTTAACAATATATAAACTTGATTCATAATTGAGTCTGGTTTTTTTTCTTTGTTCAGGTTTGCTTCCTGGTTTTTTTTGTTTTCAACCCAGTGCGCCTATTATTTTAAACCTCAAAAACCTCATAAGCTGTTTTCTTTTTCTTTTTTGTTTTTATAGGTCTGAGTCCAGGACTCAAACTCATTACTTGCTGCTTTCACTCATTGTCTAGCACTCTACCAACTGAGCCATGCTCCAATCCCTACTGGTGTTTTTTTTTTTTTTGATGGTCCTGGGGCTTGAACTCAGGGCCTGAATGCAGTCCCTGAACCTCTTTGTGCTCAAAGCTAGTACTCTACCACTTTGAGTCACAGTGCCACTTCTGGGAGGGTTTTTTTGGTGTTAGTTGGAGATAAGTCTTACAGAATTTTCTGCCCAGAATGGCTTTGAATCATGATCCTCAGATCTCAGCCTCATGGGTAGCTAGGAAGCTTTGTTTTTGTTTTCAAATAAAAATATACCAGTACCAGCAAGCATAGTGGCTCAGGCCTGTCATCCTAGCTACTCAGGAAGCTGAAATCTAAGATCTGCAATTCAAAGCTTGGGCAGGAATGTCCATGAGACTCATCTCTAGTTGACCACCAAAAAGCTAAAGTGAAGCTGTGGCTCTAGTGGTAGAGTTCTAGACTTGAGCAAACTCAGAGATAATGCCCAGGTCCTGAATTCAAGCCTCAAGACTTGCATGCACACACACACACACACACACACACACACACACACACACACCCTACATAAATATATATACATATATAGAGATATATAATTCTACATACATACCCATCACACACATGTCCCAATATCAAAAAGAAGCCTATAGTACCAACTAGTATCACTCAAACTTGCAATCTTTGCTGTTTTAGAGACTAAAAAGAATCTCCAGAGCAGCCCAAACAACTTAGACCCTATTACAACATGTAACAAAGTGCTTTGATCTATCTCAGTAATAGAGAACATGCCTGCTATGAGTGAGCCTCTGAGTTTGATCATAGTATTAAAAAAGGGAAAGTTGGGTACTAGGGGCTCACACCTATAATCTTAGCTAATCAGGAGGCTGAGATACGAGGATCACATTTTGAAGCCAGCCAGGGCAGGAAAGGCCGTGAGAGTCATATCTCCAATTGACTACCAGAAAACTGGAAATAGTGCTATGATCAAGTGGTAGGGCATTAGACTTGAGTGAAAAACTCAGGAACAGTGCCCAGGCCCTAAGTTCAGACCCCAAGACTTACCAAGAAAAAAAAAAAGGAAGAAAAGTAGGGAGGGAGGGAGGAAAGGAAAAAAAGAAAGGAAAGGAGGGGAGAAGGAAGAAAGGAAAGAAAAACAGGTCTAAATTAATATGCTAATTATAGATGCTTGAGTGCCCACTTTGGTATTTAATTCATACTAACTCTTCCATTGGTTGTCTTGGCATTTATAGCTCAGCCTGAACTTTATGCTGAGCACAACAGATGTTGACTCAGCTGTATCTAGATAACTAAGAGCTAGGGAGACTATCTAAGAAAGCCATATCTAAACCCTTTGTGCCAACTTTCTGATAACTTGTCTCTATTAGTACATAAATGAGTTGAACAAAGACAAAGATTTCCTCTTGGGAATGGGATAAAAGCTGACAGCTATAAGTAAGGGTACACCCATCTCACAACACTCTTACAATCAATCACCAAAGTTAAATGATTGACCTATGGTGGCCTCCTATCTCCTATGCTTAAGGGCTTCTGTCTTGATTTTTATGACTCATGTATTTATTTGAAGTGTGTGTGTGTGTGTGTGTGTGTGTGTGTGTGTGTGTTTAGGCATTGCACCTAGGACCTGGTATATGCAAGATATACACTCTGATACGAAGCCACATCCCTTGATCTTGTTTTGTTTCTTTCTTTTTGTTGGTTGTGGGGCTTGAACTTTGAGCCTGGGTGCTGTCTCTGAGCTCTTCAGCTCAAGGATAACACTCTACCACTTGAGCCACCATGCCACCACTGGTGGTTAACTGGAGATGAGTCTCAGGAACCTTCCTATCTAGTCTGGCTTTGAACCAAAATCCTCAGATCTCAGCCTCCTGAGTAGCTAGGATTATAGGTGTGAGCCACTGGCACTGGCTTTGTTTTGTTTCTTGATATCGGTTTTAGGTTGGCTTTAATCTTCCTTCTTTATTCTTCTCAAAGCTGTTATTACAAGTGTGTGCTACCACATCAGGCCAATATATGTAGTATATATCTATATCTACATGATATATAGGCAATATCAGCATATTCCTAATACATTTTAAAATGTTTTATTATTTTAAGTAGCTGTACAAAGGCGTTACCATTCAACAAAGCAGTTTATGAATACAGGATGTCATGATCAATGACAGCCCTTTCAACACTCTTACCCAACCCTCCCAGACCACCCCTTTCCTCTACTTTTCTAAATTTTGTAGGATACTTATTGAATTATTTTTGCCATCTAACAAAGTAGTTTATATATATATATATAATTCATCTTGATCTGGGTCACCCCTTCAGTATTTTCACCCCCCCCCTTGAAACTACTCCCCCTTCATTTATCTGCCCCTTCCCCTTGTCCCCTGCATTACCATTGTTTATTTTAATATAGATTTATTTATTTATTTATTTGTCATAGGACTTAAATTCTGGGCCTAGGCACTATCCCTGAGCTCTTCAGCTCAAGGCTACAGCTCTACTTCTTGAGCCACAGCACCAATTCTGGTTTTCTGGTGGTTTATTGGAGATAAGAATCTTACAGCCAGCCGGGTGCGGTGGCTCATGCCAGTAATCCTAACTACTCAGGAGGCTGAGATCTGAGAATCAAGGTTCAAAGCCAGCCCAGGCATTAAAGAGTGTGAGACTCATCTCCAATTAATCACTAGAAAAATGGGAAGTGGCCCAAGGGGTAGGGTAGTAGCCTTGAGTTGAAGAGCTCAGGGACAATTCCCAGGCCCAGAGGTAGGGCAGTAGCCTTGAGTTGAAGAGCTGAGGGACAGCGCCCAGGCCCAGAGTCCAACCCCATGACCCACAAAAAAAAAAAAAAAAAGAAAGAAAGAGTCATACAGACTTTTGTTCCTGGTCTGGGTTTGAACCGTGATCCTCAGGGCTCAGCCTCCTGAATAGCTACGATTACAGGCATGAGCCACCCCACCCAGCATTTGTGCTAATTTTTTTGTTTTGTTTTGAAATAAAATCTTATTTCCTGCCTTGGTAAGTCCCTGGACTATGATTCACCTATTTGTACTTCCCATGAAGTAACGATGATGGGCATATACTACTATACTACATAGATATTCTCAGAGCAATAGAAGTGTTTGCTATTCAGGAAACTATTGATGAAGGCCAGAGCTTATACAGCTGGCAGCTGAAACCTCATATGTGCACTTCTAGGTGCTTAGTGTCGGTGTTGCATTGTATTCCAGACCACAAGGTGGTACCTAAATAAGTCCTCATTGAGATGAGAGGCAATAGTATATGGAACAGTGTGGCTGGCACACCAAAAGAGCTCATCAAATGTTAGCCACTGTGCTTTTATCTACTAAGTACTCATCCGCCTATTAGGTCTTTGTTTTGTTTTCTTCTTTCTCTATGTTAGCGAAAGACAAAACCTTCCATCTGTACAAACCAGAAACCTAGGAGTCATCTTTGATTCCTTTTACTTACTTTCTCAGTCCTTTGGTGATCAACTCCTCCCCATTCCTGGGGGTCTATACCTTCTCTATTTCCAATGCCAGTTACTTAGTTGAGATCCAAGGCATAGAGTAATTTCTCTGCCTTTATGTTTTCATTACATATCATCACTAGGCATTTTTGTACTATTTCATAGTCACTGCCTTTTTGTTGTTTGTTTGTTTTTATACCTGGAAGACTGAGCACCAGGGAGGACAGCAGGTACTGTATGTACCTGTACTGGTTTCTCAACTGGCTGAACTTGCTGCTGCTGGTCAGCAGCCAGGCCCTCCCAGTTCCTTCAGCTCCTCTTGGATCTTCGCTAGCTGCTCTAGCTTGTGGAACAGCTGAGGTTTAGCTCTGCAATGTTATGCCATGCTATCCTTATCTCTTTACATGGAGAGTTCATCTAACCCTCAATAGTGTGTGAGTCAGTTTGTCCAGCCTAGCTCTGGATTCCTAATCTCAACACATTTCTCCCTCAGCTTCCCAATACAGGCATCTGCTATTAGGCTCAGCTCTTTTCTTTCTTATTGTGATATACATACATTTGTGCACATTTATGTATACATGAACACTTTTTCCTCTTTCATGCTTTTGTGGACCTAGTAGCTAACATGAAAGCTATTAAGAATAGGTAATCTTAGCCAGGCATTGGTGGCTCATGCCAATAATCCTACCTAATCAGGAGGCTGGGATCTGAGGCTCTTGATTTGAAGTCAGCCCAAACAGATATATATATATATATATATATATATATATATATATATATATATATATATAATTTTTTTTTGCCAGTCCTGGGCTCAGGGCCTGAGCCCTGTCCTTGGACTTTCTCAAGGCTAGAGCTCTACCACTTGAGCCTCAGCACCACTCCCAGCTTTTTTCTATGCATGTGGTACCAAGGAATCGAACCCAGGTCTTTGTGCATGCTAGGCAAGCACCCTACCACTAGGCCAAACTCCCAGCCCCTGTGAAATTCTTATCTCCGTCAAAAAGTGGAAGTAGAGCTGTGTAGAGCAATATCCTTGAGCAGAAAAGCTCAAGGACACTACCGAGGCTCTGAGTTCAAACCCAAGACTGGCAAAAAAAAAATGTTACCATTACATTACAGGATTCAAGACAAAGGTTATCATTTGGAAGGCAGAGAAGGAGCACGTCACTTGTTCCACAAGAGTTGGCTGAGTTGTGAGTGTATGTTTGTGCTAGTCCTGGCACTTGAGCCTTAGCTTCCCTTCTGGCTTTTTTGGTGATTTATTGGAGACAAGGTCTCACTGGCTTTCCTTCTCTGGGCTGGATTTAAGCCTCACCCCTCATATCTCAGCCTCCTGAATAGTTAGGATTATAGACATGCACACTAGGGCCCTCCTACTTTTCTAATGTTTGATGACCCAGACACCATGGAAAAACTTACATTCAGAAATAATGTACTGTAGCTATGAAGTGAGTAAAGCAAGAGATCCCCAGTACTTCTGGTCCAAGGGTTGTATAAGTGGTTGTTACATAATGTGGTATTGGTGGCCATAGGAATTTAGTAGAAGCCTCAATGATAGTGGATATGACCATGGAAATGGCTCAATGAATTGATGGAAGCAATTTTTGATGATGGTGGAAGTTACAATGATTTTTGCAAGGACAATCAATCTTCAAACTTTGTATTTAAGAAGGAATGTTATGAATTACTAAATCAGTAGTCTGATCATGATGCTGAAAAGTGTGTAATTCATTCAGGCACTAATGGCTCACACTTGTGGTTCTAGCTATCTAGGAGGCTGAGATCTGAGGCTCACATTTCAAAACCATTCTGGGCAGAAAAGTTTGTGACTCTTATCTCCATTAACTATAAAAAAAAAAACAAGCTAGAAGTAGAGCTGTGGCTCAAATGATAGATCACTAGCCTTGGCTCAGAGACAGTACAGAGCTGTGGCTCAAATGATAGATCACTAGCCTTGGCTCAGAGACAGTACCCAGACCCCCCAGGACCAATGCCTGCATGGGACACACACACACACACACACACACACACACACACACACACGCACACAATGTGATTCATAAAGTTTGAATCCATCCTGGTAAACCTCCCTAACGATGTGAACATTAGAATTCCTTCAGAGTGATGTCAGAACTATTTAAAATTTATTTACAACTGCTTTAGTGGAGATGTCATTGTCTTCAGAAGTGTTAGTGTAGTTTAATAGAAAGTCACTGTTATGATGTTAATATTCTACACTGAACTTGAGGGAATCAGCTGTGTAGTTCAGTTTCATTCATCAAACGTGGAGGGATTCATCTGCCTTCCCTAGGGTTCACCTGTCTCATGTGGATTTCCACCAAGGTGCTGTGCTCCTGTGTCTTTATTTTTCACTTTGTCTGAATCCTGATCTTCTCTACCTATTTTTTTTTATTTGTGCTGGTACTAGGGCTTCATCTCAGGGCCTCCAGCACACTCTTGCTTAGCATTCTTGCTGAAGCATAGTGCTCAGCCACTTAAACCACATCTTCACTTCCAACTTTTGATGGTTAATTGGGGATAAGAGTCCCATGAGTTTATTTGTGTCACTGGTTTCAAACCTAATCCTCAGATCCCAGTCTCCTGAGGAGTGGAATTAAAGCTGTGAGCAACCAGCCTCTGACTACTTCTTTGCCATATTCTTCAGCCATTACAGTTACATCCTTGGAGAACACTGCCTTGACTTCCCAGCACTCATTAAATGGCCTTCCTTGTGCTCCTGCCCCTTGGCAGTCTGTGCTGTGTCTTCAGCGACACCTATGACTTTATGTCATCTTCTCTTCCACTTGGGAGACTTAATTATTCAAGGGTAAAGCTTGATTCTTATCTTTCTGTGGACCCACAGTGTCTGGTACACAGGAAATGTTTCACAAGTGTTTACTGAGTGGTGAAAACAAGGGCTATTACTTCAGAGTAAGGCTTCTTGTACTTTAACTAGTAGAGTCCATAGGCTACCACAGTTATAAAACCTGCTAGACCTGTGAATGTTAAATGTACAAATTTAAATAAACAACAGGCAAGAATTCCTATTGGAGAGTTAAATGAAATACTATCTGAAGAAGGAGTCCCTGAGACACACAGGACAGTATGTGAGACTTTTTCCCCCCCCAATTCCAGGACTCGAACTCCGGGCCTGGGCACGGTCCTTGGACACCTTTTGCTCAAGGCTAGCCCTCTGCCACTTCAGCCACAGTGCTACTTGCAGCTTTTCTCTGTATGCGGTACCAAGGAATCAAATCAAGGGCTTTGTGTATGCTAGGCAAGCACTCTACCACTAGGCCACACTCCCAGGCCCAATATGAGACTCATCTCCATTTAGCTACCAAAAAAAAAAGTCAAAAGTAGAGCTGTAGCTAAAGTGGCAGCACATTTAAACTTAAGGATAGTGCCTAGGACCTAGCTTTGGTACCACCACAAAAAGAAAAGAAAAAAGAAAAAAAGAAAAAAGAAAAAAAGGAGGAGTGCCTGGGAGATAAATGAGCAAGGTGCAAGTTGGGTAAACTTTATCTTAAAGTGCTTAGGATCAGAGTGTTATGAATTTCACATTTTGGATTATCTGAAAATATATAAGGAGATAAATTGAAGATGGAACCCAAATCTAAGCATGAAATTCATATACAGTTTATTTACAGACACTGGGGTTATTTTCTATATCTCCATGTACCTTTGCTTTGACTGTGACTTGTCACATGAGGAAAAATCCACTTGGGGCATCATGATGGCAAATCAAAAGGTTTTGGGCTTTGAATTATTTGGATTTTGGAATATGCAGGTTTAACTTTTATCAAAGAATACATTAAAAAGAACTGTGCTAGGTGGCTGGGAATGTGGCTTAGTGGTAGAGTGCTTGCCTAGAATGCATGAAGCCTTGGGTTTAATTCCTTAGGACCATGTAAACAGAAAAAGCTGGAAGTGGTGCTGGTGACTCAAGTGGTAGAGCCCTAGTCTTGAACAAAATAGGCTCAGGGACAGTGCCCAGGCCCTGAGTTCAAGCCCCAGAAGTAGGGCTGAGCTGGGTGCTGGTAGCTCACACCTATAATCCTTAGAAGGGTAAGATCTGAGGATCACAATTCAAAGCCTGCCTGGGCAGGATAGTCCACCAAACTTTTATCTTCAATTGTCTATTTAAAAAAAAAAAAAAAAAAAAAAAGAAGGGGGATCAGGAGCATGGCCTAGTGGTAGAGTGCTTGCCTAGCATGCAGGAAGATCCAGGTTCCATTCCTCAGTACTACATACACAGAAAAAAAAGCTCAGGAACAATTCCCAAGCCCTAAGTTCAAGCCCCAGGACTGGGGGAAAAAAAACTGTGGAACACTATGGCTTAAGTGGTAGAGCATTAGCTTTGAGTAGAGAAGCCCAAGGACAGGGCCCAGGTCCTGAGTTTAAGCCCTTCAGATTTCCCCCCTAAAAAAAGCATGGTAACATAGGTAGTCATTTGTAATTTTCCTGAGGCATAATTTCCAAATGTGCATGTTACAGCCCCCATAGCTTTTGAATGTTTGGCTCTTTTACTCTCTTTTTACCATCAGAAATACATCTAGTAAAAATAATAGAGATATTGTCCTTTAGTTAATAATAAATGACATAGTAAACTTTAACAAGAGGTAAAAAGATAAAAATGCATAAACAAGAATCATATGACTCTGCCAAGAACTGTGATCCCAGAAAGATCCAGAAGTATGTGCAAATGTTTCTGTGTTCTCCACAGACATCAAGAGATGTATACATTGTAACAGTCAAATCCTGTGTAACTGGCTTTGAAACAGAGAAATAGGAATGACTGTAGAAAGAATTTTAAAGCACTGTAAGAAAAATTATGTTAAGGGCCAGGAGATTGTCCTAGTGCGCCTAGCATGCAGGAATATCCAGGTTCCACCCCTCCGTACCACACACATAGTAAAAGAGCTGGAAATGGTACTGTGACTCAAGCGATAGAGCTCTAGCCTTGGACTCAGCCCTGAGTTCAAACCCTAGGCAAAGGACTAGTTCAGGACTGGCAAAAAAAAAAAAGAAACATTATATTAAGTGAAATGAGACTCAGAGAGACAAATGAGGCATATTTCCTCTCATATATAGAAGTTAGCCCTAAAATATAAACATACATGGTAGCATATAACGGGGTTATACACCTGTATACACATGTACACATAAAGGATGGTGCACTTAGGAGAGAAAGCCAATGGTGAAGCTCCTTTGAACAACCAAAGTAACGCCCAATAAAATGAATATTAGGAAGCCAAAACATGTCAGGGAGGGCAACAAAGATGTAATCACAAATGGAGTCAGGGTGAACGAAGTCATTATGCTCAATGTACATTATGTAATAATTTAACTATAAAACTTGAGGATACGGAGGGACTTGTGAATGAGGGGGAAGAATGATGGAATAATCGACATCGATCAAGATGTATTGTACAGGATGTGAGTTTGGCCTAGTGGTAAGAGTGCTTGCCTACCCTGCACAAAGACCTGGGTTCAATTCCAGAAGTGGTGCTGTGAGTGCCAGCCTTGAGAAAGCCCAAGGACAGGGCTCAGGCCCGGAATTCAAACCCTAGGACTGGCGGGGGAAAAAAAAAAAGAGGCATTGTACTTCATAACTGGACTTCTGGTTCCTAACACTGCTAGCTTTCAATTTATTGGACATTTAGTTTTCTCCTTTTATTTACCATGGCACAGCTCCTCTATGAAGCTAAAGTCTTTCTTTTCTTCCCTCCTTCCCTCCTTTCTTCCCTCCTTTCCTCCTTCCGTCTTTCGTCCTTCCTTCCCTCCTTTCCTCCTTCCTTCTTTCCTCCTTCCTTCCCTACTTCCCTCCTTCCTTCCTTCCTTCCTTCCTTCCTTCCTTCCTTCCTTCCTTCCTTCCTTCCTTCCTTCCTGTACAGGGGTTTGAACTGGAGCATCATTCTTTTGTGGGTCATGGGGCTTGAACTAGGCCTGAGCGCTGTCCCTGAGCTCTTTAGCTCAAGGCTACTGCCCTACCTTGAACCAAGTCCCACTTCCCATTTTCTAGAGGTTAATTGAAGATAAGAGTCTCTGGTCCTTTTGTGCCTGGGCTGGCTTTGAACCTTGATCCTCAGATGTCAGGCCTCCTGAGTAGGATTACAGTCGTGGGCCACCGAGCCCGGCTTGGGACATCACATTTATAAGGCTCTGCTACTTGACCTATGCTCCTAGATCTTTTTTGTTTTAGTTATTCTTCAAGTAGGATCTCATAATTTTTGTCCAAGACTAGCCTCAGATCTATGCCTACCAAGTAGCTGGGGTAACAGGCAGGGGCCATCACATCCAACTAGGCTAAAACATGCTTTAGTCTTTGGAGTTCAGCTCAGAAGTCACTTGTACAAGGAAGCCTCTGACCTTGCCCTGGGTTGGTGGAATTATATTCTCTGGTATCCCTTTTCCTGAGATACAGCATTTATTGCCATTCCTCTGTGAATGCAGGAACCATATCTAATGTGTACAGATTTCTATTCCAGGTACCAAGAAAAGACACACAATAGGCATGTTTTTAAAGGGGGAGTCTTGAAGGTGTGCTCAAGAGCAGAGCACACAGTAGGCATTTACTTGATTTTGTTTTTGTTTTGCCAATCCTGGGGCTTGAACTCAGGGCTTGGGCACTGTCTTTGGGCTTTCTCAAGGCTAGTACTTGAGCCACAGTACCACTTCCAGCTTTTTCTGTGTATGTGGTACCAAGGAATCAAACCCAGGGCTTTGTGCATGCCAGGCGGCAAGCACTCTACCAGTTGACCATCCCAGTTTTGTTTTTGTTTTTGTTTTTGTTTTTGTTTTTTTAGGGGTAGAGCACCCCTATAATTCTAGTTACTCAGGAGGCTGAGATCTGAGGATTGAGGTTCAAAGCTAACCCAGGCAGGACAATCCACGAAACTCTTATCTCCAATTAGCTACCAGAAAACCAACAGTGCCACTTGTGGCTCAAAATATTAGAGTGCTAGCCTTGAGCTGAAGAGCACAGGCCCAGAGTTCAAACTTCATGAATGACAAAAAAAGGGGGGGGCATTTTTCTATCCTTTCTGAGTCCCTGAGCACAGAGAGGTGGGGAATGAGGGGCAGAGGAGAAAGAGAGAGGGAGGGAGGGAAGGAAGGGTTGACGTCTCATTTTTCTTTTTTATATTTAACTAAATGTAGAAGTTGTTGTTCATGTACATGTCACAGAATTTATATGGAAATTAAAGAGATAAGCAAAAGATTTACTCTGTGACAATAAAAAGGTAGACTAGTCCAGAACTACTGTAGATAATAACTAATAAAAAAGCTTTTCAGAAATTCGGGTAATTCAAAGATAAAGGCCTCTGTGGGTCAAGAGCAGCACCTCATAAGGCCTGGCTACTGGAGTTCCAAATTCAGGGAAGCAATCACTGACCAGTGGATAAAGGCAAATTTCTTACCTCCTGGTCTTCTGCTTCCTTTCATCTTCTACAAATATGTGCCACCCAAAGCTGTCCCTCTTTCAATCAATATAACCTTTGTTAAGACTGGAGATCAGAGGAATTTTTGCTTTGTCCTGGCTCTAAATAAGGAGACCTTTACCCAGAATCCGCAAGAACCACCCGCGGGAACCACTTAGTGCTGCTTGGCACGTCCACAGCAATTAGAGCAAAAGGACAGAGTTCAGAAAGCGCTTTGTGGGAGCCTCTCCTCAGCCTTCACAAGGCCACCTGGCCGCCCTTCCATCAGTGCACACTGTGGTGCGTGGTCCACTATACCAAGTGATTCCTGAGCTTAGTTCTTGGAGGAGAAAGGAATCTAGGTATCTTTCCAAACTCAGCAAGGCTCATTAGTGCCTAGTGAGTGTGGGACTTTGCTTTTGCCATGCTGAGAACTGAGCACAGGTTTTGCTATGCTAAGCATGAGTTTTGCCACCGAGCTACAGCCCCAACCCAGAACGACTTCATAGATTTTGCAGTTTGTAATATCATTGTCAGAAGCATTTAAACATATTAATATAAAGATGTAACAGGTTCACAATGAACAAAAATGTATGTCAATAAATGTATCTGTATTGCTCTAAATATTTTATATAACTTGTTTTGTGCAAAACCACTGAGATCTTTCCTTAATGGTCTGGTCTGAAAATAGTCCTTTACCTGTAGTTCATTATCTTTTTTCTTTTTTGTGGGTCATGGGTCTTGAACTCAGGGCCTGGGCACAGTCCCTGAGCTCTTCACCTCAAGGCTGCTGCCCTACCCATGGAGCCACAGCCCCACTTCCCATTTCCTAGTGATTAATTGGAGATGAGTCTCATGTTCTTTAGTGCCTGAGCTGACTTTGAACTGTGATCCTCAGATCTCAGCCTCCTGAATAGCTAGGATAACCGGCATGAGCCACTGTGCCCGGCTCTACCTGTAGTTCTTGCTGCAGTTCAATGTACTTTACATTTATTTATTTATTTTATTTATTTTTTTTTTGTGGTCATGGGGCTTGAACTCTGGCCTGGGCACTGTCCCTGAGCTCTTCAGCTCAAGGCTTCTGCCCTACCCCTGGGCCTGGACGTTGTCCCTGAGCTCTTCAGCTCAAGGCTACTACCCTACTCTTGAGCCACAGCCCTACTTCCCATTTTGTAGTGATTTATTGGAGATAAGAGTCTCTGGGCTTTGTATTTCCTGGGCTGGATTTGAACCTTGATCCTCAAATCTCAGCCTCCTGAGTAGCTATGATTACAGGTGTGAGCCACCAGGCCCGCTACATTTATGTTTAAACTAGAAGTTATCTTCAGGTGCTGGCAACCACATCTCTAATCCTGTCTACTCAGGTTAAGCTTTGAGGATTGCAATTTGAAGCCAGCCCAGGCAGGAAAGTCTGTTAGACTCTAATCTTCAGTCATCAACAACGACAACAAAAACAAAACAAAATCCCAGAGTGGAATTATGGCCCAAGTGACAGAGCAAAAAAATCTGAGGAACAGTTCCCAGGCCCTGAGTTCAAGCCTTGGTACCAGTACAAAAAACAAATATATATAGATATAGATATAGACATAGATATAAGTTATCACTATATATACTTATTGACTTTATATATTTAATATATACTTGATATATACTTACTGACTTGTTTATTAACTGTCTCTTCCACACAATGTAAGTTCTCTAAAAGCAGGAATTTTCTCTCAATTATTACTATATTCTAATCCCTGCTGTACTACAGTCTCAATAAATACTGTATTTGTTAAATGAATGAAATAAAAGGAAGCAAGCACATGCATTTCTGTATCCTTGCGATAATGGCTTGATGAAATTAAGCAGTTTAATAATTTGGTGAATAGGGTGGCTTTAAAAACTCTTTCTATATAGGGCTGGGAATATGGCTTAGTGGTAGAGTGCTTGCCTAGCATGCATAAAGCCCTAGGTTTGATTACTCAGTACCACAGAAAAAGCAAAAAGTGGTGTTGTGGCTCAAGTGGTAGAGTGCTAGCCATGAGCAAAAGAAGCTCAGGGACAGCACCCAGGCCCTGAGTTCAAGCCCCAAGACTGGGGGACAAAAAGTCTTCCTATGGGAACAGGAGGGAAAAATTGGGAGAGCGCATGGGAAGGGTGACATTGTCCAAAAAGAAATGTACTCTTTATCTAATGTTATTTAACATATAACTTACATAACTGTAGTCACTCTGTACATCACTTTTTCCCCCCCTGGTCCTGGGCTTGAACTCAGAGCCTAGGTGCTTTTCCTGGGTTCCTTTGTCCTTAAGCTTAGCACTTTACCACTTGAGCCCCAGCACCACTTCTAGATTTTTCTGAGTAGTTTATTGGAAATAAGAATTTCATACACTCTCGTGCCTGAGCTGGCTTCAAACATGTGATCCACTGGTGCCTGGCTATACATCACTTTTATAATAACAATAAAACAATTTAAAGTCATTCTAAACTAATGCTTTTCAGCAATAGGAACATACGTAATTCTGAATTTCTGGTTCCATTAAGGAGAACTGAATCTTACCCCTTCCTGTACAGCTTGAAGTCAGTATGGAGCCATGTGTTAGCTTTGGGGTTTGACTTCTAACTCAAGGAAGGCAAGAGAGAGCATTCACTGGGATTTTGGCTGGAGCTATAGAAGAGCTATTCTTCACTTGTGATGTACAAGGACCAAGACAGGCTAGAGCATGTGGTGGCCTCGGTTCCACCTGCCTATGGAGACCTGCCCAAGGATAAAACAGTGCTGGTGCTAAAGCACAGAGAAAAGATGGAGAACACTAGAAAGAGACAGGTAGAGTGGCCTGGTGCCACTATTTGGGTCTCAGGATTCAGCCCTGCCCATGAATCACTGTATCCTTAGGTTTCTCAATCATATGAGTAACTGAATTCCTTTCGAGCACATCCAGTTTGGATGTTTTTATCACTGGTGGGTTTTTCTATCATTTGTGGGTTTCTATCACTGGCAATCAAAATGCAAAATGAAAATCATGCCTACTAGGTACTTAGCTGTATAAAAATGTAGTAAATGAATTTGTGCTTGTTTATTTAACATATGCAAGTCACTTAATTTTAACAGTTATATATGAACAATTGTATATGAAAGAGTTTGTTATGTGCTGGGTGCAGTGGCTCACATCTGTAATCCTAGCTAGTCAGGAGGCTGAGATCTGAGGAGTGCAGTTCAAAGCCAGCCTGGGCACTAAAGTCCATGAGACTCTTATCTCCAATTAACCACCAGAAAACCAGAAGTGGTGTTGTGGCTCAAGGGGTACCATGGTAGCCTTGAGCTGAATAGCTCAGAGACAGCACCCAGCCCTATGACCAACCAAAAAAAAAAAAAAAGGTATGTTAATTTTGTATGTGTGTGCGCGCTGTATGCGGGGGTGTGTGTGTGTGTGTGTGTGTGTGTGTGTGTGTGTGTGTATGTGTGTGTGTGTGTACTGGTCCTGGAGCTTGAACTCAGGACCTGGGCACTATTCCTAAGCCTTTTTCCTTTTAAGGCTTGTGCTCTCTACAGCTCCATTTCACGATTTTCTGGTTATTCATTGGAGATAAGAGTCTCATGTACTTTCCTGCCTAGGCTGACTTCAAACCATGATTCTCAGTGGCATAAGCTACTGGTAAAGACTCTTTTGCTTTTTGCCAGTCCTAGGGCTTGAACTCAGGTCCTGAGCGCTGTCCTTGGGCTTTCTCAAAGCTAGTGCTCTACCCCTTGAGCCATGGCACCACTTCCGGGTTTTTCTATGTATGTGGTGCCAAGGAATGGAACCCAAGTCTTCATGCATGCTAGTCAAGCACTCTGCCAGGAGGCCAAACTCCCGCTCCCCCCTCCCCCCCCTTGTTTTTAAAAGGCAGGATCTTGCTATATAGCCTGGGATAACCTTGAACTCTCCAACATCTGGGATTACAGGATTGTCTGACCACACCCTGTAGTTATGTACATTATGATTTTGTTCATTAAACTTGATCTTCCAGAAATCAGGCAATTTATGCAACCTCACGCAGCTAATAAATGGCAAAGCAAGACTGTAAAGTAAGCCTTTTAGCTTTAAATCCAAGAACTACTATACAGCCCCATAGCTACTTTCCCTATTTGTTTAAATTTTTTATGAATCAATTTTCTCTTAATGGAAGAAAAGCTCATTTAAGCAGGACCTTGCTGTTTGTTTAGTTCCTAGGGCAGCTTCCTGGAGGAGTGGGGCTCAGAGTAGGGATTGTGTTCCAGTATACTGCTTCTCATAAAGGTGCTTGTACCTAGCTGACTGAAGTGTGAGGCACATGTATTATTGTGGTGTTGTCCCAGGTTTTTGGCTGATTCTCATGATAAGAAATATATTTTAAGGACCAGGAGTTTGACCTAGTGGTAGAGTGCTTGACTAGCATACAGGAAGACCTGGGTTCAATTCTTCTGTACCTCATGGATAGAAAAACCCGGAAGTGGTGTTGTGGCTTAAGGGGTAGAGCTCTAGCCTTGAGAAAGTCCAAGGACAGTGCTCAGGTCCTGAATTGAAGCCAGGACTGGAAAAAGAAAAAAATATATATATTTTAAATTAACTCAAATATATGTTAAATCAATGCAGTCTACATATATACATTATTAACATAAAGACTTACAAAGCAATACCTTCCTCAGAATTTGTGAGATTGCCTCTAATTCATTTCTTTTCCTCCTCTTCCTTTTCTCCTGATTTTTTTGATAAAGTTTCTTTCTTTTTCTTTTCTTTTTTGCAAGACCTGGGGCTTGAACTCAGGGCCTGACCACTGTCTTTAGGCTTTCTCAAGGCTAGAGCTCTACCACTTGAACCACAGCAAAAACTTATCTATGTATGGGGTATCAAGGAATTGAACCCAAGTCTTCATGCATGTTAGGCAAGCACTATACCATTCGGCCAAACTCCTGGCCTGACAAAGGTTGTTTCTATATTTGCCCAATAAGGCCTGAACTCCTGTTTCTTCTGCTTCAGACTCACAAATGTAAGGTTATATGATATTTTTGTCTTCTTCTTCTTTTTTTCTCCAGTCCTGGGGCTTGAACTCAGGGCCTGGGCACTGTCCCTGAGCTTCTTTTGCTCAAGGCTAGCACTCTACTGCCTGAGCTACCACACCACTTCTGGCTTTTTCTGTTTATGTGGTACTGAGGAATCAAACCCGGGCTTCATACATGCTAGGCAAGCACTCTACCACTAAGCCACATTCCTAGCCAATATTTTCTATATACTTTTTCTTTCTTTGTATTTCCTTCTACAGGTTGAAATTAAACCCAGGGCCTTATGAAGGCTAGTCAAATATTCAACCACTAAACTATACCTATACTATAATCCAATAATGAGTTAACACTAAGTTTGAGAAATACTGTTAAAGGTCATGTGTATGCAGACTCAATTCAAGCAGTTTGGGTACAAATGATATGCAAACTATATTGTAAACTGCACTGAATGATTTAAAAATAATGTATACCTGTCTTCACAAAGACACAAGTGGCAAAAAAGAGATTAAATTCATCTAGCCTTGAGGAAAGCCCAAGGACAGTGCTTAGGTCCTAGGTCTAAGCCTGGCAAAAAAAAAAAATCAGTGTATATCTTAAAACAATTAAGAAAAGTGAAAGGATGGGCTGGGAAGGAAGGGTGGGAGGGTTGAAAGGGGTGATGTTGATCAAGATGCATCGCCTTCATATACTACTTTCTAAAATGACAACTCCTGTGTACAACTACTTAAGATAATAAAATAATTTTTATTAAAAAAAGATTAAACTCAGCTACTGAAGTGTGGATTGAAGTAATGCTTGGGCTTGAGAAATTTCACAAACCTGTTTTGGATAAAGATAAGATCCCCTGAAAAACATCAGAGGCGATTTTCCAGCTGGACGCACAAGAAGAATGTAAGCAGAAAGTAATGATAGCAGGCGGTTGTAGCTCACACAGAAGCTTTTGAGAGCGACAATATGGAAATAGTGTCAAGAAAGTGAGGTGGCTGGGAAGGAAGGATGTCAGCTTTGGGGTCCTCCTTAAAGATTTGGTGACTAGGAAAAGTGCTGGTGTTCACAGAGGCACACAGACTATATTGATCAGGGAGTGTTCAACGGTGGGATAGGGCTTTGGAAAGGACAATGCAAGTCATTGTTTTAGAGATTAGCCTCATCGGGACACTGAATCTAAGGAGACTCCGGTAGAAGGAACATCTAAATAGAAACTATAATAATTAGCTAAATAATGGACAGAGTATGTACATTCCATCCAGGTAAATATGGAAAAGAAAAACTGGTGGATTTGGGATACTAAAAACAGGCTCAAGGGCTGGGAGCATGGCCTGGTGGATAAGTGCTTGCCTAGCATACATGAAGCCCTGGGTTCAATTCCTCCGTACCATATTCACACACACAAAAAAAGCCAGAAGTGGTGCTGTGGCTCAAGTGGTAGAGCTCTAGCTTTGAGAAAGCCCAAGAACAGTGCTCAGACCCTGAGTTCAAGTGCCAGAACTGGCAAAAAAAAAAATGTATGCTCAAAGAAGTAAGAAGCAAAATCCAAGACTGAAGAGGAATGAAGTTTAGGGAGTTTGGATCAGTAGCAAGGGAAGGAAGCAAGACTAGGCAGAAGAAGATGAATTATGACACAGAATGGAAACTCAGCCAACCTTCAGAGCTACCTGTGGTTGGAGTGAGAGAGGAGTCTTCAGACTCCCACATAGACCAGTCACTGGATGTGGGCACTTGGGAAGGTGGTATGATGTAACACCTGCCAGCAGCACTCCTCCCAACAGCTGGGTCTTAAGTCCTTTGTTCTCTCCTCCTCCCCCTCCCCCCCTGGGATTTGAATTCTGGGCCTGGGTACCATCCCTGAGCTCTTCAGCTCAAGGCTACCACCCTACCCCTTGAGCCTCACCACCACCTCCAGTTTTCTGATGATTAATTGGAGATAAGAGTCTCACTGGGCTTCATAGTGCTGGGCTGACTTTGAACCAAGATCCTCAAATCTCAGCCTCCTGAGTAGCTAGAATTACAGGCGTGAGTCACCATGCCTGGCTCCACTTAGTTTTTTTCTTTTTAATGTCATTTTATTGTTTGTATTAAGATGTTGTATAAGTTAGATAATGAATACCTTTTTTTCTTTTTTGCCAGTCCTGGGGCTTGAACTCAAGGCCTGGGCTCTGTCCCTGAGCCTCTCTATGCTCTTGCTTAGCACTCTACCACTCAAGCCACAGCAGCACTTGGAGTACATTTCTTTCTTGGACAATGTCATCCCTTCTTTTGCTTGGCCTAGTTTCCTCCTGTCCCTGCCCACGAGTTGCACACTTCATTTCCCACATCATGCACACTGCATAGCATGACTGCATCTGTGCATTCTGTGGAGGAATATTTTCTCACATAGATAAAACACAACTGTGGAAGTATGTACATGCAGAGAATATCCAAATTACCATTCTTCATTGCCTAGCAGTCATGGCATGTAAAAAAAAAGATGGTACATTTATGAAACATCTCCTCTACACATAGCCTTTGCTGACACAAGGTATGGAAAGATAAGATAATTTCCTCTACTGATAATTTCCTCTTCCTTTTCCACTAACTCTACCACATGTTATTGGGAAAGGAAAGCATTAAATCAACAATTAGTCTGTGGGACTCTGTGTATCTGATTTGTTTGCATGTGTAGCATACAACCTATATTAGGTTCCCCATAAATGCATAGAGAATCAGAGTAAGAAGCACTCAGGTAGCAGACAGAAGGTAAAGATGTTTGACACTTCTGTCAGGGCATGGCCACAGAGGTGAGCATTTCAAGGAAACTTTCAAGAATAAGCAGGAGTTTTTCAGGTAAATAAGAAGAGTAGAAGTAGCTAATTTCCATTTCAATGATAAAAAAAGTAAAGCATAGAAAGAATGCTTACAGTATGAATGAAAGAAAAGTATAGTATGAAGAGCCTGTTATTTATTTCATCTTATTTTACTTTTTATGCTGGTCCTGGGGCTTGAACTCAGGGTCTGGGCACTGTTCCTGAGGTTTTATGCTCAAGAAGAACCACTTGAATAAATGTACAGATATAGAGACCCACATCAAGGTGATCTTACATCTGATGCCCATACCTGCTGTCATCCGTACAGAAATGAGCTGCTGTTGCTGGCATATGGAATACTCAGTGAATTTATCACAATAGGATTTTATGAATGGATACTATTGAGCTAGATTTAAATGAAAGGAATTGTCTGGCATGTATAACATGGGGTTAGTGCTGAGTGATAGTTGAGTGCTGGCTGCTGGGTATATTCCAAGACTGGCTTTGCTGAGTAACTAACTGTATGTGTCCTTAGGCAAATTATTTACATTACTCCCTCCCTCCCCCCAGTCTCACATTCCCAGTTTGCAAAATGAAGGTAAGCTCTTGCCTTGCCTTGGGAGTTTATTATGAGGATTAATGCATATTTGTGAAGTGTTAACTTTAGTGCTTGCATTTGATAATAAAAATTTGGCTGATGTTACTATTAGGGATTAATTGAATGTGTGTTGGGGATGCTGAGAATATGGTTTAGTGGTAGAGTGCTTGCTTAGCATTCATGAAGCCCTGGGTTTGATTCCTCTGTACCATATAAACAGAAAAGGCCAACAAGTAGTGCTGTGGCACAAATGGTAAAGTGCTAGTTAGCCTTGAGTACAGAGAAGCTCAAGGACAGAGCCCAGGCCCTGAGTTCAAGCCCCAGGACCAGCAAAAAAAAAAAAAAAAAAGGTATGGGGGTCTAGTGATAGAGTGAGTGCTTGCCTAGCGTGCACAAAGACCCGGATTCGATTCCTCAGTACACATACATAGAAAAAAAAGATTATGTATAGAGGGTTTATAATTTCAAAAGTCAGGTAGCGAGGGTTTTTTTGTTTGTTTGTTTTTGTTTTTTTGTCAGTCATGGCCTTGAACTGTGGCCTGAACTCTTCAGCTTAAGGCTATCACTTTACCCCTTGAGCCACAGAACCACTTCCGGTTTTCTGGTGGTTAATTGGAGATAAGAGTCTCATTGACTTTTGTGCCCAGGCTGGCTTTGAACAGTAATCCTCAGATCTCAGCCTCCTGGGTAACTAAGATTTATAGGTATGAGCCACTGGTGCCTGGCAAAAGTACATTTTTTTTTTGCCAATCCTAGAGCTTGAGGTCAGGGCCTGACTACTGTCCTTGGGTCTTCTCAAAGCTAGTGCTCTACCACTTGAGCCACAGCAACATTTCTGGCTTTTTTCTATGTATGTGGTACTGAGGAATTGAACCAGGGTCTTCATGCTTGCTAGGTAGGCATTATACCACTAGGCCAAACTCCCTGCCCAAAGTTGGTTTTTTTGTTTTTTTCATTCTGGGGCTTGACCTCAGGGCCTGGGCACTGCCCTTGGGCTTTCTCAAGGGTAGCTATCTACCACTTGAGCACCACTTCCAGCCTTTTCTGTGTATGTGATACCAAGGAATCGAACCCAGGCCTTCATGCATGCAAGGTGAGCACTCTACCACTAGGCTATACTCCTGGCCCACAAGAGTACATTTTTGTTTGGCTTCACTCTCTCCCAGTTTTTTCTCCTCCTCCCACCTTCAAACTTTTAGTTTGTTTTCATCATGGTGCCTAGTGCTGCATTTTTTTCTCCCTTTGTCCCTCCATATCTGTGCTCCCCTTACCCTCCAAAAACAGACAAATGAACAGAGAAAAGAAAAACAGCAACAGAGGGGAAAAAAACCTCTTGTTTCCATTTCCTGGAGTTCATTTCAGTAAATATTATTTTAAGTGATCAGATGCACATTGTAAGACTCTTACCTCCAATTAACCACCAGAAAGTAGGGAGTGGAGGGTCTGGAGATCAAGTTGTAGAGTGGCAGCAACTGTGAGTGGAAAGATCATGAGTGGAAAAGTCAGGCAAGAGTGCAACCCCGCCCCCCCCACCCCGCACAGGTCTACGTTGGGAGAAACATCTGACTAATGGAAATGATTTGGGGCGATACTGCCTCATTGTAAATCTATGCCTATTTTTATTATTCTTTTTGGCTGTAGTATTGTTTGAAGTTAGGGTCTTAGACTTGCTAGGCAAGCCCTCTACCACCTGAACTATACTCTTATCATTAGAGTTTGGTGTTTGTGTGCTACTGGTGATTGGTCTCAGAATCTCTGTCTCTTGTCCAGTGCTGCCAGCCCTGTCTTATATTTGTTTCGGGGTGGGGGGGTGAAGATTCAGTTTCAAGCCTCACACATGTGAGACAGGTGCACGGCAACAGAACTACACCTGAACCCTGTAGCAACCTGTCAGAATTAGCTGTCTAATTCCGTTTTCGTTTTTTTTGGAAAACTGCTTAACCTGCTTGACGGGCTGCGCGTGGTATTTCCCTGGTGAACAGGACCACCTGCGCGTGGTGCTGTCCTTTAAAAGCTCAGCCCCACGGAAGGTCAGGGCTGTTCTCTATCAGCCCGAAGGTGGAGAGCAGTCACTGCGCTGCTATTAAACTGACTCTTAGCTCTGCTCACTGAGTGCTGGTGACTCTATTGCTAGGGGGTTGGGGACCCTAAAATGGCTGGAATATTACTAACCCCACTCCTACTTCTAGAAGTCATAAATTTAAATATTTCCTCCCTAAAACATTCATTAATGGGTGATTTTTACAGATACGTCTATTTTAACTGGAAGAGACGAATTGTCTCTATGTCACGCTGCAGAGGCAGCTTTTTTTTTTCATTCTCTCTTTTTGTGCTGTTCCTGGGGCTTGAACTCAGGGACTAGACACTTTTTTTTAGCTCTTAGTTCAAGGTAAGTACTTCATTATTTGAGCCATGCTTCCACTTCTGGGCTTTTTGCTGGTTAATTGGAGACAAGGGTTAAAGTTTTCCGTCATGGCTGGCTTTGAATGAAGATGCTCAGATCTCAGCCTCCTGAGTAGTTAGGATCACAGGCATGAGGCACTGGTACACAGTTCTTTTCTTTCTTTTGCCTTGCCCTTTTTTTCTTTTTAAACGCAAGGCCTTTTACTGGCTAAGTGCTTACCACTTGATTTACTCTTGTAGCCCCAAAGAATTTACCTAAGGGAATTAGAATCAAGACAGGAGATAGATGGTGTTCTGATTTGAATTTTAGTACTTAAACCCCCAGGTTCTGGATAGAATACTGACCCAACGTTATATTCCAGCCATTTTGGGGTCCCTGAACCCCCTAGCAATAGTCACCAGCACTCAGTGCACGAAGCTAGGAGTCAGTTTAATAGCAGCGCAGTGGCTACTCTCCACCTTCGGGCTGATAGAGAACAGCCCTGATCTTCTGTGGAGCTGAACTTTTACAGGACAGCACCACACGCAGGTGGTCTGTTCACCAGGAAAATACCACACTCAGGTGGTCAAGCAGTTTAAGCAGTTTTTCAAAAGAGCGAAAACAGAATTAGATAGCTAATCCTGACAGGTTACTACACACAAAGGGTGTTCTGGCAGAGCCAGAGCCACTTGCTGAAAGCCTACCTAGATAACTTGAATGATTACTGCTTTCTTCCTATTTCAGGTATTTTAAGTCGTTTCCCTGTGGTAAAATTTCCCCATTCTTTCATCTCCCCTCCTCCCAAGTTGAGAAATCTTGGCTTGCCTTTTTCTTTTAATGTTTCCTTCAGGCACCATGTCCTGGGTTTGTCTGGATCACTGATGACTAGGCTAATGCCAGCGGCTCCTTCAGATCCCAAAGGGTAGACCAAATGGCATGTTCACCTATACTTTGAGACTCCTCAGAAGTGTATCAATATTGCACGTACTAAGTGGAAAATTCATGTGGAGTGTCACGCTTTGGGTTAATTGGCTTCAACTCATGTTTCAGAGGGGCAGAGTCCTACTACCTAAGCAGCACTGGTACAAATAGTTGCTTCATGCCAAGGGGAGCGGCATCCAGGAAAGCCTTTCCTCTTACTCCACCCCTTTCATTCACCGCCACCCACAAGGCCTCCTAGTTCCTGCTCCTGCCAAGTGGCACAGAAATAAAATCTCAGAATAAATGTCTTCAATTACTGTTTATTAATATCAAGGAGTGGCACAATGCTTCCCTTTTCATGGCAGGTCAAAGATGAAATTGGATTGTGCTTTGGAGGGTGTGGTTTGTCTCTTGAAATTTTTCTCCCAGTATTTACAAATGCTGTTCTTTAGAGCAAGCAGTGTCTGCACTAACCAAAGGAGGCGCCCTAATCAGCATATATAGAGACAGCAGAGCCCTAAGAAAAGTCAAACCAGTTCTGCACCATGGGGAAGAAGCAGCTGAAGAAGGAGGCAGCTCCAAACTGCGAGCTAAGTAAGTAGCCAGGAAAGCTGCCAGTGCACTGACCTGGAAGGACAAGAACAGCCTCTGACCTTTCATCTTACATGCAGCCGAGGTTCCCAAAGGAATGATCCCTCTCCAGAAGGACTTGATCAAACCTTTCTTCAACTCCACAGATTCTCTGTAGAGACATTCTTAGAACTAATTTGTGCATTTTCTGTTTTCTCCAGGAGAAACCAGCCTGGGCCAAGAAGCAGATCAGATGATTTTTTTTTTGAATTATATTTTAATAGCTGTTGTACAAAGGGGGGTTCAGTTCAACATACGTTTATAAGTACAATGAATACAGTGAAGATGTTTTGTTTTCCCTCTAGAATTTGCTTTTACTTTATTTGGATTTTTTTTTTCTTTTTGCAGTTCTCTCTCCTATTATCTTGTATTCCTACTAATCAAATTTTCTTGTAGCAGTTTCTACGTGAACAAAGAAGCTTGGTTATCTCTCATGCTGTAACAGTAAGAATGTTTTTGGTGTCGCTGGCAGACAGTGTACAAAGTGATCTGTCAGGGTCATTTACTCTCCAGGCAACTTCAGAGAAACACCGCGGGTGAGATTGGGGCTCGGGTGGGAGTAGGGGTGGCTTTGCTGTACTCAAGGATAACGTGTGGGCAGGTTAGCAGAGCTGAGGAAAACAATTCAATGGGAGGCTTGGAAGTAGGACATCTGAGAGCAGTGGAACTTGCTATATCAGCAAATGTTCTGCAGTTCTTCCCAGTCATGCGGTGTATTGTCCTGGCAAGAGAGCGCAATACAACGCTATGACTGGAAGTAAAAGGAAGGGGTAATGGCAGGCACATGTTTTAATTAATTCGTTAATTCATGATTGTGCTGATCCTGGGGCTTGAACTCGGGGCCTGTGCTTAAGCCTTTGTGCTTGAGACTAGGGCTCTGCCACTTGAACCGCAGCTTCACTTTGCGGATTTCTGCTGGCTAATTGGAGGTAAGAGTCTCGGGGACTTTCCCGTTTGGGCTGGCTTCGAACTGGTGCCACCCTCGGATCTCAGCCTCCTGAGTAGCTAGGATTGGTTACAGGCGTCAGCCATCGGCAGCCGGATGTAGTTGTTCATCCCGCAGTCAGGTCTCCGGAAGAACCAGGCTTGGTGGTCAGGGCCACCAGGGTGGCGGCGGGGAATTGTCACGGGAATCTGGTTCCCGGGCCGTCCGCGTGATGCGAACTCCTAGGACTCGCCAGCTCAGTAGAACTGCGCCGCGCCGGAAGCGGCTGTGTGAGCGCATCTCCCGCGGCGGCCCCGCCTCCGGCCGGAGCTCGAGGTGGGCGGAGCCTCCCCGCGAGCTGCCGGCCACGCACACGACAGCTGCAGGGATCTAGCCAATAGGAATGAGGGCCTGCCGTCCTGCTGGCCAATCGTGGTGGGCTGGGGGTTGGCCATTTCGGCGCTGGCCCCAGGGATGTGGAGCGGCGGGCGTCCTGACAGCGTGTCAGGTGGCTACGGACCCTGTGAGGTGAGGGGCCGGCGGGGTCTAAGGCCGGAACGCCTTACAGCGGGTGGGCGGGAGTGGGGATTGGCAGGCGAGGGCTGCCGGCGCGCCTTGTGGGGCTGTGAGGAGACGTGCGGGCCGGGAGAGTCGAGGCGTCTCGCCCGGGGTCGAGAGGAACTTGGAGCCCCTTTAGTCCCAGGAAGACCGGGGACAGAGCGCTGGGACGGGGAGTAACCTCCGGAGGTCGCGGAGGGCCTCGCGCTTTTCCCTCCGCGGCCTAGGACAAGGCCCAGCCCCCGCCCGGCTGGACCCCGGTCCGACGGTGCGGGAGCCGCCGCCGCCGCGGGACACACTGGCGCGCGGGCCCGGGACGAGGTTTCCCGTCGTCGTCTTACAGACGCAGCCCTGGCCCGGTCGGTGTCCGCGGCCTCCCGCCCGCGTCCAGCGGGCATCCGAGCCGGGCGGGCCGTTCACCTGCCTGCAGGTGAGCTGCGGCCTTGTGTGCAGCGCCCGGGGCCCCGTATTCCGGCCTCATTCAGAGCCGGTGTTTCTGTGACACACACCACCCAGGAAATGCTAGCGGGTGATGGCTCCGACTCTTGCGTTTCCTAGGTCCCCAGTTTCCAGATCTGATCCCTTGGGCAGAACTTGAACCCACGCGTTGAGTTTTCTCTCTGTGTGGACTGCAAATGTTCTCTTGCGCATTGCTTCATAAAGCAGGGAGCTAACGAGAACGACCCCTCTGGATGGAAAGCAAACATACTACGATTCGATAGCAGGGAAAGATGGACTTCTAGGAATGTTGCTGGATGTAGTTTCAGCGATCTGTTCATCTCTATCCAAGTTTCTAAGGCTCTTTGTTCTTTTGTTCCTTATACTTAAAATAGGGATCCATGATCTCGATTTAGACGGTTATTGGTGAGAAAGCAGTTGGTACATATAAAGTGCTTGGAACAACTTCTGCACATAGTTTTTGTTGTTCTGTTTACACTTTGCTTTCTTTCTCCATGAAGAGTCTACCTCATTTGTCCTTTGCTCAGAACCTCATGGCCTACTGCAAGTGAACCCTCAGGCCGGTTTTTTTCTGCTTAATCAACTTTGAGGGTTTAGTGTAATTACATATGAAGAAAGGGTTTCTACTGGGTGTTTTATTAAGTATGGTTAGAAATTACTGGTATTCTAGGTCCCTTTTTATAGAAACAGTGTTGGTGAATGAAACCTGAGAACTTCATTGGCTGTTTTTTCCCCCCACTGGGTGACATTTCATTTGCAGTCTTGCTTGATTTGGCGAGTTTATATTGGACATAATACCAAAAAGGCCACGATTGCAGCATACTTGCTTTCTCATGCTTTCCAGTTGCACTGTAGGATTCAGAAGGGGAATTTCTTAACAGCCTGGCAGCACTTCTTGTTAAGGAATGGGGAAGCTTATTATGAATTGAACCTCAACCTACTGTTAGGAAGCAGCCATGGTCATTTGGTTACTTTCCAGTTTTGATTCAGTTTTTGTTCCTTTTCTTCCCTTTTCCTGGGGTTTAAACTCAGAGCCTAGGTGTTGTCCCTGAGCTTCTTTTTGCTTAAGGCTAGCCTTCTGCCACTTGAGCTACAGCTCCACTTTTGACTTTTTGGTAATTTATTGGAGATAAGAGTTTCAGACTTTTCTGCCTGGGCTAGCTTCATACCTCAGATCGCAGCCTCCTGACAGCTAGAATTGCAAGGCATGAGCCACTAGCACTTGGCTTAGCAGCATAATTTTCAATTGAGATGAAATGCATATACAATATTTTATTTACTGAGTAAAAAATTCGGTGATGTTCATATATTCACAAAATTCATTGATGTTTGAATAGTTTGAGGCAGTGAAGTGAGAGAATGAGATAGACAAGGTAGTATCTTTTCTGATGACAGCACTGAGAGCTTGGGTAGGTGCTGTTAAATTTTACATCTTTAGTACATGTCTCACTGATAGTATATATACAAGTGTTAGAACAGATAATATGCTCTTTGCAGGGGCTTAAAAATCCCTTCCAACTTTTCTTGGTGCTATCTGGGAGACTCCATGGGAGAATGTTTTGTGTTGATTCTTCCCTTCCAAAGAAATTCCTGTTTATTAATAATTGCATGAGGCACTCTTAGGAATTAATCACAATGATTTTATCTAAAAGAGTGATGCTTATTACAGCAGCATACTGACCAGTACTGAGTTGAGTTGTTCAGCTTTGCTGTACGAGACTAAGACTATGACTACTAAACTAAGATAGTTTAATACTTTTTGGATTGAAAATTTGTTTAAAATTTGTAGGTAATGAATGGAAAAGGCACAAGTTAATGTTTAAAATTTTATCAGATTACAAGAAAGCATATATGAGGCTGGATAATCTCATACTGGCATGTTATCTAAGCCTACTTATAATTTTTATTTGCTTTATGAGAAGAAACATTGAGGAAAACTGCTAGGGTCAGTTTACATTTGGAAGCTGATATCTGTCAGAATAAACTAGTCCAATATTATATAATGGTTATTCTTCATATTTGCCAGGGAAAGGTTATTTATTTGCTTACTTGTTTGTTCATTTGTTTATTTTGGTTGGCACTGGAGCTTGAACTCAGGGTTTTGTGCTTGCTGGGCAATAATTCTACCTGAGTCCCATCCCAAGCCCTTTTTTGCTTTCCTTATTTTTCTAATACAGTCTTGCTGTTGGCCCAAGCTGACCTTGGATTGTGATTCTCTTGTTGATGCTTCCTTGTAACTGGTGTGATAGGTGTTTGCTATTATACTCAGATTTTTTTTTAATTGGTTGAAATGGAGTTTTTAATGAATGAAAAAAAAATGTAGTCTTACAAACTTCTTTCCCAGGTAAGCTTTGAAGTATAATCCTGGTAGCTAGGTTGTAAGTTGTAAGCCATCATGTGTGGTCCTAATTGAAGTATTAAGCAGGTATGAGAGAAAAACTTCTTTCCCCTAAGCAAGAAGTATGTGGAGACTGTTTTTGACAAGGGACTTTCATCCAGTAGAGCAGGTCTTTGAAATTGCTTGTGGAGCTTGGGGCTGTGATCCAGGACAATGTCAGAGGGTCAGGTTGATCCGGGAAAGGGAAGCATTGCTGCAGAGTTCTGGTAAGAAGGAAGTTTGCAGGAAGTGTACCCGGTGAGGATTGTGAGGAACAAAGACCAAAGTAGAGGCAGTGGAAATGAGACTTCAGTGGTGCTAACACTGAGCAGTCAGGGAGGTTTAGAAACTGATTGAACATCAGGAACACTGAGCAGAGAAAACAGTTTTCTTCAGTGTGGACCAGGACCTTCAATTCTGGAGTCTGGTTGATGAATGATACTTTTATCTAAAAGATCAGTACCTCTGCACAGCCTGGGCGTATTTCCCTACTCTTACCATCTTTGACACCCAGGCAGAGCTGGTTTCATTATCAGTACTCTTCCTCCACATATTTTACTCTCCTTTCCCACCCCCCCCCCTTCAATTTCTTTTGAGATAGGGTTTGGTGCCCAGGCCTGCTTTCACCTTGGGGTCCTGCTGCTTCAGCCTGCTAAGTGTTCAAATTTAAGTATGTGTCCAGTTTTGTCTTGTTCTCCCTTGTTTTCATTTCCTTTATTTTTATTTTTAGATGGTCTTACTAAGTTCAACTAAAAAGTCAAACTCTGGTGGGGAATAGCAAATTTGGTGTTCAGTTGAAAGTGTGGTTTTCGGGTAGGACAAATAAGATGCCTCCATGTTAAGCTTGTAGCATATAAAGTTAATTAAAAGAACAGTTTAAGCTACTGTCTCAGAGGTTGTGACGGTCATGACTCTGATTCATTTTAAGCACATATAATAGCAGCACTGTTTGTTCTTTATGAACAGGGTATATTGTGTGTTTTTTTAGTTGAAGACATTCTATATTACCCACTTAGGTAGAGTGGATTACAGTTTCAAGGACTTTTTCTGAAACTAATACTTATCAAAGATGCCTTTCTCTTGGTTTTTTCTTTTGTTCTCTCTCTCTTTTTCTGTTCTTTTCTTTGACAGTTCTTGAGTTTGAATTCATGGTGTCACACTTGCTAGGCAGGTATGCTACTGCTAAGCCATCCCTCTAGCTCTGTGTTTTTTTTTTTTTTGTTGTTGTTCTTTTGTTTGTTTGTTTGTTTTTTGCCAGCCCTGGCTTGAACTCAGGGCCTAAGCACTGTCCTTGGACTTTTCTCAAGGTTAGAGCTCTACCACTTGAGCCAGAGCAACCACTTCCAGCTTTTTCTATTTTTGTGGTATGGAGGAATTAAACCTGGGTCTTGGTACATGCTAGGTAAGCACTTTACTACTAGGCCAAACTACCCCACCCCCAGCTTTTAAAAACATTTTTCCTGGGGCTTGAGTGCAGGGCCTGGGCACTGTCCTTGTGCTTTCTTAAGGCTAGTGCTCTTGAGCTATAGCACCACTTCTGTTTTTTTCTGTATATGTGGTACCAAGGAATTGAACCCAGGGCTTCATGCATGCTAGGCAAGCACTCTACCACTAAACCACAATGCTGCTGGCCCCATATGTGTGTGTGTGTGTGTGTGTGTGTATTTTTTTTTTAAGATAGCCTTATTTCCTGTCTGGAAGCATCCCTAGACTACAGTCTGCCTATTTTAGACTTCTTTTTGTAGCTGGTATGATAGACAGGCACCATGACATCCAGTTAGACACTTACTGTTGAGATGGAGTCTTGAGGACTTTTCTGCCCATGGTTTGCCTCAAACTCTACCCTCCCAATCTCAGCCTCCCAAATAGCCAAGATAATAAATGGGAACCATTGATGCTCAGCTTCTTTGTTTCTTTTATAATGAAATAATATGATCACTTTCTCCAAGGGGGTGGGTTGTAGGGGCAGGAGAGGAGAGAGGGAGAGAGATTAATAACCTCATTAATATTTGCAGGGTTTGGGGAAACAGTTGGCTTTGTTGAACCACTTGGATATTTCATAAAAAAGCTTTATTGATTTCCCATCATCCAAACAGCAGGATCTAACATTTGTGCAACACAGTTATTGGTTTAGTAGCACTATAAAGTGCTTTAGCCTGAAAGTAGACCTTCAGTGGAAAGAGAATTTGGGGAGGGCTTGGATCTCTGCATTCTCTTCAGAACAAATGGAATTGGTAAAAGAAGTCACAATTCTTTGTTCCCTATGTGATACTTGAGTGTTGCATTTTAAAGCCTTGATCTGCTCACCTGGCCGTTCTTTCTTTGTCACCAGCTTGTCTCTGGTACTGAACAATGGCTGAAGAAAGCATCAAGAAGAGGTGGGGGCTGGGAGTTTGGCCTAGTGGTAGAGTACTTGCCTAGCATGCACGAAGACCTACGTTTGATTCCTTGGTACCACATACATAGAAAAAGCTAGAAATGGCTTTGTGGCTCAAGTGGCAGAGTGCTAGCCTTGAGGGAAAAGCCCAAGAACAGTGCTCAGGCCCTGAGTTCAAGCCCCAGGACTGGCAAAAATATAAATAAAAATTTAATTAAAAAATTTAAAGAAATAAAAAGAAGAGGTAGTGGCATTGCCATTCAGGTTAAAACATTACTGTTCACATTTATACAATCAGTTACTCCTCTGGTTACCTCTGTGTAGTAATAACCGTGAAAAAACCTTAAGGGACCTTCAGAAACAGTCTTTTATAAAGCTGAGACTTTTGGAGGGACTGTTCCAACTTCAAAGTCAGTGAAATGGTTATAAGGGTCTTTGTTCTCCAGGAAATTTTGACATTATTTCTAGCTCAAACTAGTTTTTTGGCCATAGTAGGAAAAAGTTTTAAATTCTTTGTGCCTTAATGTTCAATATTTCAGACTTTCTTGGCAATTTTAAAAACGGGCTTTCAAATGGTTCTTCCTGAATTCTTGTATATGTTACTAATGTGGAATTGTTAGTTAGGAATTGTTAGTTAGGTGATATAACTTAATGCTAATAACTGTTTTTAAAGTAACTTACTTTCTGTAGATTTTCAAACTTACAGGAAAGTTTTAAGTGACAGGGAACAGATGTTTTCAAGACCCTATGGTAAGAGTAAGATAGTGCTGAAGCAATAGGTACATTGGGGGAACTTGGAGAGGACCACTTAAGCTAGGGAGGCAGGAAATGTCCCCTAAGAAGTGGGCTTCCAGTCTTTACCTTCATGTGACACTTCCAAAGCATAATTTCACACTTTAATTAGTATGTGGATAATTAATGCAAACTAGTAGTAAATTAAGCTAAAATAAGTACTTACTGCCAGCTGGACTGCTGCAGGTCCCTGATTGTGATTTATGGAAGTCTTATCAGAGTTCATCTTCACTGACCCTTCTGATATTCCAAGTGAATCTGTACGAGCTTAATTTTTTTTTTTTTTTGGCAGTTGGTCATGGAGCTTGAACTCTGGGTCTGGGCGCTGTCTCTGAGCTCTTCAGCTCAAAGCTACCACCCTACTCCTTGAACCACAGGGCCACTTCTGATTTTCTGGTGGTTAATTGGAGATAAAGAGTCTCAAGTACTTTAGTGCCCAAACTGGCTTTTACCTGTGAGCTTCAGATCTCAGCCTCCTGAGTAGCTAGGATTATAGGTGTGAGCCACCACACCCAGCAGTCTTTTGATAAGAAATAGTATAAAATAGTCATTACATTGAGTCCTGAGGGTCCCTGGATGCTGGTGGCTCGTACCTGTGATCCTAGCCAGTCAGGAAGCTGAGATCTGAGGATTATGGATGAAAACGAGTCCAAGCAGTTCATTAGACCCTTACTTCCAATAAACTATTAAAAAGAAAAAACAAAACTGGAGTGGAACTGTGGCTCAAGTAGTAGAGCACTAGTCTTGAGCAAAAAAAGCTCAGGGACAGTGCCCAGGCACTCAGTTCAAGCCCCAGGACTGGCACCAAAAATAAAATTTAAAAATTAAAAATAAAAAGTGTGAGTGCCATGCTTTTTGCTGTTATTGATTGATTTTTAACTGCATTTAATTATTTTTAACTGCATTTAATTAATTATTTTGCCAATCCTGGGGCTTGAACTCAGGTCCTGAGCACTGTCCATGGGCTTTCTCAAGGCTAGAGCTCTGCCACTTAAACCACAGCACCACTTCTGGCTTTTTTCTATGTATGTGATGCTGAGGAATTGAACCCAGATCTTCCTGCATGCGAGACAAGCACTCTACTACTAGTCCAAACTCCCGGCCCCTTAACTGCATTAAAAAAAAAAAAAAATTGAGAATTAGGACTGAGAGTTTGGCCTGGTGGTAGAGTGCTTGCCTAGCATGCACAAAGACCCAAGTTCGATTCCTCAGTACCACATACATAGTAAAAAAGCTGGAATTGGTGCTGAGGCTCAAGTGGTAGAGCTCTAGCCTTGAGAAAGTCCAAGGACAGTGCTCGGACCCTGAGCTCAAGCCCAGGACTTGAAAAAACAAACAAAAAACAACAACAAAACAGAATCAAACCTAGGACATTGTAATTGCTAGTCAAGCACTTTGTTACTGAGTTACATCCTAGCCCTTGATTAATTTTTTTCTTGGGAGCGGAGGGTCAGTTGTGGAGCTTGAACTCAAAGCCTGGTGGGCATTGTTCCTGAGCTTTTCTGCTCAAAGCTCCTGTTCTACCATTCTAAGCCACAACTGTACTTCCAGTTTTCTGGCGGTTAATTGCAGATAAGAATTTTATGGGTGTTCCTGCCTGAGCAGTCTTTGAACCACCATCCACAGAGCTTAGTCTCCTGAGTAGCTAGGATTACAGGCCACCAGTACCTGGCTTCTTGATTATTATTATTTTTTATTGCCAGTCCTGGGGCTTAATCAGGGCCTGGACACTGTCCTTGAGCTTTCTCAAAGCTACTGCTCTACCACTTGAGCTGCAGCACCACTTTTGACAATTTTCTGTGTATGTGGTACCGAAGAATCCAACCCAGGGCTTTGTGCATGCTCAGCAAACACTCTACCATTAAGCCATGCTCCTGGCCCCTCGATTAACTTTTTTTTTTTTTTTTTTTGCAAGTCCTGGGCCTTGAACTGAGGGCCTGGGCGCTGTCCTTGGGCTTTTCTCAAGGCTAGAGCTCTACTACTTGAGCCACAGCACCATTTCTGGCTTTTTTCTATGTAATTAAGGAATTGAACCCAAGTCTTCGTGCATGTTAGGCAAGCACTCTCTACCACTAGGCCAAATTCCCAGCCCTTGATTAATTTTTGATAGGAGGACAAGTATTAGGTTTTAAAGAAAGTGACACTTTATGGTTACAGGTGCACTAGATTTACAGAGTTGTATTAATCATACTTGTGAGTGTGTTGCTGGGCTGATTCTGGGTGCTTGTGCTCTAACTCTGGATCTTTCCTTAACGTTGTGAACTGATTGAAGCAAACTTGGAGTCCTGGAGAGCAAAGCTACTTCGCTTCCCACATCCATATGTGTCATACTTCTTTTCATGAGGACTTAAAACGCTATGCATCGTAAACATCCAAGTTCTTCTCTTACCCGTCATAAACCATGGATCTCATAGATTGCTGACTGAAAGCTATAATAAGAAAATTGGAATCTAGAACCCATTTTCCCTCATGGAATAATAATCCTTACATATTTGAAGACCAGACTTATTGTATTTTTTTGACTGCACATTATATGGGAATGTCCACTTAGAATGCCACCAATAATTATTCATAAAATGTTTATACCCACAATTACTTGCAGACTATAGTCTTAGCAAAAAACTCAGTATGCCTTCAGTTGTTTGCTTTTTAAATATAACTTTGAAAAGCATGTTTTGGATAGAAATCTTCCTAGAATAGATTATGCACACTTCTGTACCTTCTTTACACTCCTTCCGGTATTAGATCTCAAACCCAGTGACTTTTTTTTTTTTTTTTTTTTGCCAGTCCTGGGCTTGAGCTCAGGGCCTGAGCACTGTCCTTGGACTTTCTCAAGGCTAGAGCTCTACCACTTGAGCCTCAGCACCACTTCCGGCTTTTTTCTATGTATGTGTTACCGAGGAATCGAACCCGGGTCTTCATGCATGCTAGGCAAGCACTTTAACCACTAGGCCAAAGTCCCGGCCCCATAAACCCAGTGACTTTTACATGCTAGTCAAGGACTCTACTACTGTGCTCGCCTAGCATGCACAAAGTCCTGGGTTCAATTCCACATACACAGAAAAGGCTGGAAGTGGTACTGTGGCTCAAGTGGTAGAGCTCTAGCCTTGAGAAAGTATAAGGACAGTTCCCAGATCCTGAGTTCAAGCCCCAGGACTGGCAAACCAGAAACCAAAAAACCCTCAACTACTGACCTACATCCCAAGCCCTTGTTTGTTTTTGTTTTTGTTTTTTGTTTTGTTGTTTTTTGGTGGGTCATGGGGCTTGAACTCAGCCTGGGCGCTGTCCCTTAGCTCTTCAGCTTAGGTTTCAGCCCTAACCCTGGGCCTGGCTGGTGTCCTGAGCTTTCAGCTCAAGGCTACCACCCTAACCTTGCGCCAAGCCCCACTTCTTGTTTTCTAGAGGTTAATTGGAGATAAGAGTCTCAGGTCCTTTTGTACCCTGGCTGGCTTTGAACCTTGATCCTCAGCCTGCTGAGTAGCTGGGATTATAGGTATGAGCCACCATGCCCAACTTCCTTGCTATTTTTGAGACAGTGTCTTGCCATGTAGCTTAAGCTGGCTTCAGATGAGATCAGATATGCTCAGAATGGTATGGCAGTCAACCCAGGCTGACTTTAAACTCATGGTTCTCCTGCCTCAGCCTCCCAGGTACCAGAACTACCAGTATGCCCAGCTATTTATTCTTTATTTTATTTTTGGGATTATGTATAGAGAGGTTACAGATACATTTGTCAGGTAGTAGGTACATTTCTTTGTGCACATTGATACCCCTCTCATGCTTTTGTCCCCGTTTCCCTCCTTCAACCCCCTCCCAATCAAAAACAATCACAAGACAAATCTCTTGTTTCCATATCCTAGAGTTCATTTCATTTAGTCTCATCCTTTATGACCTTATGTACATAGGTTTTGAGCCATTGTAATCTGCTGGGAGAGTCCTAGATATGTACCACTTATTACAAATGAGGGAAACCATTGAGCCTATGTTCCTTTGGGTGTAGCTTACTTAATGATTTTTTCCAAGTCTTTCGCTTTCCTTACGAATGAGGAGATGTTATATAATTCCATTGTGTATAGTACCATAACTTCTTGATCCATTCATCTACTGAGGGGCACCTGGGTTGGTTCCGTATCTTAGCTATGGTAAATAATCTAGCTACTTAAATAAGGTATCAACTGTTCTTGCAGAAACAATCTGGTTTATGTGTTCTGTGTTACTCTTTTACTGTAAGAGCCATAGTCCCATGTCTGATTTGTGGTTTCTGCTTTCTTGAGGGTTAATATAACCTGATACTATCACTTACTAGACATATATCTCTACAAAAGTGAAGAGGCTCTGGCACTTCCAAGATTCAGTGTTGTGATTGGAATCTGAATGGACAGATGTGTGTTGCTAAATGGTTAGCGAGCATGACTCCACAACTGGCTGAGGGGAACTGTATTTAGCCAGTGTTATTTGAATCTCTTTGCTGGTATTTACCCACATAATGACTTAAAACCTATAAGCCATGAGAGACAGAACTTATCTGTTACTGATTATTGGGGGGAAGATAATATTTTTTAAATTAGTAAGTAAAAATATATTTTATATGCAAGATGACAGATGATTGGCCTAACTCCTTTCATCTCGAGTTACTGGAAGTCTATAAGATACATATAGAATATATTGATTGATACTAAGATTATCCAAAAGAGAAACTAGAGCACTGTTCAGGTAGGGAAATGACTACTTCAGCAGTCAGATAGCTAATGAGAGGCTCCATTACCCTTGAAGGTAGCCAGGACTTAGAGGTAATCAGTGAACATTGATAATAAATACTATTTTATTCTTCACGTCTAAATTTGGAAACTGCTGAGAAGTAAATTCTATAACAAGTCCTTTTAAATTTTTAAACGCAGCCTTTTCTTGTAGGTTGAGAATGTGCTGTGACTATATAGCCAAATAGGCTTGCTCATATGCCCCCATTCTGAGTTTAACTTACCCAACAGAATCTGTGACACACCAAGAAAGGCATAGAGGATTACTGATATCCTGCTGTAAGCCCTACTCCTGCTGGTGCCTGTGCTCTCCTTGAGATCACAGGGATGGTTAGCTGTTGCTTCCAGATGTTAGGGGTTGGGAAATGAGAATGGAATTTTATAGTCGAAATCTTCTTGGGGAAATTTGATGCTATAAAATAGTGGCCTTCCCTGCTAGCTCACTGGTGCTCATACTAATTTGTTTTTTGTTTTTGTTTTTTTGTTTTTTCCCTGCCCTTCCAAGATTGAACTCTGATATTCATTTGTTAGGTAGAGCTGAGGGTTTTACATCTTTCATCTTTAAAATGTCGTGACGCTGAGGGAGATTACTATGGTTTTAGTTATTTGGGGGTAATTTAGAGGCAAAGACAGAGTAGATAATTGGCAGCCTCTCTGTGAGTACTTGTTAATTAAAAAGGGCTTGCCTAGAGCCTGTAGATATAATTCAATAGCAGAGTTCATCCTCAGCTACACAGACACTTACAGAATCAACCAGGGCTTCCCTGTATCAATAAAATACCTTTTACTTCAGTTTGGTCTGAAAATTTATGTCTCATCAGCAGAAACAATCAAAAGCATCTCTCACTTGAACTGCATCCTTTTTTATTTGTGGGGTTTTATTTCCAGTCAAGCTGTTTTTCCAAGAAAATGTATTAAGTGGGCCGGGAGTGTAGCCTAGTGATAGAGTGCTTACCTAGCATGCATGTAGCCCTGGGTCTGATTCCTGGGTAACACATACACAGAAAAGGCCAGAAGTGGTGCTATGACTCAAGTGGTACAGCACTACCCTTGAGAAAGCTCAAGGACAGTGCCCAAGCCCTGAGTTTAAGCCCTAGGACTGACAAAAAAGAAAAAGAAAAGAAAATGTATTGGGTAGTTGTACAAAAGGGGTATAATTTCATAAGTCAGGGTATGTATCTTGATAATTGTTACTCCTTCCATCATTCTTCCCTGTTTTCCCCTCTCATCACTACCCTCAAGTTACATAGTTTAACTTTTACATAATCTACATTGAATATAATGAGTGCATTCGCTCCCCCTCCTCGTGGCCCCCTCACATGTTTCTGCCTTTTTTTTTTTTTTTTTTTTTTTTTTTTTGCCAGTCCTGGGCTTGAGCTCAGGGCATGAACCCTGTCCTTGGACTTTCTCAAGGTTAGAGCTCTACCTCTTGAGCCTCAGCACCACTTCTGGCTTTTTTTTCCCCCTTTCTATGTATGTGGTACCGAGGAATTGAACCTGGGTCTTCATACATGCTAGGCAAGCACTCTACCATTAGGCCAAATTCCCGGCCCCGTTTCTACTTTTTCTATTTGTATTTTTGTTTTTGAGAGAGAATTTTGCTATCTGCCTTGCTGGCCTCCTGAGCTTGATCTTCTTGCCTCTACCTCTCAAGTAACTGGGACTGCAGCTGTTCTCCACTACTCCTATGTTGTTGTTGAACAGCTCTCAATCATTTTCTGAAAGCTGTGATTATTTTCAAGGCTGTCTAATTTAGTAGAAAAATATATTCTTATAGACTGGATTCAGTTATACTGAAAAACAAAATTCTGGCTCTGTACTTGTTAGATGTATTCGATAATTCTTTCTCCCTTTTCTGTTTTCAGAATCCTATTCTAAGAACACAGGAACTCAGGTATCTACCATGGTGTTGGGTCCTGAACAGAAGATGCCAGATGGTAACTTATAGCTTTGTGTTACTATATTACTTTTTGTACGGAATTAGATTTTTGATAGTAACAGAAAATTATCCTATTTTCTCTTTTGTCTTTTTCAGCAACACCATTCAGAGGTCATTACTTATATAATAAGGGATATATGAACATAGATTTATAACCACAGAGTTATATCTTATTTTCAATTTCAAGTTGAGCCACTTTTAGCTGCAGGTTTGTTTTGTATAGCAATAATGCTTACAAGGCTAGTACTATTCCCAGACTTAGCATAATGACCCCCTGAATGCTCTGACTACTCATTTCATATCCTAATGTTTCAGATATGCAAGGAGCAAGACATACAATACAAGGCAAAGCTTTTATCAGTATTTTATTGGGACTTTTGAGAACTGTGTCTAATCTTTCCTAAATCTGAGCTTCCCTTTTGGAATTTTCATTCATTTTCTGTAAGTATCCTCATCAATGCAGAGTCAAGCTTCCTATAAAAACAAAACTCTTGCCGGGCGTGGTGGCTCATGTCTGTAATCCTAGCTACTCTAGAGGCTGAGATCTGAGGATCAAGGTTCAAAGCCAGCCTAGTCAAAAAAGGAGCTGAGACTCTATCTCCAATTAGCCTCTAGAAAATGGGAAGTGGGGCTTGGTTCAAGGGTTGGGTGGTAGCCTTGATCTGAAGAGCTTAGGGACAATGCCCAGACCCACGGGTAGCGTGGTAGCTTTGAGCTGAAGAGCTAAGGGACAGGGCCCAGGCTGAGGTCAAGCCCCATGACCCACAAAAACAAACAAACAAACAAAAAAAACCCTTGCTTCCATTGATAAGCATTTATTAACTATTTGATACTTATAGAAAAGTGAATTTGGTATATTTCTGGTGGATTACGTCTTTCAGACCTTCTACTCTCTGCATCCAAGATGAACTATAGGCAAGCTGAAATGGCTCATAGGTGTAATCCCAATTATTCAGGAAGTAAAGAGTTGGAGGATCACAGTTCAAAGCAAGGCCAGGCAGAAAAATCCTTAAGACTTCATCTCCCATCAAGTAGCAAAATGCTAGGCTGGAGGATGGCTCAAGTAGTAGAGCACTACCTGTGGGCAAAGCAAGCCTAGTGAGAGCGCAAGGCCCTGAATTCAAGCCCTATTATTGGCATCAAAAAAAAAAAACAACAAGAATTGATTATAAAAGATTGATTACAGGGGCCAGGAGCCCCTGGTAGAGTGCTTGCCTAGCATGCATGAAGACATTGGTTCAATTCCACATGCACAGAAAAAGCCAGAAGTGGTGCTGTGGCTAAAGTGGTAGAGCACTAGCCTTGAGAAAGCCCAAAGATGGTGCCCAGGTCCTGAGTTCAAGCTCAGGACTGGCAAAAAAAAAAAAGTGATTACAAAAGACTGATTATAAAATACAGGACTTGGGGAAACACTGAAAACAGGCTGAGTGAGTCCTGCTGTTACTATCACCCATGCCAGAAGCCTTTATGTAGGCCTTAGTCAGGACTTAAAATATTTCTGCCTGTGGGTTTCCTGCAGGACAGATGTTTGTCTAAACTGCAACTTCTACCTATACCCCCATTTTCCCTTTCCTCTTCCCTTCCTCCCTCTTCTCCTTTTCTTCCTTCCTTTTAAAAATCCTTCCTTTTTTGAAATTGTCTAAATTTTCCAGATTGCCCCTAAACTTGAAATCTTCCTCCCTTAGCTCACAACACAGGCCCACAATATAGCACTAGCTTTTTTTTTTTTTGCCAGTCCTGGGCTTGAGCTCAGGGCCTGAGCATTGTTCTTGGGTTTTCTCAAGGCTAGAGCTCTACCACTTGAGCCTCAGAACCACTTCCAGCTTTTTTCTATGTGTGTGGTACCAAGGAATCGAACCTGGGTCTTCACGCATGCTAGGCAAGCACTTTAACCACTAGACCAAACTCCCGGCCAGCACTAGCTTTTTTGAGGATCCTGATGGAGGTATAATGTCACACGAAATAGTAATATAGAAAGGACATTCTAGTAAACATGAATTTCCTTTTTTTTTTTCTAGGCAGCATTGGGATTAGAACTCGGACTTTATACTTGTTAGATAAGAAATCGGTCATTTGAGCCATATCCTCTTCCCTGTATTCTTGAGTTGTTTTTCAAATAAGGTCTTGAGTTTATGTCCACATGGGTTTTGAACATGATCCCTCTATGTATGCCTCCTGAATAGCTGGGATAACAGGTACACTCTACTATACCCCAGCTTTTTGATTGAGATGTTGTCTTGTTAACCTCTGTGCCTGGGATGACCTTAAGTCATAGTCATCAACCATGTTTTCTGAGTGGCTGGGATTACAGGCATTAGCCACTGTGCTGGGCCCCTTTAAAAATTTTACATTTTAAATTACTAATGGGATTGTTCTGGCATGATGTATTTTAATCCCTAAATGTAAGAGTTTTGAGAGGAAAATGAAATAATTATAAATGACTGAATGTGACTAGACATGTAGAGTAGAAATCCCATTGTGAAAATAATGTTAAAATTGATGCAATCATGATTAGAAATGAGTGGAGAGGTGGGGATGGGGATGGGGGAGAAGACTGTGTTTGGTAGATCTTTGAGACAGGTCTTACTGTGTAGCCCAAGCTGGCCTTGAATCTAGTACATACTGCCTAAGCCTTTCTAGGGTTGGAATTGCTGGCATGGTTTTCCTGGGCTTATACTTTAATTTTACCATGTCCATGTATTAGTGAGCTAAAAATATTATTTTAGCAAGTTAAGTGGCTCATGCCTGTAGTCCCAGATACATGTGAGGTATTGGTAGGAGGATCACAGTCTGAAGCTGGCTTTAGCAAAATTGCTATCTAAAGATTAACCAAAGCCAAAAAAATGTAATGGCATGGCTCCAGCATGAGTTCAACCCTCTCCCCAAAATTATTATAATTAGATAAAAGTAAATTATTGGAAGAAATAGCCAGAATTAGGATGGTATCTTGTACATTCAGTTATAAAATAATTTAGTTTTAGGTGCTAAGAATATATAGCTCAATAATGGGACATTTGGCTAGCATGCACAAAGCCCTGTGTATAGTCTCTAGCATTGCAAAAAATAAAATGAATTTTATTATTTCATTACTCTGGATGTGCTGTAAGTGTATTTTGTTCATTTTGATTTTTTTTTCAAATATATTAATTCAGGTGATGCTTCTGGGGACCATGCGGACACTGTCAGTGTTGGTGCCATCAACCCAGCCTATAGTAACTCCTCCCTCACACAATCCACTGAACACTCTGAGGAGCCCTTTGCCACATACTTTGATGAGAAGATTGCCATTCCTGAAGAGGAGGTTAGTGACAAGTCCTTGGATGGGACCCTGTGGCCTAGAGAAAACCTATGTAGAAACGATTTGCTAGATGGCTCAAGCTCAGCAACTTCAGCTTGAATTTTGGCATCCAATCCCTGTTGATAAGCAGAATTAATAAGCTGCTTAGGAAAATGACACTCTGAACACAGATCAGCCACAAGTGAGTAGTTTTTGGTCAGTACAGTATTTTTGTTCTCTTTTTTCAATTGTGGTTTCTATCCTGTCTGTTGCTGGGCACAGAGGTTCTGACTGTGTTCCTTTGGTTTAAGAATAGGATGCTACGGAAAAAACAGGTAAAAGAAGGCTTTCAAGTAGGTAGGCAACCAGCTTGTCGATAAAGAGTGAGTGTAAGAGTTGAAATATGGACCATGTGATATCCAACTCTCATCCCTTGCTTTTATGAATCTGATACTTCATGTGTGATTAAAAATACAAGAAATTAGTTCATTACTTTGATATGACATTCTATTTGATCTGTTTCTTCTCTTGTACAGTATTCCTGTTTCAGCTTTCGTAAACTTTGGGCATTCACAGGACCAGGCTTTCTTATGAGCATTGCCTATCTGGATCCAGGAAACATTGAATCTGATTTACAGTCTGGAGCAGTGGCTGGATTTAAGGTGAGTGTCTAGTGTTTCCTTCTTTTATACATACAGTATAAACCTGCCTATTGTGTAGCAGCCTCTTTAACATGGGTTTGGAATATGTGAGTCCATATATAGTAGATTCTTTATTCATTATTTTTAGTAGTGCAGGGTTTAAATACAAGACATTGTGCTTGGTAGGCTGGTAGTCTACTTCTAAGCCAATTATCCAGTCCTTTTTTGTGCTGGTAACTTTGAGATGGGGTCTCAAGTTTTGTCTTGACCTATAACTGGATTATGATCTATTTTATGCTTTATACAATAGCTAGGACAACAACGCATATGTGCCACCATATCCAGCTTCTTCATTGAGATGGAGGCTCACACATCTATTTTATTTAGTCTTTTATTTTACTTTGGACTGGGCTGGCCCTGAATTGTGATTCTCTCAATTTCGGCTTGTCATGTAGTTGAAATGCCAGGCATATGTCATCATGCCCAGCTATTGGTTCAGAGGGGATATTGAGTGTATGCCTGGACTGGCCTTGAATCATAATCCTCCTGAACTCAGCTATGATTATAGGCATGAACCACTGGTGCCCAGTTTAGTGGTTCTTTTGTAAATGTTTTCAACTTGAAAAAACTGGCAAATGAACTGCATTGTTTAGAAATACTAGAAAAATCAACTTTCATTTTGATGTACAAGCAAATGAATTATATATAGATAATAATTTATTTTATTATTTTACTATTTACTATCATTTGTCGGTACCTCCTCTTGCTTTTATGATAAGACCAAATGTTGCAATTATCCAATTTAAATGTTTCATGTCACTAAATATTTCTGTGAGGGCAGTTAATTTCTAGTAAATTGTATACTGCTGTTTAAAGTGATTTCTCACATATTTGTCACCATACATGGTGACAAAATTTATGCTAACAGTAGGATTTCTGAAAAACAGCAGGCTGCTAGTAATTAAGCTTTTGGAGTCAAAATTAAATGCAGATTTTCCGTTTTACAAGGGTTTAGCATCCCTAACTCTGCTACATCTTCTAGGGCCCACTATACTTCATTTCATTTTGTTTTATTCACATAGCTTCTATTGAATAAAAAAAAAAAAGAGAAACTACAGATAAGAGAACCTGAAACTCAGAAAAATCTGAAGTCCTACTATGTCACTGGTACAGAACTTAGGCCATTTGATTCCTGACCTGGGCTTTTTTCTGAGTGTACTATTTTCCCCTTTATATTACCAAACAACCAAGGAAAGAAATAAAAGAAGGAAAGAAGGAAGGAAAAGCAAAAGAGAAAGGAAGGAAGGAAGGAAGGAAGGAAGGAAGGAAGGAAGGAAGGAAGGTAGGTGTCTAATCATTTTTCTGGTGACTTTTGTTCTTAGTTGCTCTGGGTCCTTCTACTGGCCACCATTGTGGGTCTGCTGCTCCAACGTCTTGCAGCTAGACTAGGAGTGGTCACTGGGCTACATCTTGCTGAAGTATGTCACCGTCAGTACCCGAAGGTAAGCAGTATGCTGTCTTATTTGTCTCCACCCATTTAGGAATTTGTATCTGGAAGATATATTCTGTTCTGAGCCATTGGACCATTTGAGGACTGTGATCCTGAAGATTGGATGTACCAAGGAAAATGTTGCCCTTCTTGCCTTTTTCTTCTCCTTCAAAATATAACTTAGAATTCACTTTTCCCAGAACACTTTTTAAGAAAAATTCTGCTTGTTGTTCATTTACTATTCCTCATCTTTCTGCCATCTAGCTACACAGCCAGTGGGTGTGAGTTTGGGGTGCTCTGTCCAAACACTTTTATGTATGTGGCCATTTAATTGTATTAGTTTAAATCGTGTGTGTGTGTGTGTGTGTGTGTGTGTGTGTGTGTGTGTGTGTGAGAAGAGAGAGAGAGAGAGAGAGACCTGTCATTCTCTCTATATAGATCTTTTTTACTTTGTTCTCACTGTGAAAAAGGTAAGCTTTTTCCTTTTACTACAAACTATATGTGGTAACAGTTTTTCAGTTTGCTGTTTCCCCCCTCGAGTTATAGCTTCCTTCTGCATATTTTGGGTTTTTCTGTTTCCTGAGGCAGAAATGAACTCCATGTCCAAAAGTTTTCCCCCCATCTTGGGTGAGTGGATAGGTGGGTAGGTGAGGCAGAGTTTCTGTGGACTAACTCAGGATTGGGAAACACCAGGAGAAGGAGAGGAAGAGGTGCTTTCTTTTCGCCAGCACTTTCATGAATATATCTATACTATCCACATTTTGCATTATGTCTTTTTTTGTTGCTGTTGTTTAAAATTGTAATCACTTTGAAAAAGATAATTTTTCCCTTTTACCATAAAGTAAAAAATAGTCTTTGGAGCCGAAGGTGGCTCACGCCTATATAATCCTAGCTACTCAAGAGACTGAGATCTGAGGATCAAGGTTCAAAGACAGCTGGGGCACAAAAGGACCTGAGACTCTTATCTCCAATTAACCACTAGAAAATGGGAAGTGGGGATTGGCTCTAGGGTAGGACAGTAGCCTTGAGCTGAAGAGCTCAGGGACAACATCCAGGCCCAAGGGTAGGACAGTAGCCTTGAGCTGAAGAGCTCAGGGACAGTACCCAGGCCCAGAGTTCAAGCCCCAGGACTCACCAAAAAAAAAGTAGTCTTTGGGAGTAATACTGTCCTACAGTTTTCCTTCTGGGTATTTCAGAATCTTATTCCTACCCAAAAAAAGGCATGAGCATGAGCTCAATATTTAGAGGAATGTTTTGTTTTTTGTTTTGTTTTGTTGCCAGTCCTGGGGCTTAAACTCAGGGCCTGGGCTTTCTCAAGGCTAGCGCTCTACCACTTGAGCCCCAACACCACTTCCAGCATTTTCTGTGTATGTGGTCCTGAGGAATCAAACCCAGGGCATGCTAGGCAAGCACTCTACCACTAAGCCACACTCTCCCCTCCCTGGAGGACACATTTTTAAAAATATATACTAACCTATCTGTGATGTGTTCAAAACCATTTCATTCCTGAGTATAAGCACAACGATTTGCTGTTAATTGTTTTGTTTGTTTGTTTGTTTTTAGTGCTAGTTCTCTCTCTCTCTCTCTCTCTCTCTCTCTCTCTCTCTCTCTCTCTCTCTCTCTCTCTCTCTCTCTCTCCCTCTCTCTCCTCTCTCCTCTCCCTCCCTCTCCCTCCCTCCTCTCCCTCCCTCCCTCCCTCCCCCTCCCCTCCCCCCTCCCTCCCTCCCCCCTCCCTCCCTCCCTCCCTCCCTCCCTCCCTCCCTCCCCCCCTCTCCCTCCCTCCCTCCCTCCCTCCCTCTCTCTCTCTCTCTCTCTCTCTCTCCTCTCTCTCTCTCTCTCTCTCTCTCTCTCTCTCTCTCTCTCTCTCTCTCTCTCTCTCTTTCTCTCTCTTTCACCAGTTCTGGCCTTGAGCTCAGAGCCTGAGCACTGTTCTTGGACTTTCTCAAGGCTAGAGCTCCACCGCTTGAGCCACAGCACCACTCCTGGCTTTTTTTCTATGTATGTGGTACCAAGGAATCGAATCCAGGTCTTCGTGCATGCTAGGCAAGCACTCTACCACCAGGCCAAAAACTCCCAGCCCCTAACTGTCAATTTAAAAAGGATTTACACTGGGCCGGGAGTTTGGCCTAGTGGTAGAGTGCTTGCCTAGCATGCACGAAGACCTGGGTTCAATTCCTCGGTACCCCCACATACATAGCAAAAAGGGAAGTGGTGCTGAGGCTCAAGTGGTAGAGCTCTAGCCTTGAGACAGCCCAAGGACAGTGCTCAGGCCCTGAGCTCAAGCCCAGGACTGGCAAAAAAAAAAAAAAAGATTTACACTGTGAAGTTTAACTCTTGCACATACTGTACTTTAGTCAGCTTGATCATGTGTATATATATGCATGTGCTTCTTCTCTGTGTGTTTACACAACAGGTTGTGTTTTGAGGCTAAGATCCACATTGAGCCAGGTACCAGTGATTCACAACTAATTCTAGCTACTTAGGAGGCTGAGATCTGTGGATTATGGTTCAAAGCCAACCTGGATAAAAAAATTTTTTTGAGATTTATCTCCAGTTAACCAGTAAGAAGCTAGAGGTGGACCTTAAGTGGGTACAAGTGGTAGAATGCTAGCCTTGAGCAAAAAAGTTCCCAGACCCTGAGTTCATCAAAGCCCTAGGATGGGCACAAAAAAAAAAAAAAAAAAAAAAAAAAAGAGCCGGGAGTTTGGCCTAGTGGTAGAGTGCTTGCCTAGCATGCATGAAGACCTGGGTTCAATTCCTTGGTACCACATACATAGAAAAAAGCCAGAAGTGGTGCTGAGGCTCAAGTGGTAGAGTTCTAGCCCTGAGAAAGTCCAAGGACAGTGTTCAGGCCCTGAGCTCAAGCCCAGGACTGGCAAAAAAAAAAAAGAAAAGAGAGAAAAGAAAAGACGAAGGAAGGAAGAAAAAGATGCACACATGAAGAAAATACTGTCCTTTGCCTTTATGGCCTGCCTGGCTTTCTTTAGTATGATTTTTTTTTTCAGAGCCACATGTTTCTTTTAAAATGATGTAAATTTATTCTAACTTCTTGCCCTCTTTCTTTCTTGTTTGTCCATTGTAAGGCTTGAACTCAGTGCCTGGGCACTGTTCCTGAGCCTCTTTGTGTTTAAGGCTAGCACTTTACCACTTGAGCCACAGCACCACTTCTGGCCTTTTCGGTTTATGTGATGCTAAGGAATTGAACTTAGGGCTTCATGCATGCTAGATAGGCACTCTACCACTAAGCCAATTCCCAGCCCCTCTTGCCCTCTTTCAATTTAGTTATTTTTCAGATAGGATCTTGGAGTTTTTGCCTGGGGTAGATCTTGGAACTGTGATCCTTCTGCCTATGCCTCTGCGTAGCTAGGATCACAGGTATGTGCTACCACTGCCCTGCTTAGTAAAGGGCAGGAATTTGCTGTGTAGCCCAGCCTGACCTGGAATTCATGATCCTTATGCTTCTATCTCCCTAGTGGTAGAATTGTAGACCTGTGTCACCACTGGCAACAGGAATAAACTATTCTTGCCTTCTCATAAACCATGACCTTTTATAATTTTTTTTGCCAGTTCTGGGAACTGAACTCAGAGCCTGAGCACTGTCTTTGGGCTTTCTCAAGGATAGAGCTGTACCACTTGAGCCATAACACCACTTCCAGCTTTTTTATGTATTAGGTCTATGAACCTGGGTCTTCATGTATGCTAGGCAAGCACTCTTACCACTAGACCAGACTCCCAGTCCATTTTATAAATTCTTTTAGCTCTTGCTGCTGCTGCTGCTTCCATTCCTCCCCCCTTTTTTTTTGTGCCTTTATTAGTGCTAAACATAGGACCTCACACTTTCAGCTTGGTTTTGCTTCCTGCTCTTCTCCCCCCCCCCCCCACGCCCATGGCTCACACTCTTATCATTTGAGCCATGCCTCTAGTTATAGGCATGAGCCACTAAGACCAACCTAGTATCTCATTTGTTTTCTGTGGTACTGAGGAATCAAACCCAGGGCTTTGTTCATGCTAGGCAAGTATCTACCATTAAGGCATATTCCCAGCCCCAGCATCTCATTCTTTATGTATGTTAAAGATCTGTTGGTGAAAAGAAAATTTTTGGATAACTGATATCTGAAGGTACCTTTTCTACATTCAGTAAGCTAGCATTAACTAAATTTGCTTTTCTGCCAGAATGTCCAGATTAATTTCCTACTTTGCTATATGACACTCATTTCCACCTAGTTTATTCTGAATTCTTTCATTTGTCTTTTTTCATTTGCTGGTATACTATTATTATATTAGAAATAACCCCAGCCTTTCATATTTGTTTTATAACTTCAGCTTGATACTTTTTTCTTCAGTAATTTCTATTCTCACTCTTTTTTTTTTTTTTTTGTGGGTCTTGGGGCTTGAACTCAGCCTGGGCACTGTCCCTGAGCTCTTCAGCTCAAGGGTACTGTGCTACCCTTGAGCCAAGCCCCACTTCCTGTTTTCTAGAGGTTAACTGGAGATAAGAGTCTCAGGTCCTTTTATGCCTGGGCTGGTTTTGAACCTTGATCCTCAGATCTCAGCCTCCTGAGTAGCTAGGATTACAGGCATGAGCCACTGTGCCCGGCTTCTATTCTCTCTTGACTGTGTCAACATATTTGAATATGTAAGTATTCAAGTAGAGAATAAGTATTCAGTAAGCTTATTCATTTGAATAAGCTAATAGAAAACGTTTTAAATTATTTTTAGATGAAAGGTTAAGTAAAAAGTTGTGAATTGCAAATCCATTCCTTTTCTTGAGTGGGATGTAGTAAGAATAAGATCAGCTGGCTCCCTGGCTAAGTTTGTAGACCATACCATGAGAAGCACATTTGGCTCTTTATCTGGGACCACAGTACAGTGATACGCTGTGTGGAACACAAGCTCAGTACTTCTCCTCTAACCTGGAGGCTTGTAAAAGTCTCTGTGGGTCTGCGCCGAAGTATGAATCCTAAACAAAGAAGGATATTCTTAGAAATGTCTTTGCTGTGTAGGTCCCAAGAATCATCCTGTGGCTGATGGTGGAGTTGGCTATCATTGGTTCAGATATGCAGGAAGTCATTGGCTCAGCCATTGCCATCAATCTCCTGTCTGCTGGAAGGTGAGGGGATTTTCCTCTACAAAGTTATCAGTTGGATTTCAAAGCCAAGGTAAAAATGAAAGCCCATGTTTACTTTTAATATTCAACTTCTGTGTTATTCTATGATGCCTTTCTAGGCACATTTTTGCCTCCCCCAACAGATGTAGTTTCCTATGGTGGCACATTCTTTTTTTTTTTTTTAATTTATTTTTTTTATAATTTTTTATTATAATTAATAAAAGGATTACATGATATTTGCCAGATAGAAGGTGCATTAATTCACATACATTGATACCCTTTCACATGTCTTGGTACCCATTACCCTCCCCCCACCCACCCCCCATCCCCCACATTCTTTTTTTTATATATATATAGAGTATGTGGCATTTTGAATTCCAGTTATTTACTTGTATGTCAGTTGTATGTCAGTTTATCCTCACTGGGTATTAAGCACCTGAAGAATAAGACCCAGCAGTGTGTCCTAAATGTCTGACATTGTTGATTCTAAATCCATGCACTGAAGTTGGAGCAATTCTCAATTACCTAAGACTTGACTTCCTATCACCAACTCTTTTCCTCCAATTCTTCTTTTTTTTAATTTTTTTTTTTTTTTTTGCCAGTCCTGAGCTTGCACTCAGGGCCTGAGCACTGTCCTTGGACTTTCTCAAGGCTACAGCTCTACCACTTGAGCCTCAGCACTACTTCTGGCTTTTTTTCTATGTGTGTGGTACTGAGGAATCAAACCCAGGTCTTTGTGCATGCTAGGCAAGCACTCTACCACTAGGCCAAACTCCCAGCCCCCTCCTTCAATTATTCTGTGTTGGGAATGGAATGGTTTGAGTATTTCTTCAATTCCCATTTCTTATTTCTAACCTAGGGTTCCCCTGTGGGGTGGAGTTCTCATCACCATTGCAGACACGTTCGTTTTTCTCTTTTTGGACAAATATGGTAAGGAGAGTGGGAATGGGGGATCAGAGGAGCCACTTTCTATCATGTGGCAACTGGGGCTGTCTGCCTTCTGTGAGCTCACTGCTGCATTCCCTCCTTAGGCTTGCGGAAGCTTGAAGCATTTTTTGGCTTTCTCATCACTATAATGGCTCTCACATTCGGATATGAGGCAAGTGTGACAGGCTATGCATTGCCTCTTAAAACAACATTTCCTTTGTGTTTTGATTAGTGAATATTTCCTGGTGTTTGTTCCAACCCACACAACCCCCAGGAATCAGTGTCTTCATTTGCGGTAATGACATCTTTCTATGTCAAGTTGGCTTGGCTAAACATTGGAAACTATATCTATTCTGTGAGTAGATCTTGCAATTTGTCCCAAAGTTTCCAAGAAATATGCTGAAGCAGAGAGGAACGTGAATAAAAAATGTTTATGAATGAGTCTCTTAGCATATAACTAGTGGCTATGATAGTTGATTTTTAAATGAAAATAGGTGACTAAGTGGGGATATTCAAGAATTAATGTGATGCTAAATATCTAGATTACCTAGTCACACATTTTCCTAACTTCTAGCAATGAGAACCTTATTATGAGTAATTCTTGCATAGCTGTGACCAAAATACCTGAGAGAATTTAAGTCAGAAAAGATTTCGTTGAGAAGATTTAGCTTGGGCAGAATAGCATGGTAGCATGAGCATGTGAGGAGGAAGTTCCTCAACTCAGGGTAGACAAGAAACAGAACGACAGGAAGAGGCAGGGCCATATGCGCCCTTCAAAGACACCCCAGTGACCCATTTCCTTTACTACCTGAGGACCAGGTGTTGAACATGTGAGGCTTAGGTGAACAGTTCATTTTCTAACCATAAGAACTTCTTTTGTTCCTTTGTGATTATTTTTGGTGTTACTAGGTATCAAATCCTGGGCTTTGTGCATATTGAGTATTGAAGTATATTGCTGAAAGAACACAGCCTTCTATTTGGGCAAATTGCTTCAGACTTGTAGGCCCAAGTGATTCTCCTACTTTAGTCTCTCAAGTACATGGGTCTACAGGCATGGGCCCCTGCACCCAGCTGTTGCTTGAATTTTTGGTGATTTTCTACTCTTAAGATAAATAGATCATTGTTGCAGGAAAAGGAACTACAAGGAATAAAAGATGTCAGAATACTCTGATCCCATGTTACTTCTATCTCATGTTTCATCAAAGGCTAATCCATGATGTTAATGTGTAGTATGTTACAGTGAAACCCAACCAGAGCCAAGTACTCAAGGGCATGTTTGTGCCATCCTGTTCTGGCTGTCATACACCACAGATTGAGCAGGCAGTTGGCATTGTGGGAGCTGTGATCATGCCACACAACATGTACCTGCACTCTGCTTTAGTCAAGGTAAGTAAGGCCCTTACCTTGTTGGCCTTAGTACAGTTCATGGGATCCTTTTCTCTTTTTCTTTCTTTCTTTTTTTTTTTGTAGGTCATGGGGCTTGAACTCTGGGCTTGGGCGCTGTCCCTGAGCTTTTCAGCTCAAGGCTACTGCCCTACCCTTGTGCCACAGCCCCATTTCCCATTTTCTAGAGGTTAATTGGAGATAAGAGTGCCACATGCTTTAGTGCCTGGGCTGGTTTTGAACCGTGATCCTTAGATCTCAGCCTCCTGAGTAGGTAGAATTACAGGCATGAGCCACCACACCTGACTGTGATCTTTTTCTTTAACAACGAGGGCACAAAGACTTAGCTTATAACTGTTAGAGCCCAAAGGAGCAAGATATTTGTAGTTGGACATTTATAAAGTCAATATACTCTTGAATTATGTCCTTATCACCAAGTTGACCAGAGGCTACTAACCCCAAAAGAAACTGTGGCTAACTTTCCTTATAAAAAGCCTCTCCTGGGGCCGGGAGTTTGGCCTAGTGGTTAAAGTGCTTGCCTAGCATGCATGAAGACCCGGGTTTGATTCCTTGGTACCACATACATAGAAAAAAGCCGGAAGTGGTGCTGAGGCTCAAGTGGTAGAGCTCTAGCCTTGAGAAAGTCCAAGGACAGTGCTCAGGCCCTGAGCTCAAGCCCAGGACTGGCAAAAAATAAAAATAAATAAATAAAATAAAAAGCTTCTCGTGTCTCATTCTCCAAAGGCCGAGTGGCCTTGGGAGGAGAGGAACCCAGACAAACTTTACCAATTAAGTCTTATATATTCACTTATTGGCTAATTTCAGAGACCTTTTACACTTAGGACTGAAATCAACCTGTTTCTACAGGTCAGTGGTCCTCCTAGCCATTAGACCTGAGAGTTCTCTTAGTCATTCTTCCCTATCTAGGGAATGTGCAGTGCTGTCAAAGGGTATGGAGCGCTTAATCACTTAATGGACTTGGATTTAAGTCACTGTTGGATCTTGTATTTCATCTAGTCAGTTATTTGCCCTCTTAATCTCTCAGCTGACTCCAAAGTTCTAAGTTTTACAAGGAAATTTGCTGCAACTAGTGAAAAATTGACTGTGGCTGTCTCTCTAGTCTAGACAGGTAAACCGGGCCAATAAGCAGGAAGTTCGAGAAGCAAATAAGTACTTTTTCATTGAATCCTGCATTGCTCTCTTTGTTTCCTTCATCATCAACGTCTTTGTCGTCTCCGTCTTTGCTGAAGCATTTTTTGGGAAAACCAATGATCAAGTGGTAAGTATACCAGGGTCATGGGTGGTAGGGAGTGTTAAGGTAAAATGAAGGCTGTATGAGGCAGGAAATCACAACACCTAGAAACCCAAGGAAAGTATGTCAGCAGCTTAGTCAGATTATAATATGTGGCTGACCCAGTCTAGCTCTGTCTTTTGCAGTATTTTCCTGGAAAGGCACATGGTGTCATACTCACCACTGACTCGTGTTGTCATGTGGATGACTTTACAATTTTTGACTCCTTCTCATGCTTTTGTTTTCTGACCCTCAGCTTCTCCCTGCCACTTGCTGCTTGAACTGAGGACAGGTTGGGAAGAACTAGCAAACAGAAAACACACTTTGTAACAAGTACAGAGACACAAATTTGTTTTGTTATTTAAAATCTGTGTCCTTTGAACTCCTGATGACTATATTATCTCCCCACCCCCACTCCAGACTGGGTACTTGAATTCAGGGCCTGGGAACTTTCCCTGAGTTTTTTTTTGGTCAAGGCTAGTGCTCTATCACTGGAGCCACAGGTCTACTTCTGGATTTCCCGCCCTCCCCCCCCCCCCCACTTTGGTGGTTAATTGGAGATAAGACTCCCAAGTACTTTTCTGCCCAGGGTTGCTTCTAACCTCAGTTCTCAGATCTCAGCCTCCTGAGTAGCTAGGATTGCAAGTGTGAGCTTGAGCTATTGGTGACACCCCTCCCCCCTGCCTTTTTTAAAGTTATACTGAATATCAAGCATATGCATGCTGGGTATATAATCTACCACTGAGCTACACCTCCATCTGCCTTTTTCAGTTTTTATTATCATTTGTTTACTAGGACTCCAGGCTCTATTTTGAGTGATTTCTCATGTTTGAAGCCTTCTATGGGCCTCTTCTGTCATTGTTTAAAATGAGCTAGATTTGTTATGTACTTTGATTTACAAAGATTTTGATAACATGGGGATCTAGAAGACTGTGGAGATTCCAAACAATATTACTACTAGTGTCTGTTCTTATTACATCCTGCTTCATGGCTTTCTTTCAACCTATCCTTTATAAAAGACCTTGATGTGATTTGTAGAGAGCTTTTTATCTGATTCATAACTCTGAAAGAAAAGTTGTTCTTAAACTGCTTTGGGTTATAGGTTAGTGTCTGTAAAAACAGCAGCAGTCCCCATTCTGGCCTTTTTCCTGAGGATAACTCAACTCTGGCTGTGGACATCTACAAAGGGGTAAGCACATTCATGTTTGTGATCTTTGTTCTTAAATCAATCTTAGTTTATTATCTGGTCTTTTTGTGAGTTTGTTTCAGCTCTGACCTGCCTCCTTTAGTGTTGTTTATTTCAGAAGTCAACTTGCTACACCAGAATTTAGAGCTATATAATTGGGATGGGTTGTCATATAGTATCAACTGAAAAGATAGATATATAATAGTTTCCAAAATCCTGGTGACAGAGTGTGGTTGTTAATTGTGGTAAATGTTCTTTACCTGGGTCTCTTAGTCCCTTTATTCTGCTTATATCATGACTCTCTTAAGAGTTTGATATATAGTGCACTGTAGTCCCTTAATATATTTGATCTTCCTTTACTTTGATACTCAGCATTTTCTGTGTGCATTAATAGAGGTGAATGCTTTAGGTGCTTGGATAAGAGAGTACTAGGCAGTGTAATGAAGGAATATCCAGAAAAGTTGAGAATAAAGGCCTATAGAGTCAGATCCAAGCCTGAGCCGAGTTTTGGAGCAGGCCTAGCACAGGACTTGGTGTGAGTGCTATCTAGCAAAGAAGATGGAAGAATGCCACAGGGATGGGCTGTTGTGAATGTTGCCTAAGCAGATAGCTAACATAGCTCATCTTCCCTTGCCTCTACCAGGGCGTTGTGCTGGGATGTTACTTCGGACCTGCCGCACTTTACATCTGGGCTGTGGGGATCCTAGCTGCAGGGCAGAGCTCCACCATGACAGGAACCTATTCTGGCCAGTTTGTCATGGAGGTATGTTTTAGTGTTGAGTAAAGAGATGACACAGCCATTTTTTGTTGTTTTTGAGGTTGGAATTCAACCTCAGGCTTTCTAAGCTGATGTTCTTCTACTCTATGCCTTCAGCTCTGTTTTTTGCTAGTAATTGTTAAAATAGGGTCTCAGCATCTTTTCTGCCTGTGTTCTCTGTGATCTTTCCACTCTTAAGTAGCTAGGATTATAGGCGTGAGCCACTGGCTTTGGCTCTCTCTTTATCATTCCCAGTTCTCTCCCTTTTTTTTTTTTTTCCCATTCTAGACAGTTGTCCTGATCCTGTGTTTTCTTTCAGGGCTTTCTGAACCTAAAATGGTCACGTTTTGCCCGAGTGATTCTAACACGCTCTATTGCCATCATCCCCACTCTGCTTGTTGCTATCTTCCAAGATGTAGAGCACCTAACTGGGATGAATGACTTCCTGAATGTTCTGCAGAGCTTACAGGTGAACAAGGAGCTGGGAATGCCCATATCACATTTATTTATTCATTAAATCCTGCCCTTAGACATCAAGTCTTGTACTGGCTACTGGTGGAACATTGAGAGGAAGAGGCATGGTAAATGAATAAATGAAGCCCCACAATTTACAAGACTTACATTAATAGCTTTTCAACCTGTTGAATTGGAATTATGAGAACTAAAGAGTACTGTGTTAAAAATTAATTAATCCAGCAGACATTAAATGGCTATAAGACTTGGTGCTCAATGGGAGGGAGGCAGAAGAATGGAGAAAGGGATGTGAATGATTATAGTCATAATTTTCAGTGTACATACAGGAAAATGGAAGTAGGAAACTTTAGAAGGTGGGTGGGACAGGCTAGATGGGAAGACAGAAGGACAGTGGAAGAGGTGACACTGATCATTATACAAACCAGGTAGTAATGGGCATGTCTGTAATCCTAGTCACTCAGGATCCTGAGATCTAAAGATCAAGATTCAAAGCCACCCAGGTAGGGAAGTCTGTGTGACTCTTACCTCCATTAAAAAAAAAAAAGCTAGAAGTGGTATTGTGGCTCAAATGGTAGAACACTAAAGCTACTTGAGCATAAAAAGCTCATGGACAGCTCTGGGGCCCTGAGTTGAAACCCTAGGACTGGCATGTGCCCATGTGCATGTGCATAGACAGAGACAGACACACATACACACAAAGATGCATTATATATCTATTTGAAAATAATAATGAAAAAGATACTAAGCTAAACTTGGGCAATTAAGACAAGTCAGATTCAATATTTTGTCTTTGTATATAGACAGAAACACTTATTACCATTTATCCTAAGTTACAGATAGCTTGACAGCTCAGTAGATTTCAGCATAAGGTTTGAGCATGAGGAGATGTTAGGAATAATTATGATTTCCTTGTATAAGCTATGTTTTTCTTTATGGTTGTACCAGTGACCCCAGAATCCCTGTTTCATTTTTTTTTTCCCAGCTTCCCTTTGCTCTCATACCCATCCTCACCTTCACAAGTTTGCGGCCAGTAATGAGTGATTTTTCTAATGGAATGTGAGTACTGTCATCTTGGTTCTCCAAAGGGAAACTTCTATGTGGGAATAGGGTATTTCTATCTAACACACCAATCAAAAATTAGTCATGTCAGGGACTTTACAGGCTTTGAGAAGTGATTACTAGTGACATCCTCTTTGGTGATGAGAATGGAGAATATGGAGGTAGTAAAAGAGGAAAAACAATTTTTCCATGCATTTTTTAATATTATTGTATTTAATAAAAGGGTTACATGATATTTGCCAGATAGAAGGTGCATTAATTCACATACATTGATACCCTTCCACATGTCTTGGTCCCCATTACCTTCCCCCCCACCCCCCTCCATGCATTTTTTTAGTGCTAAATTTTATTCCAGCTTCAGCCATTGAAGTTTGAATTCTTTGTTAAATGACGTTAATATGAAAGGCATAAGCTAATACATTTTGCATATATCTGAAGGTTTGTGATTTTTGCATTACTTGTCAAATTTCAATGGCTCTATCATAATAACTAATTGCACTGCTCAGGCGTGTTACATTTTTAGGGTCTCAAATGTTAGATAAATATTAAGGTTTATTTATTGCATTTCTTTTTATATATCTTCTCTTGTTTCTTTCTGTTATTGTATAACTTTTTGTAAAGCCTCTAATCCTTACCATATTAACTCTATAAGATGCAGTTTTCTGTCTGTGGCCAGGTTGGATTGTTTCACTATCTACTGTGCTGATCTTTTACAGAGGCTGGAGAATTGCAGGCGGGATCTTGGTCCTTATTGTATGTTCCATCAACATGTACTTTGTAGTGGTTTATGTCCAAGACCTAGGGCATGTGGTGTTGTATGTGGTGGCTGCAGTGGTCAGCGTGGCATATCTGGCCTTTGTGTTCTACTTGGTAAGTCCAGTCTGGAGGAAGCAGGGGCACAAGTATTGGGGATGGCACAGATCGGGCAAATTGACATTCAGAAATAATGGATCCAAAAGATCACATAGCAGTCTACCTCCTGGCTATTGAGGCAATTCGTGTGGCATTTTCAAGGCATTTGTTTCTATGTCTAATCATCAGATTTACTTTGGTTTCTAATACCATATTTTTCTGTTTATGTCTTCAATTCTGATGAAAAGAAAAGTAAGTTTAAAAAACAAAAAAGATAGTAAGACTGAGAGTGGAGAGTGGTACAAGATGGAGCTGGAGATTGCATGTGCACTGTGAGCTTTCAAGGGGGATACGGGTGGGCTCAAGTCTGCACCAGCTTTACCACTTACTAGTTATATAAAGAAATAAGTACTCATTAAATTATAGTCATTAAAATATCTTAGTTTTACAAATAAATAATCTTGATTTTTAAAAAATCCTCATTATGCATTTGGAGGTGTGGCTCAGATAATAAAACACCAACCAATGAGTGAACGTAGGCATAAAAGGTACCAAGTTTGAGTCCCATTGTGGACAAAAATACAAAAAAGCCATGTGCTAGTGGTTCATGCCTGTAACCTTAGCTACTCAGGAGACTGAGATCTGAGGATTATGGTTCAAAGCCAGCCCAGGCAGGAGAGTCCATGAGACTCCAGAAAACTGCAAGTGGCCCTGTGGCTCAAAACAGTAGATTACTAGCCTTGAGCAAAAAGAATTCAGGGACAGTGCCCAGGCCCTGAGTTTAAGCCCCACAACTGGCAAATATAAATAGATGAAGGAAGGAAGGAAGGAAGGAAGGAAGGAAGGAAGGAAGGAAGGAAGGAAAGAAAGGGCAGAGAGGTAGAAAGGGAAAAACTATCCTGGTTATAAAACTTGGTTATGGGGAGAATGGTGGAAAGGGTGGCATTTTTCCTAGATATACTGACTTATAAACTGATTTGTTGAAATGAAACTCATTTATATAACTGTTTAATGAGAATTTTTAAAAACTAATTTAAACAAAACTTAGTTACATAGAAAAGGAAGGGAAATTTTTTTTCTTTGAATCAGGGCCTCACTCAGTAGCCCAGGCTTCTTCTAACCTTATCTCCTGAGTACTAGAATTATAGGAGTAAGGCACCATGCATGCCTAGCCACAAATTTTTGTACTATTTTGAAAAAAAGAGTTATTATAAGTATAGGCTAGGTAAAAATGATAATAGTAGTCATCTTAGAAAAGTTGGAGATTATAGGTATTTTTAAATAAACTTTTCAGACATTCTTGAACATTGCTAGTATTGGTAAAAACAAAACAAACAAAAAAAACCAAGCTGGATGCCAGTGGTTTTTTATGCTTAGGATGCCTGTAGTTGTAGCTACTAAGGAGACTATGATCAGAGGATTGTGATTTGAAGCCAGTCTACACAAGAAAGTTTATGAGACTCTTTATCTTCAACTAATCACTAAAAAACCAGAGGTGGATCTGTGGCCAAGTGGTAGAGCATCAGCCTTGCGCATAAAAGCTTAGGGACAGCATCTAGGCCCTGAGTCCATGCCCCAGCACTGGCACACATACACAAAAAGCCATAGTGACAACACATCCCCTTTCCTGTTTTACATGTTTCTCTGAGAAACACAAGGGTTGGTGATAAGGATCAGCAGACTTTATGCCATTTCTACTGCAAAGAGTACTTAAAGGTAGAGAGTAGAACCCTGCTCTTAATGGCTATAGTACTTAGTTCCCTTGCCAGTGTCTGCCACAAGTTAGTATCTGATGAATACTGAAAGTTAGTATCTAATGAATGCTGAAAAAGTATGTCCTGTATTGGTATATTTCTGTTTGCCTTCCCAGTATCAGGCATGTAAAGATGATACTAGCCACAGCTCCTAGGAAACCAAATAATAATACTATAAGCTCACCACATTCACAGATTTATTACACATGGCTTTGACCAAGTGCTGTCAAAAAGTAACTGGGAATTTGGCCTAGTAGTAGAGTGCTTGCCTAGCATGCACAATGCTGTCAAAAAAGTAACTTTTAACTGGGAATTTTGCATAGTGGTAGAGTGCTTGCCTAGCATGCACAAAGAACTGGGTTCAATTCCTCAGTACCACATACATAGAAAAACCTGGAAGTGGTGCTGTGGCTCAGGTGGTAGAGGTCTAGCTTTGAGAAAGTCCAAGGACAATGCTCAGGCCCTGAGTTCAACCTCCAGGACTGGCAAAATAATAATGATGATGATGGTGATAATAATATTTTAATCAAAGAAATTTCAAATACAAAATTTTAAATTACCAGATCATGAGTGTAGCCTAGTGACAAAGTGCTCACCTAACATGCACGAAGCCCTGGATTCAATTCCTTAGTACCACATACAAAGAAAAAGCCAGACGTGGCGCTGTGGCGCAGGTGGCAGAGCACTAGCCTTGAGCAAAAAGTGTCCAAGGACAGTGTCCAGGCTCTGAATTCAAGCCCTGGGACTGGCAAAAAAAAAAATAATAATTACCACCAATACACACAGCTCAGGTGATGTAGAAAAGTTCTGCCAGACTCACATTATTGTCTGCTGTATTTAAATTATTGTGTGATCTGCTGAATGTTTCCCTGCCCTTAATTTTGTGAAAATATACCTCTCCCCAAAGCAAATACAACCTATTAAACAAGGTAAACGTTATGGTAATTCTCCCAATCCAAAAAGGACATAGAAGGGGCTTTGCTTAAGTGATTAAGTGAAAATTTAAGATTTATTTAAAAATGGCATGGCTTTAGCAGATGGATAGCAGGCAGTGTGGGAAACATGAACCAAGTGTCTACATTACAGAACTCTATGAATCCTGAGCATTTACAGTTCTTCCTGAGCAGTGACCTTGGAACTATATACCTGTGGATACTAAGAGTCTACTGGATCTCCTACAAAGCAATTATTCTTAAAACTGGCTTAGAAATTAAAGGAATCTTTTCATGTCAGTTGCTTTTGAAGGTTCTGGGTTATCCTCTGTGGCCCTGAGACTAGAGAGGTTATTGATGTCCAATTTTTAGAGATGAGGGCTGATTTTAGAGTAGGTTAGTGCCATTTAGTAGCTTAGGAGATGGCCCTATCTATTCATCATTTCCCCATTTTTCATGATGGGGAGTAGAGAGGAAAGGGTTGTAAGAAAAATGGGTCAGCAGGGAATTCTCTGTTGGATAAAAGAAACAAGTCACAAACACAAAATGGTAGAGATAACTCAGTATTAAAAATAGTATGCCAAGTCTTTTTTGAGGAAGAAGCATACAAGGTGGGGATGGGAGCCTGATTTAGGCAGCCCTTGGCAGTGGAAGCAGGTAGATGAACTGGATGTTGAAGGCAGGCAGCAATATGCATGTGAGCAGTGAGAAGCCATGTTGGTGGGTGAGAGGGCTCTTCCCAGAGCCTGGTGAGTGATGACCATATTTCTCTTCCAGGGTTGGCTATGTCTGATTGCATTGGGCATGTCCTTTCTGGATTGTGGGCGCACGGTAAGCATCTCTAAAGCCCTGCTGACTGAAGACACCAACGGTGGCTGTGCTAAGTAAACACTGGATTGATCTGTCTGTCCTCCGCACGGAGCCATCAGAGCCAGTGTGTTTCTATGGTTTACTGTGTGAACAAAGCCACAAGTATGTGCTGTTGCACACCCTGCAGTTAGGACTCAACTGCTAGTTGGGAAAGACTTTATTTCATGTGTGTTTGAATGAAGTCCCTTTTTTTTTCTCCTTTTCTTTGTGATCTCCTAACTTGAGAACTGAATTAGGTACAGTTTTGAAAAGCTGACATTTGCTGCTATTATTCCAACACTAATATCTTTTAAGCCCAAGGCCAGATTATTTATCCTTTTGAGAGAGAATTTTCTGTGGATGATTCTTAATCAGACTGTATTTTTTAAAAAACTGGAAAGTGCAATACATGTTTTCATAATGCAAACTACAGACATTGTCATAGATAATGGATTTTAAAAGTCTGAGAAACACTTTTATGAACACTGTCAATTATTTTGATTATAAAAATATCAATTTGAGTGGTTTCTTCTATATGGAATAGAAAATTACAAGATCTAAACCCTGGGGCCAAATATGGTGATGTACATCTGTAATCCCAGCTGCTTAGGAGGTAGAAATAGGAGAATTGCTATTTAAAGCCAACCAGTAGAAAATTTATTGAGACTCTCATCTCAAAAACAAATGAACAGCAACAACAATAGCAAAATTTGGCATGGTTCCTTCCATATAAAATAGAAAATTAAGAGACATGAATCCTGGGGCCAGATGTGGTAGTATACACCTGTAATCCTAGCTACTTGGGAGGTAGAGACAGGAAGATTGCTGTTTAAGGCCAACCAGGGAAAAAGTAAATTCCCATCTCAACAACAACAACAAACTGGAGGGGCCTAGTGGTAAGAGCGCTTGCCTAGCTAGCATGCACGAAGACCAGGGTTCGATTCCTCAGAACCACATACATAGTAAAAGCTGGAAGTAGTGCTGTGGTTTGAGTGGTAGAATTCTAGCCTTGAGAAAGCCCAAGGCCATTGCTCAGGCTCTGAGTTCAAACCCCAGGACTGGAAAAAAAAAAAGTGCTATAATCTGAGATCTGAGGTTTGCAGTTAGTTTGAAACCAGTCCGGGCACAAAAGTTGGTAGAACTTTTATCTCCAATTAACCACCAGAATACTGGAAATGGTGCTGTGGCTGATAATTTTGGTGCTGTGGCTGAAAGTGATAGAGCACTAGCCTTGAGCTGGTGAGCTCAGGAACATCACCCATGCCCAGAGTTCAAGCCCCATCACCGGCAAAAAAAAATAAAATATGACAATGGGCATTGGCAGTTCATGCCTGATTCCTAGCTACGCAGGAGGCAGGGATCTGAGGATTGCCATTTGAAGCTTGAGCAGAAAAGTCTCTGTAAGACTCATAACTCCAATTAACTACTGAAAAGCTGGAAATGGTGCAGTTAGCTTAAGCGCTAGAGCACTAGTGTTGGGCACAAAGAGAGTCAGGGACAGTACCAAAGCCCTGCGTTCAAACTCCTCAACTGACAAAAACAAAACACCAAAAACTTGCTATCGTGGTTCATGCTTGCAATCCCAGCTTCTTGGGAAGCAGATATAGGAGGATCCTGGTCTTAGTATGACCTGGGGCAAAAGCTCAAGGTTATGTCTGACTACAACCAAAAAATCCAAAAGACTAGAGTGTGGCTAATGGAGTACTGTCAAGTACAAGGCTTTGAGTTCAGTCTTCCATACCACTAACAGAAAGACAGAATTTGTTGGACTCAGGATTTTTAAAATTTATTTCCACTGGGGCCGGGAGTTTGGCCTAGTGGTTAAAGTGCTTGCCTAGCATGCATGAAGACCCGGGTTCGATTCCTCGGTACCACATACATAGAAAAAAGCCGGAAGTGGTGCTGAGGCTCAAGTGGTAGAGCTCTAGCCTTGAGAAAGTCCAAGGACAGTGCTCAGGCCCTGAGCTCAAGCCCAGGACTGGCAAAAAAAAAAAAATTTATTTCCACTATCCCCACCTATAGAGAATTGTTACTAATTATCTATGTACTGAATGTATTCCTCAGAGGTGACAGTCCTGAGCTTAGTAATAATCATGTTCACAGATTTCCTGTTGATATTTATTCTTGATAGTAACAATCATGTTAACAGAGATTTCCTGATGGTATTTATTTTTGAGCATGTTTGGTTATTAGCATTTCCCCTTTCTGTCTAATAAGGTGGTGATAGCATTTATGAACTGATGTTCTTGAGAGACCTTGAAGGTAGGGAGAAAGGTTCCAAAAGTGCAAGAAGAATCATCTGTTCTTCTTGAAATCCATCTCTCAGCAATGTTTTTCTCACTCACCACTCTCATGGTGCCCAAGATAACTGTTAGGCAATCTCAAGGTCTGTAGACCTAATTGTTGGGAAGTATGCTCCTTGTTCTCATTCTGCTTTTTTTTCCTCACCCACTCCTCCCTCTCACAAGATAGTTATGTAGCACCATGGTTACAAAGTCTCTCCAGCTGTTCCATAAGAAGGAAAAAAAATCTGATGCCAGAAGGTGGAGCTCTGGAGTAGAGAAAAGGGTGTCTTCAGCTGGGGGAGCTTCAGCCACTTCTGACATTTTTACTTAGTTTGAAACAGATTCTCTCAAGTCGTTCACAGCTGTCAGGTGGACATAAAGGAGCAAAAATCCTAATGGGAATGGCTTGAAGGACTTTTCATCTTTGGAGCTTTCCTTCCGGAGTGCTGGGTTATTGGTGTTCTCTGCTTATCTGGTCCCAGAGGCATTGTGACTGGTATTTTGCACACAGTCCAAGCCCGGCCTGCGTGGACTGTCTTTTCGAAGGCATTCAGGATAAACTGTGTGTTTCACTCAATACCACACAATCACAATTGCCCTACATGTTCCTCCTCACACCTGGTATTCCACTCCTCCCTCTTGATCCCTAAACCCATCCTGAAGATGTCCTGAAGATGGTCCCAGGGTCTGATGTTGTGAGCTTTTGTCTGTAGGTACCTGTAGATAAAATATCAAATTGACAGAGAATATACATACACATACACGAATTCCTTATGGAGATTTTATATCTTTGTCCTTGTGTGGATAGGTCCACACATGTGGAAACATTTAGATGTCCAATCAAAAGCTGCTATTTTTTTTTTTGCCCACACAGAGATCAATCTGTGAATCATGCCTAATGCATGCTAGGTGAGCACTCTGCCACTGAACTACAACCCCAGCCCTAGAATCCTTTAAAAATTCTATTTATGGATTAGAATGAAAAATGTCTTCCCAGTAAAATAGCATTTTATAATTCTATGAGTATGGTATCCTACCATGTTAAAAAAAAATTCTTTATTCCCTTTGGGACTTAAAGAGGGTAAGTGCACCACAACAGTTCTCTGTACACAGTGTAAAATTTTAAGTCTTCCTATCAGCATGGTGGTATATGCCTTTAATCCTGGTACTCAGGAAGCTGAGCAGGATGATCCTGCATTTCAGGCCAAACTGAGATACAGAGTAACACTTCATCTCAAAAAAATACCTTTAAAAATATTTTTTAAAAGAAAAAGGAATTGAAGTTCCCCAATGCCAGTCTATGTACTTGGTATATGTTACATTTTGGCAGTATGCTTGTGTAAAATGTTCAAGGATATCCAGTTGTTCATATAAATTGGGTTTTGTTCTCCTTAAATGTGTCATGTAATAACTGTTCTGCTACAGTGTCCTGGGAATGAACAGGTTTGGGGAGGAGCCTCAACTGGCTTCCATGAGGTCCTGGTAGGGGTGCCAGGAGTGCTTGCACTGAAGCTTTTAGTGAACATTTAAAATGTAAACTCAATTTGTAATTAAAATTATTTTCTTTTTTCAACATGGTTTCCTGGTTATTTTTTTGACCTTTGAAAATACTTAGTAATAGGGTCTCAACAATTTTGATGAATAGATGCCAGTGTCACTTACCAACTAAAGATGGACACGGAGCTCACACTGTTAGTGTTTTGCTCCTTGTAGAGAGAGAGAGAAGTTTAGACATCACTCAGAGGAATGGATTTAGTCCTCATTAGGCTTGAATTAGTTTCAAATACCAAAACACTAATTTCTGTTTTTCCACAGGCAGTGTTGTTATAGCCAAATGTCATATCATTACCACAGTTCAACTTGAGACTTTATTCTGCCTTTCTTTACTGAAGCTGAATCATCTTAAACTATCTCAAATCTCATTTCACCAGTCAGATAGGCTTGTACATTCTGTATTTGCTGTTAAAAAGAATGCTTAAAGAGAAGAATCAAAATTGCTTAGCTTATAAACAAGTGAGCATTTGGAAGGTATCTGTGATATAAATGGAAATATTTTACCTGTTATTAAATGACATAGACATATCATGAGAAAACCCAAGTCAGCCCTTTATTTATCCCAAGAGCGACATTACAACTTCATTTTACCTTTCTGCTGTGTGCTTCCCTGATCATCTTAGGAGCAAAATACTGTAATCCCTAAGAGATTCTTTAAGTTGATGTTCTTCATTTAGCCCTTCTTAATTTTGTTTAAATTTTAGAACTGAAATAGGATACAAAACCTAAATATCTGCACTTGAAACAATTCCTCTAATTCTGTCCTTTGGAATGCGTTCTCTTTCACTGGTAGAGTGTTTGCCTTTCCCACTACCATAGTTTATAAATGTAAGAATAGAAAAGTCATTTCTTCTTTTTTTGCCAGTCCTGGGTCTTGAACTCAGGGCCTGGGCACTGACCCTGGACACTTTTTGCTCAAGGCTAGCACTTTGCCACTTGAGCCACAGCACCATGTCTAGATTTTTCTGTGTATGTAGTATCGAGGAATCGAACCTAGGGCTTTATGCATGCTAGGCAATCACTCTACCACTAGGCTACACTCCCAGCCCTAGAAAACTTATTTCTATGTGGTAGTCTTGGTCTGAGTACTTGTGTTGTCTCATAGTCTCTATATCCATGAGGCAACTGAAATGTCAAAATTAATTCCCTTGTCACATTGCTAATAAATGGGTTGGCAGGTGACCATGACTAACTAGCTCAATATCAGAGCTCACATACTCATTTACAAACTATCCTGTATAATATATAGTATACCCTTCGTGATGGGTAAGGTTCCCAAGCTTGGTTCTTTAGCAGCACTGAAAATCAAATCATGAAAACATTTAAGCCAGGCATAATGGTATATGCAAGAAATCCTGTCATCTAGGGTAGGAGGATTGCAAGGTTCATGCTAGCCTGGTGTAAGTGGAGGAATCCTATCTCAAAACAACAAAAACTCAGGAAACCAAACAAAATGCTCTAGATACTTTTAAAATGTGCCGTTTCTACTTACTTACTTTTGTTGGTTGTAGGGTTTGAATTCAGGGCTTAGGCACTATCCCTGAGTTTTTCCACTCAAGGCTAACACTCTGTCAATTTGAGCTACAGTGCCATGTCCAGTTTTCTGGTGGTTGATTGGAGATAAGTCTCATGGACTGTCCTGCCTGAGCTTGCTTCAGACCATGCTCCTCAGATCTCAGCCTCCTGAGTAGCTAGGATTACAGGCATGAGCCACTGGAACACAGCTAGAATTTGCCTTTTAAATTGTATTAATTATCTTTGAGAGCACTGGGTTTGAGCTCAGGGCTTTACGTTTGCTAGGCTGGTACTCTACCACTGCAGCCATGCTCCAATCCTAGAAAATATTTTAGCTGAGTAGTTGCCACAGACTTTGGTTTGTGCTTTTGGAAGGTAGAAAATAGGCACAGTTTTCTATGGTCCTACCTGGTAGTAGCTAAGAGCTCGTATAGGTATACTGAAGTATAAACTCTCTGTTTAGCCTATTTTTGTGCCACTTTCAGTATCTCAGAACTATATGACACCCTTCTCAATGAAAGAGTTCTACCTACTTAGTTGCCTGAGTAACACTGTCACAGAACTAGTAATACAAGCCTTGCTTACTCTGTAATGAGGAAGTCCACCATCTTTGCTCACATGGAAAAGGTTTCAGTGAATTACCAGTGAGTCTAACAATGGCTCTTAGTCACTGGAGCCTGTGGTCATAAGATCCTAAGTGAAGAAGCAAGCTGGAGGCTGGGAGCATGGCCTAGTGGCGTAGTGCTTGCCTAGCATGTACAAAGCTCTGGGTTCGATTCCTCAGTAGCACATATGCAGAGAAGGCTGGAAGTGGTGCTATGACTCAAGTGGTAGAGCCACTAGTGTTTTTGTTGTTGTTGTTTGTTTTGTTTTGTTTTTTTCTATTGTTGGTCATGGAGCTTGAATTCTTACCAGTGCCTGGCAAGTACAAGCCTTGAGAAAGCCCAAGGACACGGCCCAGGCCCTGAGTTCAAACCCCAGGACTGGGAAGGGGCGGGGAGAAGCAAGCTGGCCTGAATAACTATTGCCTTGTCTTAATTAAAGCCAATGGTGTGCCAGTATCTTTTTAGCCCACTGTTAGGAATGGTTTGGTCCTGAGCATCATCTGGTCTATATCATCTTCACACATTTTCACACATCACCACAACTTTCTCAAGACATTATACAGGTCACCTATAAGGTATTAAAAGTATATTGAAGAATAACTCATTCTTCAAGTATTAGTATACTTGGTCTTTCCCAACATAGCAATCATTCCCATTTTTCACATAAGTAGAATAAGGGTTCAAAAATATACAGAACAGGATTAACGTCATAGGAAGAGTTGTGTCTTAACCCCAACTCTACTGGAAACATCCCAGTAGGGTACCTCTTACAGATTTATAGTCTTCACTTACAAGCTGCTGTTCTCAAAGGGCAAGAATGTTTCTAAAGCCCTAGTTTATAACAAAGGGTCTGTAATTGTCCAAAGTTGTATTTAGGGGATAGAAAAGAATAGAAAGTTGTAACTTCACTGATGTCCAGCACAAAAACATCTGGATTCACTTCTCTAGACTTTGGACCTGGAAGTATACATTAAAGACAGCTGAGATAATTCTAATTCCATTTGGCAAACTTTGTGATCTATAGATTGCCTTTCTTTTTGGGGGATTTGAACTTGGTGTCTACATTTGCTATGCAGGTAATTTATTGCTGAGCCATGCTTCTAGCCTTGCTTTTTACTGGTTACCTTTATGATAAGGTCTCACTTCCTGCCTTGATCCATGCCTATTTTAGGTTTTCCTACAGATGACAGACTTGTGCCTCCGTAGAGCTTCCCTCTTTTAAGCTGCAGTCTTGGAGACTTTTTTACTGAGACTAGCCTGGAAATATGATCTAAATCTCTACCTCCTATGTAGTTTAGGATACTTCTCTGTCTCTCTCTGTCTCTCCCTCTCTCTCTCTCTCTCTCTCTCTCTCCCTCTCTTTCACACACACACACACACACACACACACACACACACAAACTCAAGTATGGATTAAAAGGGGTCTTGTGAACTTTTCTACCCAGGCTGGCCTTGAAATACAATCCTTGCAGTCTCAGTCTTTTCTTTTTTTTTTTTTTGCCAGTCCTGGGCTTGAGCTCAGGGCCTGAGCACTGTCCTTGGACTTTCTCAAGGCTAGAGCTCTACCACTTGAACCTCAGCACCACTTCCGACTTTTTTCTATGTATGTGGTACCAAGGAATCGAACCCGGGTCTTCATGCATGCTAGGCAAGCACTTTAACCACTAGGCCAAACTCCCGTCCAGTCTTTTCATTTTTAATGGAAGTATTTTTCTCTGTTCAGGTGCTGAGTAGTAATAGGGCTAACATTATAGGGCTCAGGATTTAGGCCACTGGAAATCTAATTTCTAATATATGGCATTGCTAAAATACAGATGCAGAAACATTCTGTGTGTTTGGTCACATTCTGACTTTCAGTCCCATCCTTGAGGCAGTGTCCTAGAGGATAGTCACAGTATAGATCTTACTGACAGCTTTTGGCACTACTTCCACCCTATTTGTGTCAGCTTTTATTACTTTCAACATTAGAATCCAGTGTTGTATGTTTAAGCCATTTCTTTTCTGAGATAAAAATAGAGCAACACTTAAAAAAAAGGCCTACATTAATATGATTGTAAGTATTTAAGTGTCCATCTCAATATCTATTTGAAAATCATCTGTCTTTTATCTTTTTGTCCTTAGTACCATCTGGGATTGACAGCTCGGCCTGAACTCTACCTTCTGAATACCATGGATGCTGACTTACTTGTGTCTAGATGACGAACAGCCTGAGAGACCATTCCTGAACATTTTCCCTAATCCCTTTTGTGCCAAGTATCTATTAGCATATCTCTGATAGTTCAGAGGTGAGTTATGTTCAAGTGTTTTGAACAAAGGCAATTTCCTTATGGGAACAGGGGTAAAAGCTGACAGCTATATGTGTAGGTCAGAGACCTGCCCACCTTACACAGTCATTCAACAGCCAGAATCAGATGACTGGCCTTCAAGAGTCACTCATTCCTATGGGCTTCTGACTTCTGGGATTTATTAAGTATATATGTGGATATTTGTAAATCTGAACTTATCAGTTTCAGTAGAATTTTAAAGTTATCCAAAACTAAAAGATTTTTTAAAGTATTATTTAGGCAAATTAGATGTTTTTGTCTGGATCAGAAATTTCTGGAAAGGGAATAATCTTTTTTTTTTTCCTTTTTTAACTACAAACTTGTCAAACTGACCATCTTTTGAAGTAGTATTTTACCAGTTAAGTTTTATTTCACTGTCGTGAAAATAATATACCAAGATGTCTACTAAGAGTAGCACATCATTTCTGAAGAAAACATGTCTTCAATTTGATAAGCATATTTAACCTAGGATGTCAAGTGTGCTTTTTATTTTTATTTTTATTGTCATTGTGCTCTCTGTTCATGAATTTTTTTCTAGCTATTAAGGCATTTGTCGACTGGCTTACTACATAGTAAAAGATCCAGAAGCCATACTTGAACCAATGATTTGTTTTTTTATACCATAATGTAACTCAGCCCAAAGAAAAGATTAATAACATTTGACTGTCATATTAGCATGAGGTAACAAAGGCACTAATCTTTCTAATGTTTTTGTAACTCCATTTTTGCCACTAACACTGCAAATACCATTTCTAGGAGTGATGCATATTTCTATTGCTGTATCTCCCTGAAAATGCCAAGCATTTCATTTTAAGATATTTATTCCAAGTAGTCTGAAATTAGTACTAGAGTGGAACTTAGAGCGTTAGTGTACTTATCACTAACTGCTTGCTTGCTCATGTACAGGTTGCAGATTTTTTTTTACCCCTGTTCCTAATCAGGAATTTTTTTCCCAGACACTTTTTCTAATAAAAGAAGTTGATATTTAAGAATTCAAATTTTTGGACTGGAGATGTAGCTCAGTTGTAGAGCACTTGCCTACCTTGTACAAGATCCTGGATTTGATTCCCTAGCAATTCAATAAAGACAAGTTTTTTTTCCATAATTATTTGATTAAAGACTCAGAAGATTTGCAGCACCTGGCCCATATTCCTGTATGGAAGTGCAGTTTGCTGGAACTGAATCACGGGCATCCGTTTTCAATGTTGTGGGAAAATATCCCACATCCACATTTTCTTTTGGCTCCCAAGGTGTTGATTGAGTCTGCAAACCCTGCAACCTTTTTGTGGCTTTGAACATCACTTTCATCTTCACCACCAAAGGTAAATGTCTGATCTCTCTGCTTTATTTTAAAACTTAAGAACCACAATGGGAACATGGCTTAGTGGTAGAGTGCTTGCCTAGCATGCATGAGGCCCTGGGTTCAATTCCCTGGTACCACATAAAAAATTTTTTTTAATTTAAAAAAACACTTAAGTACCTTTTAATATATACATATAAGCATATAAACATTATTAATACATTGAGACATTGCTTAGCTTCATTTCAATGGTTTCATCCTTTCAGTGGCAAAAGAGATTTCTAAACAGATCTTACTATTCCCTCATTTGCATTTGAGCTCTTGAGATGTCAGGTAAGAATACAACATTGGGGATGGAATCATGGCTCAGATAGTAGAGTGCTAGCCAATGAGTTAAAAGAATCAGATAAGAGTTCAAGCCCTGATCTTGGACAAAAAATAAACAAGAGTGATCTTGCAACATAGGGAAGAGACCTTCTGACCTTAAAACTGAAATAAAATAATAAAATTAATATGGGCCCCAGGAGCTGGTGGCTCATATTTGCAGTCCTAGCTACTCAGCAAGATCACGAGTTTAATGCCAGCCTGGGCTACAACTAAGACACTGTCTTAAAAAAATAAACAACCAAGCAGCTGCAGCCACCAGATGAAGAATAAGGTCTTTGAAAAGACAGTGTAATTAGTGGAAATGTACTAGTGGCCATGCAGAAAGATATGTGAGAGCTGTGAAGTGGAGGGTGCAGAAAGGACTAAGAACCACTCCAAATCAATCACTGATCTAATTACCCAGAGCACGTCCATGTTCTTGATCTGGTTCCAAATCCTGAGCACCCACAAGTGTAGAACAAGTGAATATTGCTTTCCCAGTCTCCCTCCTGCCAGCTGAATTTGTGCAAGCTACAGAATTATGAAATGTCACCTCTGCTTTGTCTATAGCTGCTAAAACTTCTTACACTTAGCATGTAATGAAAGGATTTTTTAGGGGAAAAATAAAACTTCACAAGTATCAGCTAGGTTTATTATTTATTAACCTTAGAGTCTGTTGTCATTAAAATGGGACCAATGTCATGTACGAGCATGTAATTTAAGACTACTGTATAAGTAGGTGCTGGTGGCTCATGCCTATAATCATTAACTACTCAGGAGGTTGAGATCTGAGGATCACTGTTCAAAGCCAGCAAGGGTAGGAAAATCTGTGAGACTCTTATCTCAGAAAAATCTGGAAGTGGCACTGTGGCTCAAGTGGTAGAGTGCTAGCCTTGAGCACAAAGAGGCTCAGGAACAGAGTCCAGGCCCTGAATTCAAGCCCCAGGCCCAGATAAAAAGAAAAGAAGTTTTAAATGTAGACAGCAATGGTTGTCCGACTCTTTATCTTTAATTAACCAGGAAAAAGCCACAACTGGAGTTTTGTACCTCAAGTAAAAGAGCAAGAAAGCTGGGCATCAGTAGCTCACGCCTGCAATCCTAGCTATTCAGGAGGCTGAAATCGAGAATCACAGTTTGAAGCCAGCCTGGGTACGAAAGTCTGCGAGATACCTATGTCTAATTAATCACCAAAAAGACAAAGTGGATCTGTGACTTAAGTGGTAGAGCTTTGGGGGAAGGGGAAAGAAAAGCTAAGGGACAGTGTCAGGCCCTGAGTGAAAGCCCCAGACAGGACTGGCACAAAATAAAAACAAAACAAAATAAAAACAAGAACAAAAAAAACAAGCAAGAGCACAAGACCCTGAATTCCAACCCCAGTACTGGCTTTTATGGTAAAACACACCTAATCTGTTTGACATGCTTAACATATACAGACAGCATTATCTTGCCAGTAGCTGGGTTAGAAATGCCTGTTTTTTTCCCTTAGCACTGGGGCTCTTGTACAGTAGTAGAGCACTCGTTTACATGCACAAAGTTCTGTATTTCACCCACAGTGCTGCAGTAAAGGAAAAGAGTCAGAAAAAAAAGTATCAAGACATACTTTCAGCCTAGTTCTGTGGCCCACACCTGTAATCTTAAATATTTGAGAGCTACCTGTAATCTATCTTAGATATTTGAGGCAGATGGAGCAAAAAGTTCACAAGACTTCTCAATAAATAGCTGGGTGTGTCAGTATGAACCTGTAATCCCTGTTAACTATCCTAATTCTTTGAAAGAATATTTTTATATTCCATAAAAACTCTAAATGTTTAATCTAGATTTATTATATATGTGCAACTCTTTTTGTTATTGGATGCTCATGGGACTTGAACTCAGGGCCAGCCTAGGCACTGTCCTTGAGCATTTTTACTCAAGGCTAGCCATCTACCACTTTGATCCACAATTCCACTTTCAGGTTTTTTTGGTGGTTAACTGAGTATAAGAGTCTCATGAGGGCCAGGAGTTTGGCCTAGTGGTTAAAGTGCTTGCCTAGCATGCACGAAGACCCGGGTTCAATTCCTTGGTACCACATACATACAAAAAAGCCGGAAGTGGTGCTGACGCTCAAGTGGTAGAGATCTAGCCTTGAGAAAAATCCAAGGACAGTGCTCAGGGCCTGAGCTTAAACCCAGGACTGGCAAAAAAAAAAAAAAAAAAAGTCTCATGAACTCTGCTGCCTAGGCTGGCTTTGAACAGTGTTCCTCAGATCTCAGCCTCCCAAGTAGTTAACAGGTTATATCCTGTTATGGCAGGAAATATGAAATATTTGTGATCCAGGTACATACCTAGCTATAAATACTCAGTCAAAATTACCCATGCAAAAAAAATTCTGGAGGCATGGTTCAATAGTGGAATGCCTACCTAAAACCCAGTACCAAAATAAAGATGGAATATTTCTTAGCCAACTGCTATGGATTTAGAAGTCAACTCCCTAGAACATATAAGACTTAATACAGAGGCTGAGAGTTCTGTGTGAAACATCTGCAGTACAGTGTGGTACACAATGGAAATTCATTCTTCATCCGAAATGATTGCCAAAGGCTCTTGTCTTCCTTGCTTCCCGCCTATAGATTCATTTTTTGGACACATTGAAGAATCGAGGTCTAATGTAATCCTTATACATAGAATAGAGAACACCTAGAAGCAGAAAAAAAACATGAATTAGAGTACGCATGGGAAATAAACACTGGATTTCTTCCACTCTACTTTTACCAGTTTCAAATGACTTAAGGAAACAACCCTGAAGAGTCATCTAAGACGAATATGAAGCCGGGAGCTGGTGGCTCATGCCTGTGATCCTACCTACCCAGGAGACTGAAATCTTACTGTCAGCCTGGGCAGGAAAGGCTTTGAGACTTATCTCCAGTTAATCACTAGAAAACCAGAAGTAGAGTTATGGTTCAAAGTGGTAGAGGGTCAGCCTTAAAATAGCACAACAGCTCAGGGACAATACCCAGGCACTGAGTTCAAACCCCATGATCAACCACAAAAAAAGATGAATCAGAATGAATCCTGAATAAGATTGTTACTGTGCCACCTCAAGTTTGAATTTCAAAATGGAAAAATGTAAAGAAACAGGAAAAAGTTGACTCAATTTAAGATTAATAATAAGCATCACTCAATTTAGCAATGTCTTCTTGTACTCAATGTTTCAATAGAAACATGAGTGGATATAACCTCTGATTTAGGGCTCCACAGTCTCGTGGGTGAGTTAGCTGTGGGTTTAGGCAGTGTGGCATGCTGGGCCCATGCTGAGATAGGGAAACAGATCATTGAAGTTCACTGGGGAAGGGGAGAAATGTTCCCATGAATTCCTGGTATGTCAGTAACTCTTTACATCTAAAAGCAAGTTGGACTCCAAGACTTAAACTCAAATGTATAGTCCCTCCCCTCCCCTTGCTATCTCTATTGTCAAAGTATCAAGTCCTAATTATGTAAACAAACTTTTCACTTTTTGATCTACTTCTGAGACTGTTCATTACTGTCTATACAGTTCACAGAATCTAATGGTAAGGTATTCTTTTGTCTGTACATAATAAATTGATACTTCTCTAGTGAAGTATTACTATACCGAAAGTTAATGCATAAAATTCAAGCCAAAACAATTTTGATTTCAACCTGAATCATTGTGTATGTGGAAGAAATATTCTCAGATTCAGAGGGAATCTTGGAATCATTTCCCTGTCTTTTGGCTTATTGGGTAGAAATTGTTATTACCCCTTTAACTGCTAAATATTGTATTTTCTAAAGCACTGATCTCAACTCTTTGTCACCTCATTCACAGCTGTGGTTTTAACTGCTAAGCCAGTTAGATTTCTAATTAGATTTCTGTCAGCATTGTACATACAGCATTTCCGCATCCCAAAGACAGGTAACACTAAGCTTTTTACTTGTACATAAGTGGTCAGATATGATGATGAATGCCCAGAATCCCAGCTGTTTGGGATGTGTAGGCAGGATGATAGTGAGTTCAAGGCCAGTTTGGGCAAAAGTTAGGGAGACCATATCTCTCAAAATGAAATTAAAAAACAAAATGAAGTGATAGATTTTTGCCTCGAATGCTCCACATCTGAGGTTTAGTACCTAAAACTGGAAAAAACAAAACAACTAAACGTAATATGTTGAGCATGCTCTCAAAATGTACACTTAAACAATGTAAAGTAATGTCTGTTTTTGAGTAAATCTTCTGAAAGCTTTTCTTGTTTTTAATTTTTTCTTTATTAATTAAAGCTTTATTGTACCTAATTTCAAGACTGGATCTGGTTAGATATCTCAGGTAGCTCCACTTCCAGATATATTTTGGTGGCTAATTGGAGACAAAATTTGAGTGTCATGGACTTTCCTGTCAAGGCTGGCTTTGAACAGTCATCCTCTAATTCCAAGATTATAGGCATGAGCCAATGACTCTGCTTTACTTTAATGGTACATCTTTAGGCAGTACAAAGTTCGTTTGTGTTATTATCCTCCATTCACAGGATAAGACCTTGCATAGGATTTCCACAACATCACCTCATGGCAATGAGAGTTAAAAGCATCTTCTCCAAGACTCAGAGCTTTAAGCCCCATCCCAGAGCTCTGTGTTAGGAATTAAGAGCCCTGGGCTTATTATTTTCTTTTCCCAACTTCTAGCCTGCTCAGAAATAATGGAGCTCATTCTATTGCTAAATTCTACTAAATGTTCTATGGCAGTAACTACTAGATAACTCATTAGTTGGCTTTCTCAAAGTACTTGATACAAGTATTGAGAGGTGATCATTTAAGAAAGCAAGCCAAGCACTGGTGGCTCATGCCTATAATCCTAACTGTTCAGGAGGACAAGATCTGAGGATTGTGGTTCAAAGCCAGCCCAGGCAGGAAAAGTCCATGAGATTCTTATCTCCAATTAACAACCAGAAAACTGGAAGTAGAGCTGTGGCTCAAAGTGGTAGAGCAAAAGAGCTCAGGGATAGCACCTAGGCCTTGAATTCAAGCCTCACCACTGTCCATTAAAAAAAAAAAAAAAAGGAGTTCAGGCCTTGAAGAGATTGCCCTTGTGAATACAGGCAGGCAGGCAGGCAGGCAGACCAGCTGGCAGGCCAGCCCTTGAGCTGAAACTCCTTGAGCTTCGGCTTTCTAATCTATAAAATGAGAAAACAAGTGGCACTGTGGCTCAGGGCGCAGGGCCATACCCTTGAGCTGAAGAGCTCAGGAACAGTGCCCAGGCCCAGAGTTCAAGCCCCATGACTGAACCCCCCCAAATATATATATATATATATTACACACACACACACACACACGCACACACACACACACACAATTAGAAAACAGTCCCAGGTGCCAGTGGCTCATGCTTTTCAGGAGGCTGAGATCTAAGGATCACGATGTGAATCCAGCCCAGACAGGAAAGTCCATGAGACTCTTCAATTAAGTGCCCACAAAAGGCTGGAAGTGCAGATGTGGCTGAAGTGGTAGAGTGCTAGCCTTGAGCTAAGAAGCTCAAGGACAGCATCCAGCTCCTGAATTCAAGCCCCTAGGCCAATACCAAAAAAGCTAGGGTAGAAGGGAACAATTCTCATCTCAGAGGGTAGTTTTGGTGTATTGGTATATAATAAGGACTTTGTCCCGGGAATCTGATAGACAGCTTCTAAAACACTCTGGAATTTCCAGAGCAACAGTGACTATTTTTCAAGAATCTCTTGATGCTATAGTGGGTGGGGCTAACGAGAATGCAGCTGCATCTGAGGTGAGAGCAGCGGGGTACACGCCACCTCTGAAACCTGGAAACCTGATGCGTGCAGCTCCAGATACCCAGTGTCAGGGTTGCACTGTATTCCAGTCTGCAAGGTGCTGTCTAAATAGCTCTTCATTAGGATGGAGGTATGTGAACAGTGAACATGGCTGCCTCACAAAGAGTACTGATCCAATTTTAACTACTGTTGTTTTGTCTGCTAAATACTCATCCTCTCAACCAAACCTACTCTGTATTCTCCTATTGCTGAGTTAGTGAAAGGAAAAACCTTCCATCTGTACAAAGTAAAAACCTAGGACTCTTCTCAATTCCCTTTACCTTCCCCAGGCATTTGGTGGCCAACTCCTCATTGTCTCTGGAGTCCATTCCTTTTCTATTTCTAATGCCAGGCATTTAGTTAGGATCCAGTGCATATTGTAATTGGTTTCTCTGTCTTTATGGTTTTTTTTCTCTTTTGCGAACCATCACTAGCATTTTTCTTTTTCATATATATGAAATATATAATCTATAATACATATTATATATGAACACATTATATAAATATATACATATATATGAAATATATTGTGTATATATATATATATTTCTGTTTTGTTGGTTTTGTTAGGCAGGTGCTCTAATATCTGAGCCAGGCCTGTTTATTTTTAAGATAGGGTCTCACTTCTGTCTTGGCACATGTTTAGTTATCATAACTATGTTTCCTGGCAGCTAGGATAACAGCAATGCACCAACTCGTCCAGCTCTTTCTTAAGTATGTTTTGAAACTTTTTTCTGCTCCGGCTGACCTTGAGCTGTGATCCTGACAGTCTCAGCCTCCCAAGTATTTAGAATTAACAGGCATGAGTCATCAGTTCCTGGCTGTTTATTTGTTTTGGGATAGACTATACCTCAGTACGCTGCTTGCTGGGGGGTTATAGGTCTATTACCACCATACCCAGCCCTTCTTAGTTTTCTTAGTGAAATATGTATTTGGACAATAGCATATAAATGACCAGATTAACAACTCATTGTAAAATAGACCCCTGAGATTATGTCAAGATAAAATATTATAGAAACAAAGTCCCTTCTTTTCCACAGATTACCACTGTTCTGGATTTTGTAATTATTTTCTTCCTGTCCTTCTAGGTAAATGTCTCAGCCTCCTGAGTTGCTAGGATTACAGGAGTGAACCACCAGCACCCAGTGGGAGACTTTTGTTGTTTTTTTTTTTTGCCAGTCCTGGGCTTGTACTTAGGGCCTGAGCACTGTCCTTGGACTTTCTCAAGGCTGGAGCTCCACTGCTTGAGCCACAGCACCACTTCCGGCTTTTTTCTAAGTATGTGGTACCGAGAAATCAAACCCGGGTCTTCATGCATGCTAGGCAAGCACTCTATCACTGGCCCACACTCCCGGCCCCCCACTCTTGCCTTTCTGACTTGAAGATTAGAAACATGAGCAACCGCTTCACTTTTTACCCAGCTCCCAAGATCACTTAAAGTCCTAGCTCTACAATAAACTCTTGTTTATAGTTGACTACTGGTAGTTTTTATTTTCTGACGGAGACTTGGCTCATTCTAAGTGTTTTGCAAGAGCTGCCAGAGGAACAGAGCCCTAAAGATAGGTTCTGGGATGTGTGGGATTCTTTGACTAGATTTAAAGGCATTAATGAACTTCTTCCACTATAAGATGCTGGAAGCAAGCCATGTATGACATACAATATAAAACACTTCTTAAATGATCACCTCTCAATACTTGTATCAAGTACTTTGAGAAAGCCAACTAATGAGTTATCTAGTAGTTACTGCCATAGAACATTTAGTAGAATTTAGCAATAGAATGAGCTCCATTATTTCTGAGCAGGCTAGAAGTTGGGAAAAGAAAATAATAAGCCCAGGGCTCTTAATTCCTAACACAGAGCTCTGGGATGGGGCTTAAAGCTCTGAGTCTTGGAGAAGATGCTTTTAACTCTCATTGCCATGAGGTGATGTTGTGGAAATCCTATGCAAGGTCTTATCCTGTGAATGGAGGATAATAACACAAACGAACTTCGTACTGCCTAAAGATGTACCATTAAAGTAAAGCAGAGTCATTGGCTCATGCCTGTAACCCTAGCTACTCAGGAGGCTGAAATTGGAGGATGGCTTTTCAAAGCCAGCCTGGGCAGGAAAGTCTATTGGCTACCAAAATATACCTGAAGTGAAGCTATGTCTCAAGTGATAGAGTACCTGCCCTAAGAGAAAAAGCTATGCCCTTCATAGTCTGATCTGTGACCTAGCTTCAGGTCCACTGTACTCTGACCAGAGCATGAAGGATGGTTAGGGACATTGTAACTTTTCTCATTAATACAGACAACAACAAAAATTTGGATAATTTATACACCAAATTGACTTTTTGTTAGGTCCATTCAGTTGGATAGCTAACAAATTTAATTTTGGTACACTTTAATTAACCACAATACTTTTACATCCATTCTTTGGGTTTAACTATGTAGGTCTTAATTTATTAAGTAATTTTTATTAAAAAAAAAAAGATTTACCTATTGCTCATATAGTTTTTTGACAGTCCCGAGGCTTGAACTCAGGGCACTGTCGTTGAACTTCTTGTACTCGTACTCAAGGCTAGCACTCTGCCACTTGAGCCACAGCACCACTTCTGGCTTTATCTGTTTATGTGGTATTAAGGAATCGAACCCAGGGCTTTATTCATGCTAGGCAAATACTCTACCACTAGGCCACACTCCTGGCCCTATTGCTCATATTTGTGAAAAGTTTTCAAGTAGCAATAACTGCACCTTAGTAAACCTCACTGGCTATGAATCTGCCACTGTGGAAAGCATCAAACTCAACAAGTCTGATTAGATCCGTGACCTTCTCAAGTGTTTTTTCCCAGTTAAACTACTTTAATAACTATAGCTGTTGTTCAAATAGGCTGAGAATTTAGGCACTGCTCTTAGTGAGTTTTATGAATGAGGTAGCCTCTCTTTCTCCTCCTTTTTTTCCCTTCTACCTACTTTCCCTCCCTCCCTCCCTCTCTCCTTTCTTTTTCCTTTCTTCCTTCTTTCTTTCCTTCCCATAGCCCCACTTCCCGTTTTCTGGAGATTAATTGGAGATAAGAGTCTCATGTTTTTAAATGCCCAGGCTGGCTTTGAATGGCGATCCTCAGATCTCAGCCTTCTGAGTATCTAGGATTACAAGCAGGAGCCACCATGCCCAGCTTGATTGTCTTTCCTTTAGTTTTTGTTTGAGATAACATCTAGTCAACTTTACCAGGGTTGACCTTGACCCAGAGATTCTGGGTAGCTAGGATTACAGACATATACCACCATGCCCTCCACTTCTTTCACTATAAAGGATTACCACACATTCCCTAGTTTACTACTAGGGTTGTGTTCATTCTTAACAGGTTTTATTAACTTCAGTACTAAGAAATCAAGCCTTTGACCTCAACCAGATAGTTTTCTTAACCTTTTCTCCATGATATTGTGGGGGAGGCAGGTATTGTGTAGTATAGCACTAGGGATTGAACGCAGTGCCTGGGTACATCCTTTAGCTTTTCACTCAATGCTGGTGCTGTACCACTTGAGTCATAGCTCCACTTGACCATAATGCCATCTGTGTGTGTGTGTGTGTGTGTGTGTGTGTGTGTGTGTGTGTGTGTGTGTGTGTGTGTGTGGTGGTCCTGGGACTTGAACTCACGGCCTGGGCACCGTCTTTGAGCTCTTTTGTTCAAAGCTAGTACTCTACCATTTGAACTACAACTTCACTTCTGGCTGACTTTGAACTGCACTTCTCAGATCTCAGACTACTGAGTAGCTTGGAATTATGGGCATGAGCCACTGGCGCCTGGCATGAGCCACTGATGCCTGGCAACCGTGACTTATCTTAACACAATATGAATCTGTTATTGTGTATGAAGAAAGTGAGCACAAATACTCTGAAAGACAGACGAACGTTAAGAGACAAATAAAGCAGGTTACCTAGAGTCACAGCTCCTACAACAAATCCTTGGGCAGCAACTCGCATGTGAATTAGATGAATGAATACTTTCTCATCTCTTCTGTACTTTAATTTGTAAAGCCCATATGACACCACAGTCACAAAACCTGCTAGACCTGTGAATTGGAAAGGTATAAGTTTGATAAACATCAAGCAAGAATTCTCATTGGAGAGTTAAACAAAAGACTGTCTAAAAGAGGAGTGCCTGGAAGACAAGCTGAGTAACTCTTATCTGAAATGCTTAGGACCTGAAGATATTTTCAGAGTTTGAAATATCTGCATATACATAAGGAGTGCATGAGGATGGGACCCAAGTAAACATGAAATTCATATGGACTGAGTTAATTTTTGTTGTTGGTCCTGGGGCTTGGATTTGGCCTAGGTGCTGTCCCTGAGCTCTTCAGCTCAAGATTACTGCCCTACTCCTTGAGCCATGGCGCCACTTCCATTTTCTGGTGCTTATTGGAGATAAGAGTCTCACAGACTTTCATGCCCTGAGTAGCTTTGAATTGTGATTCTCAGATCTCAGCTTCCTGAATAGCTAGGATTACAGGCCTAAGCCACCAGCTCCTGGCTTGGACTGAGTTAATTTTATACCATATTTTTTTCTTTATCTGTGTTTTAACTGATTTCTCACGTGAAGAACATAATGACAAGTGTGGAATTTTCCTCTTGGAGGGCCTCATGTTGGCTTATGAACAGGTATAAAGAGATCCAGAGGAGATCACTAAGTCCAAAATATACCACAGAGCTCAGCCTGACCAAGCAGAGAGGAAGAGGAAGAAGAAGAGAAGGGAAGGAGGATCATCTCCTACAAGTGATAAGAAGGGGCACAAAGAAGAAAGAGAATCAGAACTGTCTGGCACAGACACACTCAAGACAAGGCAAATGGAAAGGATCCTGAGGCAGCCGGAATGGAGGACTGAACAGACACCTGGACACACTCACAGAATGTACAACGTCTCTAAGTGTGCTGCACCAAGTCCCACCCCCCTCCCACCCCTGGAGGGACTGCTGGGGAAGAAGGGAAGTTCTGCTCCCCTGTGGGATGGCTGCTCCAAAACCAAACCTGATTAAGAATCAAGACTCATCTTCCATGCTAGAAGGGAGCCATGTTTCGTTTGGAGAGAATTTATGGTTTATCCAGAGGTTAAGTTCATTTTTAGGTAAGTGCCACGGAAAGAAGGCTTTCTCAACCAGGTGCTGGTGTCTCATGCCTGTAATTGTGAGAAATCAGGAGGCTGAGATCTACAGACCACTGTTCTGTGGTTTGAAACCAGCCTGGGCAGGAAAGTCTGTAAGACTCTTATTTCCAAAAAACGATTTGGAAAAAGTTGTGCTGTCTATCTAGGATTCTCCTAGCAGAGGATCACAGTAGCTCAAAAGCTATGTACGTATAGTCATATAGGATGAGACTAAACAAAATAAACTCTAGGATATGGAAATAAGAGGTGTATCTTTGTGATTGTTATTTTCAATGTACTATGAGTAGTTATTTATTTTCTCTTTTTCCCCCTTATGGTTAATCCCATGTGGTTACTGTCTCTGACTTTGTTACCTGATGTATTATATATACATTTATTTGTTTATTTGAAATAGGGAAGGGAAGGGGGAACAGATGATTGGGAGGGGTGGGGGAAGGAAACGATGAACAAAAACATGAGAAAGGGTATCAGTGTTCGAGAAGTAATGCACCCACTACCTGACTATAACCCCTTTATATATTACCCCAACAATTTAAAAAAAAAAGTTGTGCTGTGGCTCAAATGGTAGAGCACTAGCCTTGAGAAAAAGATGCTCAAGCCATAGAATTGACACACAGAAGAAAGTCTTTCCCTAAGTCACCTGTCCCACTCAGGTCCAGTCAGTTTATCTGGACCTTGTCCTCACCTGTGTGACAAGGCCCACTTCAAAGATGAGACACCCACACCAGCAGGGCCTCTAACCTTCAGATCTGGTCCCCTGGGAGCTGGCCTGCTGAGCTCCCTGTAGCTTGGACTTGCATTTTTCCATCCAGGCTTTGAAAAGCCACTTGATGCTATGTGGCCTTCAAAATACTTCTCAGATACATGATCATAGAGACTACAGAGCTTGTATTAAACATAGGGTGGAACATAGGTCTTGGTCTCTTCTGAAACCAGGACTGGCATGCAGCCCCCTCTCTTCAACCTTCCCAAGTCTGCCAGTGGCACACATTACTAGTTAATCACAATCCTTACTAATAAAGGAACTCAGACACAGCCAACTTCACTACTTTAACCCAGACTGCAAAAATGCATGTTCAGAGTAAGCATCATGTGAGGTCTGTTTAGCTTCCTAGCCTAAGAACACTTAATGTGTAACAAGATCAGGGCAGAGCCCAGCACAGAAGAAATTGGTGTAGTGAGGTAGAAGAGTGCTGGTGCAAGATCAGCCGTGTATGCTACTGGCAGAAATATTGAAAACTCAGAGAAGAACTAAGTGTTGCATCTATAACTATCATATGTAAACTACCAAATAAAGCAAACATAAATTTTTTTTTTTTTTGCCAGTCCTGGGCTTGAGCTCAGGGCCTGAGCACTGTCCTTGGACTTTCTCAAGGCTAGAGCTCTACCACTTGAGCCTCAGCACCACTTCCGGCTTTTTCTATATGTGGTACCAAGGAATCGAACCTGGGTCTTCATGCATGCTAGGCAAGCACTTTAACCACTAGACCAAACTCCCGGCCCCGCAAACATAAATTTTTGTTAAAATAAAAACACTGCTAGATTTGATGTACCAGAGCTTAAACAGGTCCTTACTATTCTTGAATTTAATATTTGTACTTTTGACTCTCCCCGCAAAAAACTCGAACCATTTGGTAACTTGAATCATACAGTATGGAAACTTGTAGTTTTCTTGAGGCATGATTTCCAATTGTTCATACTAGAAGACTGTTATCTGGGGCCAGTAATTTGGCTTGTGAAAGAGCTGATCACACACCCATAGCTCTTAAATGTTTGGATTTGCTCCTCTCATCAAATGAGTAATAAATCTGGTAATGTTAAAGAGACTTTGCTCTTGGAGAAAAAGAGAAAGAAAGAATATAAAAGTGACCAGTAAACTAATGCATCCTCACCTGGCATTCCTACACTGAAAAATGTACTACAAGGAAATAAGCAAAAGAAAAATTTAGAAAATAACACAAAACAAAACAATGCAAATGAACCAAAGAGAAGAAAACTTGTATACTTATAAAACTTTTTGTAAGAATAGCTAGTATTAATATTCATAATATATAGGAAGCATCAAATGAAAGAAGCAAAACTAATCTGTCAATACAGAAATTTTTTATGGCACTAGGATTTGAACTCACAGCCTCATGTTTACTAAGCAGTACTCTACCACTTAAGCCTTGCCTCTTGTCCTTTAGGTATTTTTCAGATACTGTTTTCTGTTTTGTTTTGTTTTCCTATGGCTGGCCTTTGACAAAGAACTTCCTTATTACAACTACTTAACTGGGATTACACACCTAGATTTTTTCTGTTGAGAGGAAAAGAAACTTATTCTTCCACTGCAATCCTCTTAATCTATGCCTTCCAAGTAGCTGCAGGTCTAAAAATTTAAGGATATATATAATACATATTGAGAACTTAATGGTGATCATAAGACAATCTGAATGATTATAAATAACTTGTATTTATTTTGATTTTTATGGTTCAGTGCCAGGCCTTTTGAATATCACTTAGCTATAGCCCCAATGCAATAGATCAAGTTTATAATGGCAGTAGTTTTTTAAAAGTTTTCAAAATTACCTACACAAGACACACTATTCTATAACAGGATATCTTGTAAATATTGTTTAAAAGACAATAGCTAGTAGGGCTTGGTGGCTCACGCCTGTAATCCTAGCTACTGAGGAGGCTGAGATCTGAGGATCAAGGTTCAAAGCTAGACTGGGCACAAAAGGACCCGAGACTCCAATTAACCTCTAGAAAACGGGAAATGGGGCTTGGCTCAAATGTAGGGTAGTAGCCTTGAGCTGAAGAGCTCAGGGACAGCGCCCAGTCTGAGTTCAAGCCCCTTGACCCACAGAAAGGGGGCAGGAGGTGCGAGTTTGGCCTAGGGTAGAGTGCTTGCCTAGCATGCACGAAGACCCAGGTTCGATTCCTTAGTACCACATACATAGAAAAAAAAGCTGGAAGTGGTGCTATGACTCAAATAGTAGACCTCTAGCCTAGAGAAAAGTCCAAGGACAGTGCTCAGGCCCTGAGTTCAAGCCCCACAACTGGGGGGAAAAAAAAGACAATAGCTGAGGGGTGGGGGAGGGGGGAAGGGAAATGGGGACCATGACATGTGAAAGGGTATCAATGTGTGGGAATTAAGGCACCATTTATCTGGCAAATATCATGTAACCCTTCTATTAATTACAATAAAAAATATATTTAAAAAAAAGACAATAGCTAAAAAAAACTATTCAAGTGTGTGTGTGTGTGTGTGTGTGTGTGTGTGTGTGTGTGTTTGTTATTATTTTCTAGCAAAAGGTTGGCTCTCTTCCCTTCAGCAAATCATCAATGTTGTGGTATTACTTAGTTTTGTTTTTTTTTTTCATATATTTTTATTGTAATTAATAGAAGGGTTACATGATATTTGCCAGATAGATGGTGCATTAATTCCCATACATTGATACCCTTTCACATGTCTTGGTCCCCATTTCCCTCCCCCCCCCCCCCCCCCCCCGTTCCCTATCCAATTTCAGATAACCAAATACAAATATATCCGATATATCAGGTAACAAAGTTAGATAGTGTAACAATATGAGATAACCAAGGGACAGCAAAAGTGATAAGAGATAATGTAGTACCTTAAGAACAACAATCATTCATTATATGGCTTATGTTTACATCATATTTTAAATGACAAGTTTAACAAAGTTTCTTTTAAAGAGATTAAGTCAGAACCATTACTGCTTTTTACAGTATGTCTGTGGTGTGTGTATAATTGTATTTATCTGGGAACACTTTCATCTTTGTGCTTTAATCACCCTAAATGTCACTGGAATAATAATTTAATTTACAAACAGGCATAGTCTGTGCCTCTCAACAGGCACAGACTAATCTCTGTTTATTACAGAGATCTGTGTATATTTAAATTGAGGTTTTTGTTTTGTTTTGTGCTGGTCCTAGGGCTTGATCTCAAAAACTGGATGCTGCCCTGAGCTTTTTTTTTTTCCCCAGGTTGTGGGGCTTGAACTCAGGGCCTGAGCCCTATCCTTGGATTTTTCTCAAGGCTAGTTCTCTACCACTTGAGCCACAGCACCACTTCCAGCTTTTTTCTATGTATGTGGTACCAAGGAATCAAACCCGGGTATTTGTGCATGCTAGGCAAGTACTCTACCACTAGGCCAAATTCCCCGCCCTTCCCTGAGCTTTTTTGCTCAAAGCTAGCACTCTACCACTCAAGTCCTTTTTCTAATGTCAGCTTTTGGTGGTTAATTGAGGGTAAGGGTCTCATAGACTCTCCTGCTTGGGCTGGCTTTGAACTGTGTTCCTCATAAGTAACTAAGATTATAGGCATGAGACACTAACACCTGGCCTATTTTGCTTACTTTTATTTATTTATTTATTTATTTATTTATTTATTTATTTATTTATTTCCAGTCCTGGGCTTGAGCTCAGGGCCTGAGCACTGTCCTTGGACTTTCTCAAGGCTAGAGCTCTACCACTTGAGCCTCAGCACCACTTCTAGCTTTTTTCTATGTATGTGGTACCAAGGAATCGAACCCGGTCTTCTTGCATGCTAGGCAAGCACTCTACCACTAGGCCAAACTCCTGGTCCTGTATTTTGCTTACTTTTAAAAGGAGTTCTTGCTATATAGTCCAGTCTGGATTGAACATGGTTCTTTTGTCTCAACCTTCTAAATCTTGCTATTATAAATTTTTGGAAGTCTTAAATTGAAGCTGGGTATGGTGGCTCACGCCTATAATCCTAGCTACTCTGGAAGCTGAAATCTGAGATTCAAAGCCAGCCTGGGCACAAAAGAACCTGAGACTCTTATCTCCAATTAACTCCTAGAAAACAGGAAGTGGGGCTTGGCTCAAGGGTTGGGTGGTAGCCTTGAGCTGAAGAGCTCAGGGACAGTGCCCAGACCACGTTCAAGCCCCATTACCCACAAAATAAAAAATATTTGGGGTGGGGGAACAGTATTGAAGTTTCAACTCAGATCCTAACAGTTGCTTGGCTTAGTCAGTTGGTGCTCTACAACTTGAGCATTGCCTCCTGTCCTGTTTCTTATAGTTGTTTTAGTGACAGAGTCTCATGGACTTTTCTGGCTGTTCTGACTTCAAATTCCATCCTCAAAAACATGCTTTCCTGAGTAGCTAGGTTTATAGGCATACCCAGCAGACTTATAGAATTAATATATTTACATTTATGTAATCCAGATCTAATAAAATTGTTTAATAATATCCAGATTTTGCTTAAGGCTGGCACTGTACCCCCCCCCCTTTTTTTTTTTAACAGAACTCCACTCCCACCTTTTGGGTAGTTAACTGAAGATGAGCCTCAAGGACTTTTCTGTCCAGGCTGGGTTTGAACCTTCTACATTTCAATCCTCAGATATTCTGTGTATAAGTGTTACGGTATCTATACAGTTTCCCTGTAGTCAACCAAGAATTGTACTTACCTACAGGGACAAATGGGGAGTCTCTAGACTTTCTGATCAGTCGGGAAAATTGGCCTTCATCCTTATCTGTTGACCACTGGTTATCTGGAGACATTTTTCTCTCTAGTAAAAATAGATTAATGTGGTTACCATAAATCATTCCAGAAACTCTTGCTCTCTCCCAATATTCTATGGATTTTTGTGTACGTCTGTCTTCATTTACTTGGCATTCCTATCTGCTCAGCTGAAACAGTTATCCTTCCTTTCCCTTTACACTGTTCACTTCGAAATCCTGCCCAGAGAGGCCAGGAGTTTGGCTTAGTGGTAGAGTGCTTGCCTTGCATGCATGAAGACCCGGGTTCAATTCCTCGGTACCACATACCTAGAAAAATGCTGGAAGTGGTGCTGAGGCTCAAGTGGTAGAGTGCTAGCCTTGAGAAAGTCCAAGGACAGTGCTCAGGCCCTGAACTCAAACCCAGGACTGGCAAAAAAAAAATCCTGCCCAGAGAAACTGATCATCAGATACCATCCATGCTGTGTAAAAATTAATATAGATAGCCAGGCACTGTTGGCTCAAGTCTATAATCCTAATTACTCTGGAGGCTGAGATCTGAGGATACCACTTCAAAATCTACCTGGGCAAGAAAGTCAGTGAGACTATTTCCAATTAACCACCAAAAAGCTGTTGGTTGAAGTGTGGCGGCTCAATTGGTAGAGTACCGGCCTTGAGTAAAAAAGCTAAGGACTGGAGCCCAGGCTCTGAGTCCAAGCCTAGTGCCAGCACATACACAATACATATCATAATTTTATTACTTGATATGCTTTTACTGTATAACATTCAAAATGTTGAGGAACCTCAGCTTCTTTTTCCAAACCTCAGAATTTCTTCCCTAAACAGTAAGAATACAGATTTTCTTTCATAATGGCAGTGCCTAGGCAAAATAGAAACACCTTCAGTCTTATAGGCAATGGGAGAATGATCATTCCAGTGCTTCAGGAGTTCAGGACATTATGAAGCCATTCAAGTACTTACCAAGAACCTCCTATATGCCACGTGCTAGTTGAGAGGATGGGAAATGTCTTCACTGGTTGAAGAAAATATTTGCCAGAGCATCTACAGTCACAAACATGTAGTAGTACTTTGGTTTGTTATCGGTACAAGCCAATATTTTTCACTCAAGCCAATATTTTTCACTCAAATTCAAGCGTACTCCTTTCTTCCTATGAATGAGATTTCAGCAGAAAATAGAACCCTGTAAGTGGCAAAAGCATATTACCTGCTACGTGCTGGAGGCACAGTGCCCTGCTGTGTTCTCTGTGCAGAGGCTGTGGATCAGAGCAGGCATCGTAAGGCTGGAACACATTTGCCTGCAATTACCAACTAATTGGTAATAGGAAAAATCTGGAAACACATCCCCAAGGGAGTGGCAAGCTGATTCTAGCTAAGATCCCCATTATTATTAGAAACTCATTGGTGGTAGCACTTGACCACAAACTTCAGGCTCTTGAAGACACTATTTTAAAAACATGAAAAATACCAGGTACCAGAGGCTCACACCGGTAATCATAGCTACTCAGGAAGCTGAGACCCTGAGGATTACCATTCAAAGCCAGCCAAGGAAGGAAAGTGTGTGACTCTTATCTCCAGTTAACCACCAAAATAATAGTAATAATAATGATGATAATAACAATGCTAGAAATGGAGCTGTGGTTCAAGTGTTAGAGTGCTAGTCTTGAGCAAAAAAGCTCAGGGATAGCCAGTTATTGGTAGCTAACACCTTTAAGCCTAGCTACTCTGATCTCTAGCTATTCTGATCTAAGGATCGTGGTTCCAGCCTGGCAGGAAAGCATGATGGAACTCTTTATCTCCAATTAACCGCCTGAAAACCAGAAATGCAGCTGTGGCTCAAAATGGTAGTCCATTAGCCTTGAGCAAAAGAGCTCAAGGATAGCACCCAGGCCCTAAATTAAAGCCCCACGACCAAAAAAAAAAAAAAAAAGCTTCCTCTTAAACCTGCCTTCAAAAAGAGTTTGTGACTCTTGGGTACTTGAAGCTCCCGGCTGAACCCAGAAGGGAGAGAGAGCAGAGGATCCTTGTGTTGTGCTGGGTTTGGATGAGGGGAGGAGGAAAAAGCTCTCTTACTGCCAAGATATTGTGTCCTTTAGGAATCTGGCACAGCTGGGATTTGGGGCCATTGCACAAGGACACGAATGAAGACAAAAGCATACTGGGGGAGGGTAAGCAGATTCTTTTGGATGATTTGCAGTGACCACAATTTATGATTCATAGAGAGAAATGTGTCTTCAGATAACCAGTAATCAGCATTGGTGAGTCAACTCTCCCTACTGATCAGAGCTTTCCCCCTTGGTGTCCAGATAAGCAGAGACACCTGCGCTGGTGTCCTCGCACCTGTGGCTCCTGCAGAAGGAGGGCAGGTGAGCATTAAGCAAGAACGTTACGGAAATGGATGTGATGTCTTGTGGCTCCTGGCCAATCACAAGCCGGGGCAGGCAGGTGGGTGAGGAAAGGGGCTAGGAGAGCCCACCTCCTGCGCCTGCGCAGGAGATCCCGGGAGATGAGGCCGCGTGGGGCGGCCTGGCAGGGCCTTGCTCACCTCCTCCCTTCACCATGCCGCCATGGAGGCTCCAGGGTAAAGGCAGAAGACCAGGTAGGGAGCATTGTTTTTATTTTTTATTTTTCCTTCCCCTTTAAAGTTTTAAACAACGTATTCACAGATATGGGCCTAGGCTAATACAAAGAATGGTCGGGCACCCAGGTTCTCCTTTCTTTGTTCCTTCTGAGTACATTGAAGCGTGTTGTGCTTTCACGCATCATTTAGGGCACGTTGAGTGCTTGGTGCCCGTTTGGGGCCTTCTCCTACATAACCCTAGGGCAGTGACCAAAATCAGGAAGTGAACGTTGACACTGTCAGGAAGTCAACATTGTTCTTTCCAGGATCCAACCAGATCATATTTTACATTGAGTTGTCAATTTGTTTAGTCTGCTTTCATCTGAAAGGTGTGTGTGTGTGTTGGTTGGTACGAGAGCTTAAACTCAGGACCTCCACACTGTCCCTGAGCTTTCCAGGACTGCTGCTGTACCACCGTGAACCACAGCTACTACATCTGTGGTTGATTGTGGAGATAACAATCTCAAGAACTTTTCTGTCTGGACTGGTTTTGAACCCTTTACCTCTCAGCCTCCTGTATAGCTAGGGTTACAGGTGTCAGCCACCAGCTCAAGACACCAGTGTTTGGTTTTGTAAGTCTGAAATACTGATTGTTGTCATGGTTGTTTTCTTTCCTGGCTGTTTGGCGATGTAAGATGGGCCTCCCTTTACTCTGCCCTCACTAGTACTCTCTTCTGCTGAGCACACCTCCAATCAGTTATTTTGTAGGCTCTCTCTGTTCATTTTTATTTTCCTGTTTTCTCATTAAGTTGAGATTGTGTACTTGGCAGAAACCCATAAAATTTTATGCAGTGTCATCGTTATGTAACGCCAGAAGGCACATACAGCCAAGTTGTCTGGTGGGTATTTGATTTAGTGTTGTTCTTAAATAATGAACAAATAAATGGTTAGCACTCCAGGTGGAGGAAAAGGCCTTATCTGTAGCATTTTCCAATTTCAGTGCTGTAAATACTCTCACTATGGTCAATTTCAAGATAATGTCCCTCACCTCTAAACAAAAATGTGGAAGCTCCTTTCTTGGCTGGTCGGAGTCAGTTCTGTCAAACAACTGATATTGAGGATGGAGTCTTTCTAAAAGAGGTTGAAAAATGGTTTAAAATAGATTGGTGGTTGAAAAATGGCTTAAAATAGATTGTGATGATGGTTGTTCAATTCTGTGCATAACTTAAACCATACAATTCAACCATTTTAAGTTGTATGGTTTTGGGATTATATATCAAACTGTTGCTTTAAAAACAAGTCATTTGAAAATCTAGATACATAAGGCCATATAGTATGACGCTAAATGTAAGGACCTCCAGGATATAGAAACAAAAGCCATATAATGAGTGATTGTTGTCCTTAATTACTATGTTATCTCTTCTCTCATCTCTTTTGCTGTCCCTTGGTTATCTCATATTGTTACAATATTTCACCTTGTTATCTGATATATTTTATATATGCTTAATTGGTTATTTGAAATAGGATAGAGAAGGGGGGAAATCAAGATGAGCGGGGGAGGGGGAGAGGGAAATGGGGACCATGACATGAGAAAGGGTATCAATATTTGTGACGTAATGTACTTTCTATCTGGTGACTATAAAGTAACCCTTCTATTAATTACAATAAAAAATATATGAAAAAAACAAGTCATTTGAAAGCAGGGTTTGCTGTCTCACTCCTGTAATTCCAGCTCTTGGAAAGCCGAGGCAGCAAGATTTTAAGATTGAGAACAGCTTGGGCTATGTAGTAAGAACTATTTGTTGTCTTGTGAAGAAAGTTATTTGAAAACTTCTTTTAAATTATTGACAAAAAGGGCCGGGAGTTTGGCCTAGTGGTAGAGTGCTTGCCTAGCATGCACGAAGACCCCTGTTCAATTCCTTGGTACCACATATACATAGAAAAATCCAGAATTGGTGCTGAGGCTCAAGTCGTAGAGCTCTAGCCTTGAGGAAGTCCAGGGACAGTGCTTAGACCCTGAGCTCAAGCCCAGGACCGGCAAAAAAAAAAAAAAAAACCTGACAAAAAAGATGATTTTTTTATACTGAATACATGAGTAAATGAAATTGCATTTGTAAAAGTCAATGGGCAGCTCAGTCTTTGTGGTTTAGGAAACAGTTGTAATGGGAAATGGGATATTTACAAATAAGTCTAATTTCAGAAAAATTGAGGGAAAAATATATTGTGAAAATAAAACAATGGCACAGTTAATCTGGAATTTTCATATACCAATAAATGAGACTAATTTAAGACTTTCCACACAGGGAAAAGAAAATACCCTGCCTTAAAACAAAGATGTCACATAGGGACTTGGGGCTCAGTGACACAGTATTTGCTGTAATTACAGGTGGGCACTACCACATGCCTGGCTTAACTGTATAATTTTAAAGAGGTCAGAAATGGAAGGGTGAGCCATGCAGGGTGGCTCACGCCTATAATCCTAGCTATTCAGGAGGCTGAGATCTGAGGATCTCAGTTTGAAAACCAGGCCGGGCACAAAAGTCTGTGAGACTCTGATCTCAGATTAACCACCAGAAAACCATACCATAAGTGGCACTGTGGCTCATTGTGGTAAAGCAGTAGCCTTGATCTGGAGAGCTCAGGGATGGCACCCAGGCCCAGAATTTGAGCCCTATGAAGTGGAACGATGGAGGCTGGAATGTGGCTTAGTGGTAGAGTGAGTGCTGCCTAGCATGCTTGAAGCCCATTCCTCAGTACCACATAAACAAAACTGGAAGTGGTGCTGTGGCTCAAGTAGTAGAGTGCTAGCTTTGAACAAAAGAAGCTCAGGGACAGTGCCCAGGCCCTGAGTTTAAGTCTCACAACTGGCAACCAAACTAAACAAAAAAACCAAAAAACTGAAAAGGTGGGAGGGAAGCCAGAATGATATGTTCAGTCATCAGAGGACTATGAGTCAAAAGAAGAATGTATATAAGAGGCTTCAGAAATAGAAATTACATTAGCATAGACAAATCTATATGGGACAAAATTATGTACTTTCTTATAAAATGCTACTTCATTTTCTTTTTGAAATCCAGAGTGTACAGACAGCATTAGTTCAATTCTTCCACACTGCCTTCATTTTGATTGTGTAAGACCAATTTGGTGTGTTATTGAAGGTATCATTGTCTTTTATGTATTAGACCTGGCTTTTCCTCAAAATCCCCCACCTCAGAGATCTCCCCATTCCCAGAATCTGTGAATATGTTAGATGATAATGGCAGAGGGAAATTTAGGTTGCAGATGAAATTAAGATTGCTAATTAACCTTGTAATGAGAGATTGTCTGTTTACATTTTCACTGCAAGAATTGTCCTAAGAAAAAAAAAGAGAAATTAGATTCAGAGGGAGGTTTGAGCATGTCACCCTGCCAATTTTGGGAATGGAGGAAGGAACCCCATACTAAGGAAAGAGTGGCTTCTAAAAGCTTGGAATATTGAGGCATCATTCCTCAAGGCGAAGGAGAAGATGTTTACTGACATCTTGATTTTAGCCTAATAATACTCCTTTTAATGTTCGTCCTTCAAAACTGTGTTGTTTTAGGCCACCAACACTGGCAATTTGTTAAAGCAGCAATAGGAAGCTGAAATGTGCCAACATTTTTCTGTAACACAGTCTTCCCTTGGGGAGAGGAGAAGGTGGGTATGAAGATGGAAAATCTGTAGCAGTCCCACAAAGAGAAACATGGAGGACTAGGGATGGAGCCTGGAGAAGTGGAGGCAATATGGGAGGTTGAGATGGAGCATTGGCAGGAAGGATATTAAAGTCCCATTGAGAAAGCACGAACCTGAAGCCATAGGAGCCAGACATTACACAGTCCATACATATGCTTGTAAAGCATTGTTAGAGGTGGTTTGTGGATTTGTGGAGAACAGTTTCAGTTAAGGGTGAAATCCAACAATTTTGTGCTTGCTTTAACAGCACATACCCTAAAATTGGAATGATAGAGACGATTACTATGGAAACTCAACTGTAATGGATTAATTGGGCAAAGGGAGTAAAGAAATGGAAAGTGAAGGAACCGATTTGATATTTTTAAATATTTGACAGTGACTTAGTTTTACATTCCAGTGCTGCAAACAAAAGCAAAAATTCACTGAAGATGTGACCGAGAGAAGGCAGTAAGTTGAAAGGAAAGTAAATTGTTTTCTGGCATGCTGTTTTGTTTTTACCCACTCCACCCCTCCCAAAAAAAAAAGGATCTTATGATGGTTCGAACCTGGGGAAGGAATTCTTCAGAGAGGCAAAGAGTGAACATGAAAAGTGAGAGAATTTGCAGAAAACTTAAGAATCCAGAGCTCATGGCTAGTGTTTCAGACCCTGGAGGACACTCCACCTTTAGTCAAGATAGCAGAATCCATAAAATTCTATTTCCACCCTACTCATTTGACCTTGTCTTTTCCTGTATGAGTAGTGAAGTCATTTGCTATATGGGAGGAGTGTAGAGATGAGATGGGATGACTTGAGTTGGACCTTTGTGGCATCTTACAAGATTTCTAAGCATCACCTGGGAATAGAAAAGAGGCAAACAGCCAAGGTCATGTATAGTATGGGCCAAGGTTAATTGATGCCAAGACCAGGTAAAAGGATGCTTGTTAGGACAAATGCCCTGGCAGCAAAAAGCTGAGCCTGAAGTGAGGAAGACAAATGAGTCCCTCAACCTAAGTGCCTCAGTAAGGTGATAAGATAGTTGGGGTGCCAGGCTCACGCCTGTAATCCTAGCTAATCAGGAGGCTGAGATCTGAGAATCAAGGTTCAAAGCCAACCTGAGCACAAAAGGACCTGAAACTTATCTCCAAATAACTTCTAGAAATCGGGAAGTGGGGATTGGCTCCATGGTAGGATGGTAACCTTAAGCTGAAGAGCTTAGGGACAGTGCCTTGGCCAAGTTCAAGCCCTATAAACCTCCCCCCCCCACACACAAACACAAAAATAGTTGGGGTAGCAGGAGCATGGAGAAGGCTCCTAAGACACACAGAGATTTCAAAAAAAGCATTTTGTTGTTGTTCTGTTTTTGCCAGTCCTGGGCTTGAACTCAGGGCCTTGGATACTGTCCATGAGCTTTCTCAAAGCTAGCATTCTGCCACTACACAGCACTACTTCGGCTTTTTCTGTGTATGTGGTACCCGGGGCTTCGTGCATGCTAGGTAAGCACTCTAACACTGGGCCTCACTTCCAGTACCTGGTTTTGTTTTTAGAAGATAACTTACGAGATGTTTTAGAGAACTGGCAAATTGTAGCTAATCAGAGAAGATATGTTCATTCTGAAGAGAGAGATTTTGGAACTAGCACAAATACAATGTGTGGATGTCAACAAGGGAAAAGAGTAGCTTGTGAAAGAGGGCTTGGCTTGCAGAGGATAGAGCTGTGAGACTCGATGGACGAGATTGCAATGTTCCCTCCCGTTTAAAATATTTGTACAAATGCGTTAAGCATAGGATTGCTTATCTTGTAAATATATAAATGTGTATTTAAAAATTTCATTATTTGCTTTTTTTTTTGCTGGTACTGGATCATTCACTAGGACTTCCAACTCTCAACTTTCTTGCTCACAGCTAGAACACTTAACACTTGAGCCATACCTCCAGTCTGGCTTTTTGTTGGTTAATTCGAGATGAAGTCTTTTTCTGCCAAGGTTGACTTCAAACCTTCATCCTCCAGGCTCAGCTTACCAAGTAGCTAGGGTTACGAGTGTGAATTTTTTCATATATTTTTATTGTAATTAATAGTAGGGTTACATGATATTTGCCAGATAGAAGGTGCATTAATTCACATAGATTGATACCCTTTCACATGTGTTGGTCCCCATTTCCCTCCCCCCCATCTTGTTTTCCCCCCTTCCCTAACCAATTTCAAATAACCAAATACAAATATATCCGATATATCAGGTAACAAAGTGATACTCTCCTAGCAGAGATTTGCAATAGAGCAAAACCTTGATGCATAAGGACATATAATATGACACTAAATGAAAGGACTTCTAGGATATAGAAACAAAAGCCATATAATGAATGATTATTGTCCTTAAGGTACTATGTTATCTCTCATCTCTTTTGCTGTCCCTTGGTTATCTCATATTGTTACACTATCTCACGAGTGTGAATTTTTTATTAAAATTAAGTTTAAAAAAATTTTTTGTGGGTCATGGGGCTTGAACTTGGCCTGGGTGCTGTCCCTGAGCTCTTCAGCTCAAGGCTACTGCCTTACCCTTGAGCCAAGCCTCACTTCCCATTTTCTAGAGGTTAATTGGAGATGAGTCTCCCATTCTTTTGTGCCCGGGCTGGCTTTGAATCTTGATCCTCAGACCTCAGCTTTCTAAGTAGCTAGGATTACAGGTGTGAGCCACCGTGACGACTAAAATTAAGATTTTTTTATTAGCTTACATGAATTGCTAGATATTTCATTGTAGCATATATACAATATATCCCATCAAACTCACCCCTATGAGGTCTTTTTTTTCCACTCTCTGTTCTTAAAATAATTCCAACAGTTTTCATTGTTTAATTTCCACATATGTATCAAGTATTCTGACTGTATTTACCTTCATTGACCCTCTCCTCTCTCCTTCCCCCTCCCTCCAGCAGCAGAACCTGTTTTGCTTTCCCACCATTCCTTTTTATGTTTTAATCAAGGATAACCCCCTCTATTGTTCTCTTTTCCCATACTCCACATTTGCTTTTTTTTAAAAAAATGAGAATGGTTTTACATTTTTTTAGTTCCAAACTTTGATGAACAATGAACTTGAAAAGCTTTTCCTATTAGATTGGAGATAATCGTCTGTTCCCATAACTTGAGAAGTAGGATCAAGTTTAAACTGGTGCTGATGCTTTTCAGCCTCATACTAGCTGCTTAGCTGGATAAGTAGAATGGGAAGGAAGATGAGAGGGTGTTTAGCATACCATGTCTGTATCTACCAGCACTCTTCATGGAAGCTGTTTGTAGCTAATGAAGCAAGCGTATGTCATGAGGGTGCTCAAATTCATTAGATAAGCTTGTGTTTTGCCAAATTGATTTTCTGGAAAAATTTTTTTAGAAAGTCAACATTACACAGTGTATTCGTGTGCTGAACAAATAATGGCGTAAGTATATACAATTACTGTTTAATAAAATATATTTAAAGAGGGCCGGGAGTTTGGCCTAGTGGTAGAGTGCTAGCCTAGCATGCATGAAAAGCCAGGTTCAATTCCTTGGAACCACATACACAGAAAAAAGCCGGAAGTGGTGCTGTGGCTCCAGCCCTAGCCTTGAGGAAAGCCCAAGGACAGGGAGGGCTCAGGCCCTGAGTTCATGCCCCAGGACTGGCAAAATAAATAAATTAATTAAAAATATATACTTACAGATAAAAATGTTGTATAACCTCCCCTGAATTTTTAGTAAACATTGAAATACATAATTCTTCATGCTAATTGGTAGAAATAAAATACCTTCTAATTAAAAAAATAGGAATTCTATCCTCTCATTGTTACTTGACTTTTTTTTTTTTTTTTGCCAGTCCTGGGCTTGAGCTCAGGGCCTGAGCACTATCCTTGGACTTTCTCAAGGCTAGAGCTCTACCACTTGAGCCTCAGCACCACTTCCAGCTTTTTCTATATATGTGGTACCAAGGAATCGAACCCGGGTCTTCGTGCTTGCTAGGCAAGCACTTTAACCACTAGGCCAAGTTCCTGGCCCCGTTACTTGACTTTTAAAAGTACCAACTCTATTTATGGAATTGGAACCTCTTTGTACAACTACTTAATTAAAAAAAAAAAAAAAAGCCAGGAGTTTGGCCTAGTGGTACAGTGCTTGCCTAAGAAGCACAAAGACCTGGGTTTGATTTCTTAGTACCATATACATAGAAAAAGCTGGAAGTAGTTCTGTGGTAGAGTTCTAGCCTTGAGAAAGCCCAATGACAGTGCCCAGGCCCCTGAGTTCAAGACCCAGGACTGGCAAAAAAAAAAATTACTTGGGGATGGAGGAAGGGAAATGGGGACCAAGAAATGAGAAAGGGTATCAATGTTTGTGAAGTAATGCATCTTCTATCTGGTGAATATAATGTAACCCTTCTATTAATTGCAGTAAAAAAATATATATGAAAAGCCGGGAGTTTGGCCTAGTGGTGGAGTGCCTGCCTAGCATGCACGAAAACCCGGGTTTGATTCCTCGGTACCACATACATAGAAAAAAAAAGCCGGAAGTGGTGCTGAGGCTCAAGTGGTAGAGCTCTAGTCTTGAGAAAGTCCAAGGACAGTGCTCAGGCCCTGAGCTCAAGCCCAGGACTGGCACCAAAAAAAAAAAAAAAAAAAATATATATATATATATATATATATATGAGAGAGAGAGAGAGAGAGAGAGAGAGAGAGAGAGAGAGAGAGAGAGAGAAGTGGCATGTAACATAAATAAATGAGACTAATTGGCATCAGTCAAAACTTTAAAAAAATGAATTACTAACCTTAACATGTTTTACTAAGTAATTATTAAGCACCAAGAAAAAGGTAGACAAAATAATATATATCTTGATCATCATTTTACTAGTATCCTGAACTAGAAATTGAGTGCACTGACTGTCTTTCTCATTTCCTTCACTCTTCATCAACATGAGTTCTGCCTCTGTTCCCTGACATTAGGCTAGCCAATGGTTCTACAGCTCAAATGGGAATTTTTGTGATTTTTCTCCCTTCCTTCCTCTTTTTTTTCTCTCCCACCTCCCTGTTCTGTGCCAGTCTGGGGTTTGAACTCAGGGCCTGGGCACTATCCTTGAGCTTATTTTGTTCAAGGCTAGCACTCTACCACTTGAGCCACAATACCAGTACCACCTTTTTCTGCTTATATGGTACTGAGGAATTGAACCCAGGGCTTCATGCATGATAGGGAAGCACTCTACCACTAAGCCACATTCCCAGCCCCTCACTTCCAACTTTTTGATATTTTAATTGGAGATAAGAGTCTCATGGAGGCTGGGAGTGTGACCTAGTGGTAGCATGTCCACCTAGCAAGCACAAAGCCCTGGGCTCAATTCCCTGGTACCACATACAACAGAAAAATCCAGAAGTGGCACTGTGGCTCAAGTACCAGAGCGCTAGCCTTGAGCAAAAAGTGTCCAAGGACAGTGCCCAGTCACTGAGTTCAAGTCCCAGGACTGGAAAAGAAAGAAAAAAAAAGAGTCTTATGGGCTTTGCTGAGAGGGCTGACCTCGAACTGCTATCCTCAGATCTCAACTTTCTGAATAGCTAAGAAATAGCTGTGAGCCACTGGAGCCAAGCTTTTAGAATTCTTTAATGTAACTTGAGTGCTTTTGGTCTTGAGATGAAGTAGTACTGCATAGTTTTCTTTTTTACTTTGTTGACATTGCACTATTGCTTTAATAGACAAACAAGAATTGAATTTCAGTTAAGAACTGTTTTTTTTAAAGCAATACCATGAGGAAGGCTCACTTAGAATCAAAAGTATAAAAGGAACTATTGAATAATATTTACTTTTCTGTTAAGTTCTGTGGGAATTCATTTCTGTAGGAATTCAGATGAAATAATAGCAATAAAAATGTAGAGGATAAATTTTAGCTTTGAGGAGAGGTGGTGTTCACTAACTGCAAATTGGACTCAAGGGCCTAGGGTCTTAAGATTTAGGCCAGGAGTGTGACATAGTGGTAGACTGCTTACCTAATATGCATGAAGCCCTAGGTTCGATTCCTCAGTACCACATACACAGAAAAAGCCAGAAGTGGCACTGTGGTTCAAGTGGTAGAGTGCTAGCCTTGAACAAAAGTGTCCAAGGAAAGTGCCCAGGCCCTGAGTTCAAGCCCCAAGACTGGCAAAAAAAAAAAAAAAAATAGGAAGCAGCAAGTGGAACAGGCTCTGTTTCTAGACAAACTTGCTTGCTTTTAGTTTGTTTAATGTGTAACTTTGTCCTTTTGTTCCGTTATGGTACTAACTGTTTCATTTGGCTTCAGCTGAGAAGTCAGTTTCACAAGGAAGCTTCTGACCTCCCAGTCCCCCAGAAGGGATGTGGGTTTTTTGTTGTTATCCTCAGAACTAGTCTTCATTTTTAATTGGTCCCTGAGTATAGGGCCCATATCTAGCTTATCGAGAACTCTATTGTAAGGACCAAGAGCAGAGAGCACAGTAGGTGCTGGGTATTGTGCATCAATTAAATAAAAATTCACTGGGCCTGGTGGCATAGGCCTGTAATTCTGCAGGAGGATCATGAATTCAAGGCTAAACTGAGCTGTGTAGTGAGTTCAAGGCTAGCCTGGAGCATAAAGAGAGCTTGCTTAAAAAAAAGGGGGGGGTGGAGGCGGGAATTTGGCATCGTGGTAGAGTACTTGCCTGACATGCACAAAGACCCAGGTTTGATTCCTTAGTACCACATACATAGAAAAGCTGGAAGTGGTGCTGTGGCCCATGTGGTAGAGTGCTAGCTTTGAGGAAGTCCAAGGACAGTGCTGAAACCCTGAGTTCAAGTCCTAGGACTGGCAAAAAAAAAAAAAAAAGTGGGGGCAGGAATGTAGCCTAGTGGTAAGGTGCTTGGGTAGCATGCCCCAAGCCCTAGCTTCGATTCCTCAGTAGCACATATTCAGAAAAAACAAAAACCCAAAGTGTGCTGTGGCTCAAGTGGCAGAGCGCTAGCCTGAGTTCAAGCCCCGAGGCTGGCAAAAAAAAAAAAAAGGCAGAAAAAAAACACACAGGAAAAAAAATAAGTTTGGGAGTTCAGTGTTTGAGTAGTGCTTTCTTAACATGCACAAAGTGTAGATTTAACCCCTAACACCAGAGCAGGGGAAAAATGTCACAGTGAACTGCCGGGGCCAACCGGCAGCAAACCAGGGTTCGCAGATTGGGGTTCCTGAAATAGGGGACAAGGACTAGGAAGAAAAAGAAGAGAGACAGACACACCGGGTCCGGGATGTCCGCAGTCCCGGCAAAGACTGCCGAGACTGCCGCGTTTATTTTCCACTCCCCCTTCTTCCCTCCTCCTCTCCCAGGGAACCTCCAGGTGTTACATTCATATGGTAATTCTCAGGTCATTTACATAGAATAGGGCCAGAAAGCAATAAGACAATATAGCCATCATCTGATGCAAGTCAAGGTACAGTTTGATTCCACTCTGGCTCCCAACATGTCCCCCGTTTTTTATTTTAAAAGAAACACAAGTGCAATTTTTACTCTTTTCTATACCCCTAATTTATCCTGTCACATTTTCCAAAAATGACTTTGGTCCCTTGGTCCAATGGGGATTTGATGGGCGGAGATTCAACTTCCGTGACTTCTTCAAGCTGACTCAGGGGCGCCGTCTCCACGCTTGACCAGGGACCTTAAGAAGCCCAGCCTGTTTTATCAAGGGGTTGCAAGGATTAGACACCAGGAACAACAATCTACTCCAAACTAGAAATCATACTTGACATTCAACAACTGCACAAACCATTCTTGGCCACAACAGCGCAGCCTACCTAGCACCCATTAGCAAAGGCTTTTTCTTGATTGTCTGGGGAACTAAATTTCTGCAACCTTAACAATGCTTCAGTTGTCAGATCTAAACAGATTAATAGAGACACAAGCCTCAGATCCACAAACTTTTCCTGAATTTGTGGCTGGTGTCAAAAATAAAAAATAAAAATTTTACTCAATTAGGACTTTAAACTACCCGCTATCACAGAAGATTGACAAGTTCCTGCCCAGTTATGAAAGGCACGGGCATTAGTAAGGCATGCTTACAAACTATTCTATGACCTCCCGGCTCTGATTAATTTGAATGGCCAAGCACAAGTGACTCTAAGATCTGACACCATCTCTGCCATCCAAGCAGAGGCTTTCCTGTCCCAGTAGTGTCTCTCCACACAGGGATAAACATCCCATTGGCATTTCACTTTGTTGATTGTTGGATTTGAACTCAGGGTCTGGGCGCTGTCTCTCAGCTCTCCAGCTCAAGGCTAGCACCCTGCCACTGTGAGTCCCGAGCTTGGTGCTTGAGTGCTTCCCCCCAACTTTTCAGCTCAGAGCTAGCACTCTGCCACTTCGAGCTCAAAGCAACTCTGTCCCAGCATCCTGCTGGCAGATTAGACACCACAGTCTCACAGGGACTTTGCTTTGCCCGGGCAGGCTCAAAACTGTGGCTTTCAGATCAATGAGTCCTACAAAAGGCCACTTTACTCCAATTAGAAGCAACAAGGTGGTCAATACAGAAATAGTCTCTAAGCATGATCTTACCTGGAACTTGGTGAGGGCCAAACTTACATCTGAATGAGGATCTGCTGTCCTTCTCCATGGGCCTTCTGGAGATTGCTATAAAGTAACTTACAAGAGTAAGCTGAAATAGCAATTAAGCAACCATTTTGATAGTCCTAATTTTCCTTGTTTCTTTTTTTGAAACAAAGCTTTAGGACAACTTTACTTTTAAATTTTGTTCAGAAATGGTTTCTAATTTTCTTTAAAACTTTTACACTTTTTAACTTAAACTCTTAACACTTTGGTCTTTATTTGCATTTGAAAAACCTTTAAGGCTAAAGGAATTCCCTTTGCCTCCAGGCCCTCTAAGGCTCAAGGCACTCCTCTTGCCTTTTAGAAAAAAGGGCTCTTTTGCAGTTTAGATTACTGTCTAGAACTCCAACATCAGTTTAAACTCAAATAACAGTTTTTCCCTAATTCAAGAACTATAGACATCAGTGCACCAAAAGTCTAAGTCTGGACTTAGTTTCCTCTCCTTTTTTAAAATACACCCAATAGCATGGAGATAAACCTTTAAACATTCCTTTAAAATACTAATCACATTATCCACATTTTACCATCAGATTTCTAGTGTCAGTTTGCAAAAAAGGACAGGCAAAATTTCTGACGTTAATGAACAATTTTACATTTAAATTTCTAATACATGTTTCCAAACTTTAACTTAAAGTAATAAATCCCAAATTCCCTAACACCTCTGTGCTGAACAGGATACAATGTTTACAATGTAAACAGCTGTATGTATTGCAATACCAGATTTTTTAAAATGCAGATTTCAGGATCTTTAGAAAAATACTTTTTACCAGTTTTTCTTTAAAACAATGCAATAATACTTTTAAGACATAGGAAACATTCAAGCATAATAATTTTCTTGAAGTTTAGACTTAGATTTACCCAATTGCCTTTGTTTCAAATGAGTTCAACCATTGTTTTATACAGCATGCTGACAATTTAACCTTGAACATGTTCACTCACTCATTCACACACATTCATACTCAAAGATCATAAAGTGCGCAAAATTAATATTGGCCGTTCATTTTCCGGAAGTTTGTGTCAAGAGAGTTTTGCCAATTTTACTCTTATAGATGAGAACCAGGTTCAAAACAAAACTTTTTGCAAGGCAACTTAGCTGGAATTTATTTTTCCAGGGCTTGTCACAACTGCAGACATGGGGGAGCGGCCATGCTAGGCCCAGAAATGTTCAAATAAATAACAAGGATGTGTGCTTGAGTATGCACAAAAAAACCATAAGGATCCATACTTAGAAATGGTACCAATTTTTAAAGACAAAACTGGACAAGGAAAAATATGTAACACGAACAAGACAGAGAAAAGGAGACTTTTAAATAATCAGACATTGACATATAACAAGAAAATTGGACTCAATCAGATACACTTAACACAAAAAACATGAGCTCAAATGAATGTTTTCACCAAACAGTTATTTTTAGATTTAGACATGTCTTGCTGGTGGGACTCTCAGGTATGCCTTGTTATCGACAAGAAACTCAGAAGGGGAGGGGGGTCAAGGCGTCCCTTGACCACCCAGGCCTCTGTTTTAGGCCCACAGTGCACCTTTTCAAACAAACAAACAAAAATAAAATAAAATAAAATAAAATAAAACGCAGACATACAAGGGGGTCGGCCGACTTCTGCTTACCTCTGGAGGCCTTTTCTACAATTTGGATGGCCCTCCTGGCGTCAGGATTTAATTCACGCAAGGATGTAGGGTTGGTATCTCCTTTTAAGAGATCAAAAAGGGGTTTTAACTCTCCTGTGGAGAGCTTTAGATAAGGCCGAAGCCAATTTATATCTCCTAAGAATTGCTGAAAATCATGAAGAGTTCTTAAGTGGGAAGTTTTTAATTGTATTTTTTGGCTTTTAAAATAGTGTGGGCCTAATATATGGCCTAGATATGTAAAAGGGGGGTGTTCCTGAACCTTTTCAGCTGCTATTATAAGGCCAAAGAGGCTCAGATCTTGCTTTAGTTGTCCAAAGGCTTGTCGTACGACGATAGGGACAGAACAAGCCAACAAGATGTCATCCATATAATGAACAATATAAACAGAAGAAAATTTTTCACGAGTGGAAGAAATGGCTCTAGCTACAAAACTTTGACATAAAGTTGGGCTATTTGCCATGCCCTGTGGGAGCACAAGCCAGTGATATCGCTTCATGGGTTCTTTAAAATTAACAGAGGGGACGCTGAAGGCAAAGCGCTTACAGTCTTGAGGCGCCAGGGGTATAGTATAGAAACAATCCTTCAAATCTATAATAATCTTATAAGTATCCTTTGGGATTGCCATGGGTGAAGGCAAGCCAGGCTGTAGGGCCCCCATCAGTTCCATTGTCGCGTTAACCTTTCTCAAATCCTGTAACAGCCTCCATTTACCTGACTTTTTCTTTATAACAAAAATTGGAGAATTCCATGGAGAGTTAGAAGGGGCCACATGTCCCAAGTCCAGCTGTTCCTGTACCAGCTGCTGAGCTGCAATGATCTTTTCTAGAGAAAGAGGCCACTGTTCAACCCATACCGGTTGTTCAGAGAGCCAATTTATGGGATCAGCATGAGGGGGAGGGCAAACGACAGCTCCCGTCAAGGGATACCCCAATCCTTGTCTCGTAGGGTGAGACTGGGGTTGGAGTGGCTCTAGCTCCCCCTGTGCTGCTCGGCCTAGTCCCCTAAAGGGGAGGAGGCCTTGATCAAGTAACTGCTTAGTGACCGCAGCACTAGGACTAAACATATACACTCCCATTTTTTCCATGATATCACGACCCCATAAATTAATTGGCAGATGATCCAAGACAAATGGCTGAAAATGACCAGAGTGCCCTTCCTCATCTCTCCAAACAAGGATCGCACTGCTCTGCTGTGGGTCAGTTGCTTGCCCAACCCCCTGTAGGGAAGTCATAGAGGTTGTCAGGGGCCATTGGGCTGGCCAATGTTTTTTAGATATCACAGACACATCTGCTCCAGTGTCTAATATTCCTTTAAAGGGCTTTTCTTGTATAAATATAGTCATCTCAGGCCTCTCTTGTTTTATGCTTTGTACCCAATAGATATCAGAAGATCTAAATCCTCTCTGTCCACATGGGGAATTAGCAGTCTCCCCGGGAGGTAAAGGCACAAGTATTAATTGTGCTAATTTTTGACCGGCTGGGATCGATACCACGTGTTTCGGGGCAGAGGCCATAACTTTGATTTCTCCAGTAAAATCCTGGTCAATTTTGCCAGGTGTAATCTGTATCCCTTTAAGGGCTGAGCTACTTCGCCCTAACAGCAATCCAGCCACTCCCGGGGGAAGGGGGCCGAAGACCCCCGTGGGGAGAGCTTGTGTCCCCATCTCTGGGGTCAATACTGAGCAGGTGGAGGAACAGAGGTCCAATCCTGCACTTCCTGGGGTGGCACGGAGGAGGCCGGAGACTGATCTTGGGGGGTTGTTAGAAGATGCACTTGTGGCCGAGAAGAGGGAGGGACTGCCCCATGGTTTTGCGGGGCCAGGGGCTGGCCCCTTCTCCAGTTTCCCAAATACGGGCGGCCATTGCGATTTGTTGCTGACTTGCAATCTTTAGCCCAGTGCTTCCCTTTACCACAGCGTGGACATGTGCCAGGTGATTTTTCTCTCTTTTGCCTGGCCTGGCGTGGGCATTGCGTCATCCAATGTCCTATTTGTCCACAAGAAAAGCAACGCCCTGGGGGTCTAGCATCCCGAGAATGCCGTTGACCTCTATATTTTAGAGACTCACTAACAGTCTTTCCTTGAGGAGCGGCGGCTAAAGTAAGGCCTTGTACATGGGAGGGTTCAATATCAGCACACAGTGAAATAAAGTCCGTGATTCCTCCCTTATTCCTATGGGGTCTGATAGCCGCCTGACAGGCGGCGTTGGCATTTTCATAGGCTATGTGTCTAACTATACTCTCCCTTGCATTCTCATCTTGTACTAGGCAGTCTGCAGTCTCCATTAATCGAGACAAAAATTCTAGATAAGGTTCATTCGGTCCCTGTTTAACTTCTACTAGATTTTTTGTACGATTGGAATTGCGTAACTTTTTCCAAGCCTCTCTCGCCGCAGCATTTATTTGTAAATAGGCCTCCTTTGCATAACCCAATTGATCTTCGGTGTTTTTATAGGTTCCCTCTCCTAACAACTGATCAACAGTGTAAGGCAGGTTCTTAGACCTATTTGTTTCAATTTTAGCCCGACACTGTGCAGTGAACTCTGTCTCCCATAATAAGTACTCTCCTGCACTAAGGCATGCTCTGGCAAGCCGCTTCCAGTCATTTGGGCATGCAATACCAGCACACGCGGCCTCCAATATTACTTGAGTAAAAGGGGCAGTTGGCCCATATTGGGAGCAGGCATTTTTTAAATCCTGTAATAGTTTAACAGGAACAGGTTGATGGTATACTTGTTCATCATGATCAACTAAACTAGGGAAGCATCGAGGCCCTGAAATACCTTCCCTCTCTCTAGCAGCCTGAGTCAGGTTTAATTGCGATGCACTGTGCCTGGTTGTAGTGCCTGTTAAAAGGGACTTGTTGCTAGGGCCTTTAGGCTTGCCTAAAGGTTGAGAAAGGGATTGAGGCCGTAAGGCTGCAGCCGGAGGCGGTGGGTGTGAGGGGTAAGGTTTAGAATCAGACACCATAGTGGCCTGAGGGTCATATTTCTTTCCTACTTCTGGGGGGGCTCTCTGCTCTGTCCCCATTTTCGATAGAAGATGTAGCATTTCTTCTAACTTCTTCTCTATCGTAGCCACCCGGCCCTCCAATGACTCATCATAACTTTCCTCCTTGGTATTCAGACCTGAATTCTGATACTCAATATCTACTGGTTGTTGTTCCCTTTGCAAGATCTCACTTAGACTCTCTTGGGCTGCGGCATATGGCTCAGCCTCAGGTTCTTCAGAAGGGTCCTTTAACTCATAAAGTTCCCTTAATTCAAGATTAAGTTCAGCATCTTCATGTAGAGGATCTATGTATTTACTTACTAAATTCCATACAGTAGTAGCCTCTACTGGGGTCTTCTCGGGGCCATATACATCATAATAATCTTGAATTCTTTTTCCTATCCGCTGCCAGGCTTTTTGGAATGCCTCCTCTATAGACCTCGGGCATGCCTCCTTGAGAAACTGTAGGAAGCTCTGAAGCACCCCCTCTTCCACCCACGTTCCGTGGGCTTCAAATAGGCCTGTTAAGATCGGTAGAAATAACCCATGGCTATTAGCTTGACCCATAATTTTTACTCCTGACTATACTCTCTTAATAGTCCTACGATGTGTTACTCACCACAGGGAGGGGTCCTTCACCTTCGTCCCAGATTTTCAGGGTCCCTGTTCGGGCGCCAGATGCCGGGGCCAACCGGCAGCAAACCAGGGTTCGCAGATTGGGGTTCCTGAAATAGGGGACAAGGACTAGGAAGAAAAAGAAGAGAGACAGACACACCGGGTCCGGGATGTCCGCAGTCCCGGCAAAGACTGCCGAGACTGCCGCGTTTATTTTCCACTCCCCCTTCTCCCCTCCTCCTCTCCCAGGGAACCTCCAGGTGTTACATTCATATGGTAATTCTCAGGTCATTTACATAGAATAGGGCCAGAAAGCAATAAGACAATATAGCCATCATCTGATGCAAGTCAAGGTACAGTTTGATTCCACTCTGGCTCCCAACAGTGAACGTTTAAAAGTGCCAAGTAGGGCCAGAGTTTGGCCTAGTGATAGAGTACTTGCTTAGCATGCATGAAGACGCACATTCAAGTCCTCAAAACCACATACACAGAAAAAGCCCAAAGTGGCGCTGTGGCTCAAGTGACAGAGCGCTAGCCTTGAACAAAAAGTGTCCGAGGACAATGTCCAGGCCTTGAGTTCAAGACACAGGACTGGCAAAAAAAAAAGTGCCAGATGTGTCATCACTTCCTTTCTCCTCATTCTAAACTTTACATAGATAACATCCCATTTACAGATGATGTTAGAGAAGTAATTTGTTCAAGACCTGTGGCTCATGCCACTAGCTGCTTAGGAGCCTGAAACTTAGGGACCATGGTTAGCTAGACTAGGTAGGAAAGTTCATGAGACTGTTACTCTCCAATTAACCACCAAAAGGCCAGAAGTGGATTGGGGATCGAGTGGTAGAACACCAGCTTTGAGTGAATTTAAGGGACATCATCCAGGACCTTATTTCAAGCTCCAGTGTAAAACAATAAAAACATAGGCTTGAAACTGTAGGGACTGAATGATGCCACCTCCATCCTCCGAGAGTCCCATCTGGGTTTGAGAATTAAATTGATACAGCATAGAATGCAAGTTGGATGGGCAGAGGGGGAGCCCTCACAGAGATAGAGAACTGAAGCTACAGTGAGCAGCAGTAACTTTATACATACTGGACAGAGCAGCATCCTGGGAAAATGTGACAAGACTGAGCTGACTGGGTTCCAAGTAGCTGATAAGATAAAGGCCTGTTTCATTTACCCAATCGCCAGAAACAAGGACGTACTAAACCCACTGGCACAGAGATGTTCAATGCAGCACTATTTACCATAGCAAAGATATGGAACCAACCCAGATGCCCCTCAGTAGATGAGTGGATCAAGAAGATGTGGTATTTATACACAATGGAATTCAATGCTGCCATCAGAAAGAATGACATCGCCCCGTTTGTAAGGAAATGGAAAGAGTTGGAAAAAATCATATTAAGTGAAGTAAGTCAGACCCAAAAGAACATAGCAGAGGATTACAGTAGCTCAAAACCTATATATATAAGGCCATGTAGGATAAGGCTAAATGAAAGGACCTCCAGGATATGCAAACCAGAGCTATATAATGTGTGATTGTTGTTCTTAATATACTATACTATTTCTCATCTCTTTTGTTGTCCCTTGATTATTCTCATATTGTAGCAGTATCTTACCTTGTTATCTGGTATATTGTATGTATGTTTAGTTGAAATAGGAAAGGGGAGGAAAACAAGATGAGGGGAGACTGGGGGGGAGGGAAATGGGGACAAAAACATGAGAAGGGGTATCAGTGTGTGTGAAGTAATGCACCTTCTATCTGGCGAATATATCTGTAACCCCTCTATTAATTGCAATAAAAAATATGAAAAAAAAGATAAAGGCCTGTTTAACAATTGTTTGGCTGGATGCTGGTAGCTTACACTTGTAATCCTGGGTACTCAGAAGGCTAAGATCTGAGGATTGTGGTTTGAAGCCAGCCTGGGCGAGAGGCTCTTATCTCCAACTGACCACTAGAAAACCAGAAGTGAAGCTGTGACTCAAAGTGGTAGAGCACTAGCCTTGGGCAAAAGAGCTCAAGGACAGTGCCAGATCTCAGTTCAAATCCTACAACCAACAGAACAAAACAACAGAAAGATGGCTGTTTGTACTTAATTCCTTTCGCTTTAACTTTCTTTTTAAGAACGATATAGTAGCTATCTAAAAGAAGGCTGTCTTTCACCTGGGAATTTCATCTGCTTTTGAGAAATAGCACAAAGGTTAAAGCACCCTTTTATTGTTTTTGTTTGGTTTTGTTTTGTTTTGTTGGTGGTGTGTGTGCAGGTACTGGGGCTTAACCTCAGGGCCTAAACTCTGTTCCTTAGTTCTGTTTCTCAAAGCTGGCACTTTACAACTTGAGCCACAGCTCTACTTTGGGTTTTGATGGTTAATTGGAGTCTCATCAGCTTTCCCGCCTGGTTTGGCTTCTAACCTCCATCCTCAGATCTCAGCCTCCTGAGTAGCTAGGGTTAGAGATATGAGCCATCAACACCCAGTTTGTACCTGCTGTTTGAGAAATTTTTTTGCCAGTCTTGGGGCTTGAACTCAGGGCCTGAGAATTGTTCTTGGGCTTTTTCTTCAAGTCTAGTGCTCTACCACTTGAACCACAGCACCACTTCTGGCTTTTCTATGTATGTGGTACTGAGGAATCGCATCTGGGTCTTCGTGCATGCTACGTGAGCACTCTATCACTAGGCCAAACTCCGGGCCCTGTTTGAGAATTTTTATTGACATATATTAGTTGTTCAAGAGGGAGTCTCAGTATGACTTTTTTTTTTTTTCACCAGTCCTGGGCTTGAGCTCAGGGCCTGAGCACTGTCCTTGGACTTTCTCAAGGCTAGAGCTCTACCACTTGAACCTCAGCACCACTTCTGGCTTTTTTCTATGTATATGGTACCAAGGAATCGAACCCAGGTCTTCGTGCATGCCAGGCAAGCACTTTACAACTAGGCCAAACTCCTGGCCCTCAGTATGACATTTATATAAATATATACCTACAATGTACCTCAATAAAACTCACCCACCCCCTCCATACCTACTTTTTCAAGTAATTTCAATATATACTTGATTATTTGAGGGCATTTTAACTAATATGCAACCTAAATAAAATGTACTGTCCTTGTTTATTTTCACACCTCATACAGTAGGGATGTGACTAGATCACTTTGGAGCCAGAGCCAATATTGCCTTTTGTTTTTATTTTCAACTCACCAAAAAAGCCAGCTTTTTCTGAGTCATGTGATCTCCCATCAGAGTGATGTGCTCAAAATCTACCAATGCCTTTGCTGTGCCTCTGCTTAAAATCTTCAAATAGACTCATCTGCCTTTGCTTTCCCAGACTCATGTCCATCACAGGCCCTGATATAGAGGATCTACAACTATCTGTGTGTGTGTGCTCTGTGCTCAGCCTTGGGGAGGAAGCGTCGTGACCTACTGGGCAGTCAGCACGATCCTTCTCTTTAGAGTAGGACTCATGGCCCTGGATTGCTAGTCAATGGCCAGTTTAGATGGCTTTAGTCTTTGATCTTCCTCTTTCCATCTGGCCGTGGGCCCTGGCACCATAAAGATTAGAACTATTCCTGCCCACTTGCTCCCCACTAGGACAAATGGGGGCAGATGTGACTCTGCAGTGTCTGTTTTTTGATGATGTTCCCTGAGTCCTGTTCAGTCATGCCTGAAGCTGGCTGCCCCTGCAATTTTAACTCATTTGAGTCAGTTAAGTCTTTTATCAGTATAAAGCCAGTTTGGGTTGGAAATTCTGTGACTTGAAATCAAATCGCTAGGCACTATGTTGAAAATGAACTGTAGAACTTGTGAGTGGGGACAGGAGAGTGAGAGAGGTGCAACATTGTCCAAAAATTATACTACTTTTTTTGGGGGGGGTGGAGTGGGGGTGTCTATTACAGAGCTTGAAATCAAGTCCTGGGTGCTGTACCTGAGCTTTTGTGCTTGAGGCTAGTACTCTACCATTTTCAGCTGTAGCTCTACTTCGCTTTCTAGTGGTTAATTGGAGATAAGAGTCTCAGACTTTCTTGCCTGGACTAGCTTCCAACCGTGATCCTCAGATCACAGCCTCCTGAGTGAATAGGTAGGATTATAGAGAGGGACCCCCTGTACTGATTTGTTTTGCCTTTTTGTTACTGTGTCACCATTTTGTACAGGCTTAAGGCACTTCCTGGAACTCTTAGAATTGTTTCAAGTATATGTTCTCAGGGCCAGAGGAGAAAGGCTTAAGATAACATGGCAGCAATGGCTGTTAAGCACATTTTATAGTTTTAGGAATTGGGGTTTCTAAAATTTGCTCAGTCACTTGTATAAAAACTGTCAGAATGTTAATTTATCTGTTCTGTTTTCTCTGTCAAAAATGAATGTATGTGCTGCACCATTTTTTAAAAAAAAATGTGTTATTTTGTGGGTCATGGGGCTTGTACTAGGCCTGGGTGCTGTCCCTGAGCTCTTCAGCTCAAGGCTACCTCCCTACCTTTGAGCCAAGCCCCACTTCTCTTTTCTAGAGGTTAATTGGAGATAAGAGTCTCAGGTCCTTTTGTGTTTAGGCTGGCTTTGAACCTTGCTCCTCCTCAGATCTCATCCTCTTAAGTAACTAGGATTACAGGCAGGAGCCACCAAGCCGGGTTGCTGCACCATTTTGAGAAGAGGACAGGAATTAGAATTTGCATAGCTCTTCAGTATTATCTTCCAGGGTGGAGTTGTTTCACCTGTGCCTCTTCCTATGGCTTGGTCATGCAACTGACCTGTAAATGAAGTACGTGGATAAAGAAGGCTTCTAGTCTGAGAAACCAGAGGATGAAAATTCATTTTACAGAGCTCAAAAGGCCATAGGGAGAGTGGCACTATACCAATAACATTTGTATGTTAGAGAGATAAAATGTGGCTTCCTTCCTGCTCTGAGCATTTCACAAATGGCATCTCTGCATAAAACCTGTCCAGAGGGTGAAAAAGTGAAATAATCCAAATGTAGCTCAGGTATATATGAAAATAGAATGATGAACACAGTTGGAATTGTTTTAAGAAAAGTAGGGTTGAGGGAGAGATGATGGGGGGCGAGGAGGGAGAGTGATGGTGGGGAGTGAGGGATCCATGAGTACACTGTATGCATATGTGAAAATACCACAATGAAGACCTTACCTTTGTACAACTAATGTATGGAAACTTTTTTTAATTTGCCAGTCCTGGGGCTTGAACTCATGGCCCGAGTGCCTTCCTTGTGCTTTTTCCTCAAGGCTAGCGCTCTACCACTTGATCCACAGTACAACTGAAAGTAGTATGTATATTTCTATGTATGTGGCAGTGAGGAATCAAACCCTGGTCTTTGTGCATACTAGGCAGGCACTCTACCACTAGGCCAAACTCCTGGCCCCCAAAATATATGTATTTTTTAATTTGGTCCTTGTAAGGTTGCCTTTCTAAGATCTGCTGCCTGTGCTGATACTTACCTGGCTATTAGTAAGAAAAAAAAATCTGTTAATTTAGTAACTTAATTTTTCATCCTGAACATAAGGTTTCTCAGAGACATTAAAAAAATAGAGCCAGACTGGCAAAGATATAAACTAATTCTTTATTTCGATTTCTAAAGTGAATATAAATTTTTTGGTTGATTTGATATTTAAAATAGTACTTCTGTAAAATCATCTCAGAAAATACACTGTATATTAAATCACATACAAACTATTTCTTAAAATCCTATGAATGCTAATTACCCCATATATAGTTTTATGATAATACTTATGTCAACACAGCCATTAAGGATTGAGGGCTGCAGTTCTAGAAAACCAACTGGTGCAGTGTGAGGCAAGACAGAAAGCTGCATGGCTTGGCATGTTAATTCTAAAAGCCAAACCAGAGACACTCAGAATAGCAAATAGGTCTTAGACCTCTCTCTCTCTTTCAGAAAATCTGTGTTTATACTTGAATGTTCAATTCATTAGTGTTTCTTCATGAAGCTTATGAATGCTCCTTTTTTCAAAGTTTTGTTTTGAAGTGGTTTAACTGCTTCTTATCACTGACCTGTTAAAAATCTGTTGAAGAAAACCAGGCATGGTGACATACACGTGTAATCCCAGCATTCAGAAGGCTGAGGCAAAAGGATCAAGAGTTCTGGGCCATCCCAAGCTACATAGCAATTAGTAGGAGTTTCATGACACTGTCTCATGAAACAAAAATTTGATTTGAGTAGCAATTTAAAAGAATTGGGCGCTGGGAGTTTGGCCTAGTGGTAGAGTACCTGCCTCGCATGCATGAAGACTAGGGTTCAATTCCTTGGTACCACACACATAGAAAAAGTTGGAAATGGTACTGTGGCTCAAGTGGCAGAGCACTAGCCTTGAGGAAACCCCAAGTACAGCACTTAGGCCCTTGAACAAGCCCCAGGACTAGCAATTTAAAAAAAAAAAGAAAAAAGAAAAAGGGAAAAGAAAAAAAATGGGAAAATGTTCAAGTCACTGAGTAAAATAAGGTTTGAATAAAGTAATGTTTGGAGGTAACAGTCTTCAATTTTAGACCATTGTTTCCTTGTAACAAATACTTAAAAAAAAGTATGTTTTGGCTTAGTTTTGATTTTGTGGGAAACAATTTTAAAAAATTCCTAGAGCTAGGCACTGGAGGGTCATACCTGTAATCCTAGCTACTCTGGAAGCTGAGATCTGAAGATCCTGGTTTGAAGCCAGCCTGGACAGGAAAGCGCAAGACTCTTTATTTCCAATTACCCAGCAAAAAGCCAGAAGTGGAGGTGTGGTTCAAGTGGCAGAGGGCCAGCTTTGAGCAAAATAAAACAAAACACCCTAAGGGATAATGCCCTTATTTTAAGCCCTAAAAGTAGCACGCGCGCGCACACACACACACACACACACACACACATACACACACACGGCTATGTAAGATACAGCAGAAAACTTTAAGGATGAATTCAACTTTACTGAAAACCAAGGGTTTCCTTTCTCCTGATTCATATTATTAAAGTAAAACTGAAGCCTTAAGTTATTCGGCCCATTCAGCTCTGTCAGCTCCCCCCACCCTTGCCCTTATATACACACATACACATTATTTCACAGCAAAGCCATAGATGTGGGGCTGCACCAGTGTCAAGGACAGGGGCGCCTGGATGTGTTGCAGCTTCAGCTTAGAGAAGCCGGCATGCTCCAGGTTCTTCCAGGTCTCTCGAGTCAGTTGGCACCCATCAAACAGAAGGGACCAGGCAGGATCCAAGACCTGTTGCCAGAAGTAATTCCAGGTAGAACGTTCATCTGCCACATGTTCCATGAAACAAAAGGCCCCTCCCTGAGAAAGAAAGAACATTTGTTCCAAGGATATTGATTTTGGGAAAGGTTTTATAAAATGAGCAAATCTTACTTCATGTAATATAATTTTTCCAAGCCTTTCTATTTCCTTACAAATAGGACAATACTCCTTCTGATGTAAGCATAGAATTCCATTGGGTGTGTGTATATATATATACACACACCATTTTCTTGGCTATGGTAAACAATGCTGCAATGAACATGGTGGTGCTGGAGGGTTTAATGTAGCCAGGTTTGAGGGCAACTGGATAAATTATGTTAAGCAAAGTAATCCAGACCCAAAGAAACATGATTTCCCTCATTTGTAGTTATTAGAATGTGCTTATAAATCTATAAGTAAACATGATGGATGATAAAAGACAAAAAGTTACTCTTGGACATGATGGATTAAACAGGACTGTACACTTTCAGTGACACCAAAGGAGGAGAAGATCACAAGATCCAATAGCTGTGTGCATGACCATACAAAATGATGCTTATCAAAATGAACTCCAAGGGAGAGGGAAAGTGGGAGAAAAACAAGAGAGGAGGTAACAATGTTCGACAAGAAATGTGCTCACTACCTTACATATGTAACTGTAACCCCTCTGTATATCACCTTGACAATAAAATTTTAAAAAATGAACTCCAAGAGATGGAAACTAGAGGTTTGGGGTTATTTTACTTCTTTTGGGTTTTTTTTCCCCCTTTGTCACTATTTGTGAGTTCTGTACTTTTTATCTTGTATGTAAGTTCGTTTGGGGGAGGGTTAAGAGCACAGAAATGGAAGGACAAGGAGTGACCTAATGCAGCAGTGATACTCACTGGATACTATATAGCTGTGGGGGAGGGGATCAAGAGGGGAAAAAAGCTGGGAGAACATGAGGGAAGAGGTGACACTGTTAAAAAAAAAATCCACTCATTACCTGACTTACAGCACTAACCGCTCTGTACATCACCTTTATAATACAAATAAAATTAAAGAAAATGAGCTTTTGATCGGATGTGGACTCAGGTCAACCTGATTAGAAGTCACCAATAACTGGGGTGGGGGAGAGAAATGGGGACAAAAACATGAGAAGGGGTAGCAGTGATTAAGTAATGCACCTTCTATCTGGTGAATATAATGTAACCCTTCTATTAATTACAATAAAAAACATATTAAAAAAAAAGTCAGGGCTGGGAGTTTGGCCTAGTGGTAGAGTGCTTGCCTAGCATGCACAAAGACCCGGGTTCGTTTCCTTGGTCCCACGTACATAGAAAAATGCTGGAAGTGGTGCTGAGGCTCCACTGATAGAGCTCTAACCTGAGAAAGTCCAAGGACAGTGCTCAGGCCCTGACCTCAAGCCCAGGTCTGGAAAAAAAAAAAAAAAAGGTCACGAATAACTTAAACCTTAGACATTGTTTTAGGTTCTGTGCAGTTTTGTTTTGGTGTGGGTCCTGGGCTTGCGCTGAGAGGCTGAGTACTGGCCCTGAGCCTCACTTGAGCCTCAGCTCTGCCTCTGGCTTTTGGTAGTTTACTGAAGAGTTTTATGGACTTTCTTAACCAGGCTGGCTTTGATCTGCAGTCCTCAGATCACAGCCTCATGAGTAGCTGGGATGGCAGGTGGGAGCCGCTGGCATGTGCACATTTGATCCAGAGCCCCCTGGGCACGATGGCATGTCTATGCTGAGGACTTTGGACGTCCTGCCACAACACTGAAGGGCATCTCACATTTGAGTTTTTATGGTATGCCTTTTCCACCGCTGCCATTTCCTTTCCTGACAGCGGGCAGGACATTTGGTGTGCATGTGAATTTGTATTATTTCCTTAAATCGAAACCAAATTATAGTAATATCTGGACTGTACTATATAGTGTTTTGTACCATTTCTTGTTATTTAAGCATTTGAATATTATTCTAAACATGAATTAAAGCTGTTTATCCAGGCCGGGAGTTTGGCCTACTGGTAGAGTTCTTGCCTAGCATGCACTAAGACCTGGTTTGATTCCTCGATACCATATACAAAGAAAAAGCTGGAAATGATGATGTGGTTCAAGTGGTAGCACACTAGCCTTGAGGAAAGGCCAAGGACAGTTCTATATCCCTAAGCTCAAGCCAAAAACTGGCCAAAAAAAAAAAGAAAAGCTGTTTACACAATATTCTATAGCGTTGGTGATTCTCATTCAGGGCTTGTCCTTTTTTTTTTGTCAGTTATGGGGCTTGAACTCTGGGCCTGAGCATTGTCCCTGAGCTCTTCAACTCAAGGTTAGTACTCTACCACTTGAGACACAATTTCTGTTCTTCTGGCAGTTAGAGGTACAAGTCTCACAGACTTGCATGCCTGGGCTGGTTTTGAACTCAGCCTCCTGAGTAGCTAGGATTACAGATAGGAGTCACTAGCACCCTGCTGGGCCTGTCCATTTTTAACTATCATAAATACTGTTAAGAGTAAACATTTCTTTTGTTTTGACAGTACTGGGGTTTGAACTTGGAACCTTATGCTTGCTAGGTAGCTACTCTATCCTTTGAGCCATTACATATCAATCTTGGTGATCATCTATAATTATTGCTGAACAACTGACTTGCTAAGGAGTAGAATTGCTGAGTCACTGAGCTTTTTCAAAGGGTCTCTTTCAAAGGGATGGTGTGACTTTTTAAATTGACCTTTGGGGAAAATTGCATCACATTTAGACTCAAAGTAGCAACAGATATTTCCAGTAAACAAACACTCATTCATACTGGATTTTTTTTGTATAAATGCCATTCCTGAGGCTTGAAGTCAGGAGCTTTTTTTGCCCAAGAATGGTACTCTACTATGTGAGCTATAGTTTGACTTTGGGCATCTTGGTGGTTAATTAGAGGAAAGAATGGCATGGAGTTTCCTGCCTGGAATTAGCTTTAAACCTTGATCCTCAGCTTTCAGCCTCCTGAGTAGCTAGGATTATAGGCAAGAGCCACTAATATATAACTAGATTGATGTATGTTTATTTATTTTGCTGATACTGGGTCTTGAGCTCAGGGCCTGAGCACTGTCTTTAGGCTTTCTCAAGGCTAGAGCTCTACCACTTGAGCCACAGCACCACTTCTGGCTTTTTCTATGTGTGTGGTACCAAAGAACTGAACCCAGGTCTCCATGCATGCTAGGCAAGCACTCTACCACTAAGCCAAACTCTCAGCCCTGTTTTTGTTTATTTTTAAGATAACAAAAATAGGGGCCGGGAGTTTGGCCTAGTGGTTAAAGTGCTTGCCTAGCATGCACGAAGACCCGGGTTCGATTCCTCAGTACCACATACATAGCAAAAAGCTGGAAGTGGTGCTGAGGCTCAAGTGGTAGAGCTCTAGCCTTGAGAAAGTCCAAGGACAGTGCTCAGGCCCTGAGCTCAAGCCCAGGACTGGTAAAAAAAAAAAAAAAAAAAGATAACGAAAATAATTATGTGAGAATTTCTTTTTTTTAGTTTTTTTTTTTTTTTTTCATAGTTGCAGGGCTTGGACTTGATGCCTGGGTAATATCCCTGAGCTCTTTTGCTCAGGCTAGCACTCTGCCACTTAGAGCCACAGCACCACTTCTGCTTTTCTGGTAGTTACCTGGAAATATGAATCTCATGGACTTTTCTGCTCGGGCTGGCTTTGAACAGTTCTTTTCAGATTTCCGCCTCCTTAGTAGTTAGGACTACAGGTATAAGCCACCAGTGCCCACAGAAAGTATTAAGTATAAAGAATTAAAGACTTTATAAGAAGACATAAAATGAAGTTATTTTTCACCTACAACCAGTCCTATTATGAAGAACAATACTGTTAATGTCATTGTTATTAACATATATGCAAATATGTATATCTTCCCTCTCCCATCCCCCTCCCCAAAGGACTTCTCATTCTATATTCTGTGTGCTTCTATTGCTCTTTTTGGTTTAACATTAGCTCTTGGGGACTTTTTCATATGAGTCTGCCTCTCTTGTTTTGTAATAGCTACACAGAATTTGTACTAGCTACACAGAATTTGTACTAGGGACAATTTACTTAGACAACCTCCCATTAACAGTTTGTACTAATGTAAATACTACTTAAACAAATGTCTTGACATAAGGACACATTTATGGTTGTAGGATACATTTTTACAGGATAAAGGAATATGTTTGCCTGAAGCTTTGATGTTACTAAAGAATCCTTCAAAAAAAAAAAATCCTTCAGAAGGTATCTCCTCCAGTGTGTAGGATATTCAGTTTCCCAAATCCATTCCCACACTGTGAGTGAATAGGTAAAAATGGTACCTTACTTTAGCCACAATCTGAGCATCATAGTATGTAACTGGTTATAATTGGTATTTTGGCTTCTGTATATTGATTATCTTTCTTGTTTTTCTTATTGATATTTTAAAAACTGTCAGCAATCTGGGTGTTGATGGCTCACTCCTGTAATCCTTGCCACTCAGGGGGCTGAGATCTGAGGATCACAGTTTATAGCTATCCTGGGCAGGACCAGCACAGACAGACAAAAATGTCAGCAATCTTATTAGTAATCATTAGCATGAGGAGAGTTAACCTTTGTCTAGCCTTATCAAACATTCTTCCAAGTGTTTATTTTATTTTTGTGCCAGTGCTAAGGCTTGAACTCAAGGCCTGGGCACTATCCCTGAGCTTTTTTTGTTGTTGTTTCCAGTCCTGGGGCTTGAATTCAGGGCCTGGGCCCTGTCCTTGTGCTTTCTCAAGGCTAGCACTCTACCACTTGAGCCACAGTACCACTTCTGGCTTTTTCTGTGTATGTGGTACCAAGGAATGGAACCCAGGGCTTTGTGCATGCTAGGCAAGCCCTCTACTACTAGGCCACACTCCCAGACCTGTCCCTGGGCTTGTTTTGTTCAAGACTAGGGCTCTACTATTTGAGCCACAGCTAGTTTTATGCTGCTTAATGGTTAATTGGATATGAGATTCATGGTCTTTCCTGCCCAAGTTAGCCTCCAATGGCTAGTGTCCAATAGCCTCTTTTTTCTTAGCCTCCTGTGAAGGCTAGGATTAACAGATAGGAGCCACTGGGACCCTGCTGTTGTTGTTGTTATTATTATTGTTATTATTATTATAATTATTATTGCCAGCCATGGGGCTTGAGCTCAGGGCATGAGCACTGTCCTTGGACTTTCTCAAGGCTAGAGCTCTACCACTTGAGCCTCAGTACCGCTTCTGGCTTTTTTCTATGGAGGTGTTACTGAGGAATCAAACCCTGGTCTTCGTGCATGCTAGGCAAGCACTCTACCACTAGGCCAAACTCCCAGCCCATATTTTTCCCCCGGTTCTGGGCACTGTCCTTGGACGCTTTCTGCTGAAGTCTAACACTTTGCCATTTGAGCCACAGCACCACTTTCAGCGTTTCCTGAGTATGTGCTACCAAAGCTTCAAACCCATGGCTTTGTGCATGCGAGGCGAGCTCTCTACCCCTAGGCTATACTCCCAGGGTCCTACTGTTTTGACTCTTTAAAAGAAAAAAATTTTATAAAGGTGATGTACAGAGGGGTTACAATTACAAAAGTCAAGCAAAGTGTACATTTGTTTTTATACAATGTCACCCTTCTCCCTCAGTTTTTCCCTCCCACCCCCAAGCACAAGTTTATTTTCAACACAGTGTCTAGAACCACTTAAGAATCTGTTCATCCTTTGTCCCTGCATTTCTGTGCCCGCCCCCAGTCAGATAAATGATCAGACAAGATGAAGAAAACATCAGCAAAGGAAAAAACCTTGTTGTCCTTTCCTACAGTTTATTTCAATAAATATTATTTTGTATGATTAGAGGCACATGGGCATTGCACTGGAGTCCCTGCTTTTACTGTTGGATGAGTTTTACCTTTGTTTTTTTCCAGCAGTAGTTTTCAATTTTTGTGTACTCACACCCTTCCCTCTGCTGGTTCCTCCTCTAGTCTTCGATTCCTTAAGTTGCACAGCATCTTTTCTGGTGGAATCCAGCCGAAGAGGGCGGGCTTGTCCTCTAGCTGGGGAGGGCAGTGGGCGGTGGCGCCCTCCCCCAGAGTCCCCCCCCCCCGTCCCCCGGCCCCTGTCACTCACCGGCCGCAGCACTCGGCGCACCTCCCGGAGGATCTGCTCTTGGTTCTGCACGGAGCACAGCACCAGCGTGCAGACCACCACGTCCACGGAGCCGTCCTCCACCTCCCGCATGTCCTCCCCAGCCGCCACCACGAAGCGCTCGAACTGCAGGTGGCGGCTCTCCGCGATGCTCCTGAACAAGAACTTCTCGAAGTTGGGGTTGGGGTCGACGCAGGTCACCCTGCACCCGGGCGGGTAGAACTTGAAGTTGGTCCCCGTGCCGCAGCCCAGCTCCAGCAGGCAGAGTTTCCCCGACGACCCCGCGAACTCCTGCAGGTGCTCGAACAGCTCCTGCTTCCGGCCGGCCATCTGGGTGTTGTACATCACCGAGAACCGCGACAAGAAGAAGGGGAACCATTTCCTGCACATCCAGTTCCACACGCCCAGGAAGTTGAGGAGGTGCACGGGGAAGGCCACGAGGTGGACCACCAGCCGCAGGACCAAGATGGCGAGCGCCATGTCTCAGGCGGAGGGGACGCACACCGCCAACTCCCGAAACATCCCAGCAGCATCTGGAGCCGCTTTTAATCCCGGAGGCGGATTTCGGGCCGCTTCCCAGAGCCAATCAGCGACCGAGGAAAGCATAACTGGCAGAGCCCGAGACCGAAGAGCCAATCGGTGCAGGGCGGAGCCGGCTGGGCCCCGAGCGCTGCTTTGGCCCAGAGCCGCTTCCGATAGACCGGGGCTGAGTCCTGGGCTCCTCGCATAGTTTTCGCTAGGCGGAGTGAAAAAGCCTTTCCTTAAAAGGGAAATGGATTGCAATCCAAATCTCCTCCTGATTCTCCTTCTCACAGTTTGGAGACTCTGCTTACTTTTTATTAGTGCCTGGTAATTTCACCCCACCCCAGTGTCCTCTCCAGTTCTTTACAAACCGGAGAAGTGTTGGATGGAGCCTGGTTAAAGCAAAACAAACACAAACTGCCTGCCAGGCCCTCCTTTATTTTAACTGCCTTCCACCTCCCGGCTCACTTTATCCTCCCCACTATCCCTTCTAGCCCAAGCTTTCTTTTCTTTTTAAGCTAAGGAAGTAACCAGAATTCTCAGCTACACAATCTGGGTTGAGCTCTCAGATCAGCAAAACTCAGTTTTTGAGCCTCCCCTCTTTCAAATGTAAGTCCTAGTTTTTAAACTGTGTTTGAAAACACTGGCAGTTCATGACATTGAGAAGGTAGGCGAGTGGAATGACAACCCAGAAAGGAACCAGTCTCAGGAAGAGCATCTGCCCAGTCTTGTCCAGGCTGGCCTGAAACCATAATCCTGATCTCACCCTGCTGTGTAGCTAGAATAACAGGAATGCACACTGTACCTGGCCTTATTGCAGGATTTTTATTTATGACTTTATTATGATGAGGCAGTTCTAATGTTCTAATCATGCCTTTTTTAGGGACAGCTTTGAAATGGTCATGATTTTTTTTTTCAGTCTTCTGTAAATAATGGTGCATAAGATTATTGTTGATTTCTTGACATTCGTGCTTCCCTGGGATAAATTCCACTTGGTCATGGAGTATGATCTTTTCATTGTGATGTTGGATTTGGTATGGTAGCATTTTGTTGAGAAATCTTGCATCTATATTTATTGATCTATCCGTTTTTTTTTCGTAGTAGACTTCTCTGGCTTTAGTATTAGGGTAAGATCTAATACCAAATGTTGACCTGAAAAATGTCTGTCTGTTTGTTGGAGGATTGGTGTGTGTGTGTGTGTGTGTGTGTGTGTGTGTGTGTGTGTGTGTGTGTGTGTGTGTGTGTGTGTGTGTGTGTGTGTGTGTGTGTGTGTGTGTGTGTGTGTGTGTGTGTGTGTGTGTGTGTGTGTGTGTGTGTGTGTGTGTGTGTGTGTGTGTGTGTGTGTGTGTGTGTGTGATGGTCCTGGGACTTAATATCAGGGCCTGCTGTTATACTGAAATTCAATCAGCAAGATACAGAGAAGCCAAACTTTTAAGAGGTGGAATCAGGAGTCTTTATCAGAAAGCTGGTGCTGGGGCCAGCAGTGCTCGCCTACCACTCAATAAAGCCCTGGATTTGATTCCTCAGTACCATATACATAGAAAAAGCCAAAAGTGGTGCTGTGGCTCAAGTGGTAGACTTCTAGCTTTGAGAAAGCTCAAGGACAGTGCTCAGGTCCTGAGTTCAAGCCCCAGGACTGGAGGGAAAAAAAAAAAGCTGGCAATTGCAAACTAGTGTCCCAAAGAACCTGCAGTGCAAATGTTAGCATAAACCCTTTAAAGGCAAAGGCCACATCAAGGCAGGTGCCTCTTGGTATGGGATTAACAAACTGTGTTTACAGAAGCAAAACAAGCCATTTGTGGGTTAACTAAAAGGAGGGCACTTAGGGTTCATTAGAGATTAACTAGGGGGACAGTCAGGAAATCCAAGCACCTTAACAATCAGGGGTAAAGGATAGGGATTTCCTATAACATGCCTGCAGTCTATGACATACCTGCAGTTCTCAGAATGACCCATGCTCCATTTATACTTCTCAGACATTAGATGGGCAAGTTTATTAACTTTTTAAATTTTTGTAATCTCCTGGCTCTGGTTAATTTTGAAAGGGCAACTGCACTTAAGTTGTAACATAACCCACCCCCACCCAAAGTCACGCACACTAGGACTAGCTTTTGTCCCATGAATTTAGGTGCTTGTTGCTAGTATGGCTTTTCCCATAATGGCTTTTCCCAGTTGGCATCTCTTTTGTTGTTACAGGGATTGAACTTGAGGCCTGGGCACTGTCCCTGAGCACTTCTGCTCAAGGCTAGCACTCTACCACTTTGAACCACAACTCCACTTCCAGGATTTTGCTGGTTAGAGATGAGGGTCTCTTGAGTCATGCTTCTAGCCTGGCTTTTTGCTGGTTAATTGAGAGATGAAGTCTCAAGGATTGTTCTGCCCAGGCTGGCTTTGAACTGCAGTCCTCAGATCAAATGAGTCGTTGCCACAAAAACTCCTTTTTATTTCCAATTAAAGCAAAATGCAGATCAAATAGAAATATAGTTATTCTTAATTGCATAACTCTTTAGGATACAAATTGAGGTTCAGACATTGTAGGTGTCAGAAGCCTTTGTGATTACAACAAAGAATGGAGGAGTTAGTGACTTTTTCACTCTATATCCAAGGCAGTGTACAGATTAAGCAGAGAAAAATGGCATTTGAGCTAAAAGGTTCCCTTGAAGGACCTTACATAAATACTTAAGTGAACTTTGGTTTACACAAACAGTTGTTTTTATAGGTGGACATAAATGAGATGCTAGTTTTCAGTATAAATCACAGCCAAGTTAATTACATACCAACTGTACCGGTAAGCGGTATCTTTTAAGACATGCTCAACCCATCTATCTGCTACATAGTCGAACTTTCTGGGGTTGTCTTCTTCCTGTTTTCTATTTTGGAACAAACATTTTAAGACAATTCTTTCCAAATCCATATCCAGAGGAAACCATTTTTTTTATATTAAATTCCTTTCCCAAGCTTTCTTTTTGCCTTGAACTCAGGATCTGAGCACTGTCCTTGGGTTTTCTCAAGGCTAGTGCTCTACCACTTGTGCCACCGCACCACTTTTGGCTTTTTTCTATGTATGTGGTACCAAGAAATTGAATCCTGGTCTTCATGCATGCTAGGCAAGCACTCTACCACTAGACCAAACTCCCCGCCCATACGAAGGCATTCTTTCCTCTTTATATTTCTTCTTTCCTCTTTATATTTCTTCTTTCTGGTATTTTCCATCACATCAAGCTAGGAATGGGTCTGGGTCTCACTCCTTTTACTACTTCTGTCAATAAATATTTCTCCCTTTACAACTACAGACTTTTTTCTCCTTTACAATTGTAGCCTACAAGCAAAAAATTTTTACACCATGATGACTTCTCATGTATCACAATGAGATTACTTTGACCCTGTTCACACACTTACACACACACCCATACCCATACTCTCACAAACGTTTTAAGGCAAGCTTAGGTTTTTAAAAAATGAAACCTAGCTGTTAGCTGTCATTTTATTTATTTATTTTTATTTTTTTGGAATTCCACTGGTAAAATGGCAAAAGATGTTTTTGCTTACTGTATGATAGAACCACAGGGTCAATGGTAGAAAAATGGGTAATTGGGGCTGAGAGTGTGGCTTAGTGGTAGAGCTCATCATAGATGAAGTCCTGGGTTTGATTCCTCAGTACCACATTCACAGAAAATGCCTGAAGTGGTGCCGTGGCTCAAGTGGTACAGCAATATCCTTGACAAAGTCTAAGGACAGTGCCCAGGCCCTGAATTCAAGCCCCAAAACTGGCAAAAGCAAAACAAAAGAAAAAAAATGGTGACACCAACCAAAATAACCAGAAAGCCTTTGAAGACAATTTTGGTGAAGCTTGGTGGCCAGTCCCAAAGACAAAAAGGGTAGGTTTGTTTTGAGCATGCTGTCTAACTGCTCCCATTATGGGATTTTGGGAGAGGGAAGAGAGGGCAAAGCTCACCAGAAGAAGGACGCTTGGCAGAGACAGTTTTCACTTAGAGAATGCAGGCCTGGCGGGGGTGGGGGCTCTCCAGGAGTGAGGCGGAGGTCCCCAGGTGGACAGTGAGTGTGAACAGTGCACTCCATTCGTGCAATAAGAACCTGGGGCTTTTCTGAAAAAAGAGGGTTTTGACTTTTCCAGTTACACAGGTGCGTGGCAGAAAGGAGGACCCACACCAGGAGAGGAGGGGTCCCAGCTGGCGCCCATGGGTAGGGGGCACCTGTCCCCAGGGGAGCACGGGGTCGCCTGCTGTGTCCTTCCCGCCAGGAGGCGGGACTTGAGCCAAGGTGGGCTTGTGGGGGAGGATCCGCACCCTCCTTCCCTGGGCTCCTCCCAGATCTAGGGCACGCAGGCTGGGCGAGGAGAATGTTAGTTCTCGAGGGTAAAGCACACCCTTTCAGCCCAGGAGGAGGGCTCTCCACCAAGGCTCTCCAGCGGTCTCTGTAGGGATGCTGAGCCCTCCTTTGAACAATTTCATTTTGATAATAAACTCATAATTCTCATTTATTTGCATAAAATACATTTTAACTGAATATGTCACATAAACTCTAGGAAAGTATTCCAAATACATAGTTATGATTATAAAGTAAAACCATCAAGCTCTGAAGGAGACCAAAGTGACAAATTTATCATAGTATATCTAATGTTTTTTTCTAAATGATATTCGCATGAGACATCTAAAGTAAGCAATTAATTGCTAGAAAAGAATAAATATTTTCATTATGTAGAAAAGGGGACACCACATAAAATAAAAATAGCAAAACGTTCAGAATGTCTTCATGTTGCCATTAGAAAGATGATAGACCCTAACAGTACAAACATCTGAAGTGTGTCTTGAGTGCTTGCCTGGGAGAACTGCTGTGTCAGCCACTGTTGGTAGAAGGATGGCCCGCAGTAGATACCAGGAAAATACCTTCGGCCACATCCATGTCCATAACTGGTAATTCCCATGACAAAAAACCTCTTGTATTCTGGTAAGTAGCACATTAATGGGCCACCGCTGTCTCCCTATCAAAAGAGTCCCAAGATAGTGTTAGTTACCTCCAGCACTATTTAGGTAGAAATACAGCTGGATAAATTATTTAAACAGATATTTACATGTTCATTTTATTTATCCCCCTAATGATAACAGATTTTTATCTCACACAATAGCTAGCTAGACTTTAATAACAAAATTAAGTCCAGGGTAGGAAGTCCAGGGGGACAGATGGTGTCTTGGTAGAAAGACTCCCTATCCATAGGGTTCTACCCCCTCAGCATGTGAATGCAATGCTGTAGAAGATCAATAGATCTTTAGTTAAGCAGGAGAAACGCAGCCTGTCCAGCTGTTGGAGGAGCTGTGTAACTGGTGAAGAAGCTTTTCTGCATCGTTTTGAAGTAGAACACTATAGTGAAATTCTTTGGATTTGCTTATTGTGTTAGTACTCAGGCTTGAACTCGGTTTAGGCACTGTCCCTTAGCATTCTTGGGTTGTTTGTTTTCTGGCTCAAAACACTCTACTACTTGAGCTACAGCTCCACTTCTGATTTTCTTTCTCTTTCTTTCTATCTTTCTGTTTGTCTGTCTGTCTGTCTGTCTTTCTTTCTTTCTTTTTTTTAGCCAGTCCTGGGCTTGAGCTCAGGGCCTGAGCACTGTCCTTGGATTTTCTCAAGGCTAGAGCTCTATCACGTGAGCCTCAGCATCACTTCCAGCTTTTTTCTATGTATGTAATACCGAGGAATCGAACCCGGGTCTTCATGCATGTTAGGCAAGCACTTTAACCACTAGGCCAAACTCCTGGCCAGCCTGTCTTTCTTTTTGAAGGTAAGATTTTCACAGATTTTCTTGTCTTGGCAGACTTTGAACAGTGATGCTCAGATGAGCTCAGCTTTCTGAGTAGCTAGGATTACAGGTGTGAGCCACCAGAGCCCAGCTTTGAAAGGGTAATTTAAAAATAACACAGAAAAATTCAGGTATGTGCATGGTTTGTTAGCTAGAGACAAGCAAATTGGGATCTTACAAAGATGGAATCTTTTCAAGTGTTTGCCCTGGTTGGTGCAGGAAAATGAGAGAAATAGGAACTCAATAGTACTATAGATAGAGAAGCCTCTGTCTACATAAGACCATAAAGAATTTCATAGTGTAGTCAATGATACTAAGGTATTTATTTCCCTGCTTAAAGGCTTAAGGCTGTGTGTGTGTGTGTGTGTGTGTGTGTGTGTGTGTGTGAGTGTGTGAGTCATTGGGCTTAAACTCAGCCTGGGCAATGTCCCTGAGCTATTCAGCTCAAGGCTACCACCCTACCCTTGAGCCAAGCCTTTTGTGCCAGGGCAGGCTTGGAACCTTGATCCTCAGATCTCAGCCTTCTGAGTGGCTAGGATTACAGACAAGAGCCACCACACCGGGCTATTAAGACCTGTTTCTAAGTGTTTACAGTTCAGGGTTGGGTAGGCACTGAATAATACTGAATAATAAATTTTGATGTTGTGTCCAGGAATGCAGTTCAGTTGAACTGGATTCTGTTTTTCTCCACTCATGGCTGGTACCCTACTGCAGCCATACTTCCAGTTCAGAGACAGGATTCTTTACTATTTTACTCATCAAGGTTTTGTATCTGTGTATGTGTGTGTACCACTCTTAGAGCTTGAACTCATGGCCTGGGCACTGTCACTGAGCTTTGATGTTCAAGCCTAGAGCTCTATTACTTGAGCCACAACTCCACTTTCAGATGTAGTAGTTGATTGGAGTCTCACACACATTCTGACCAGACTGGCTTCAAATTGTGATCCTCAGATCTCAGCCTCCAGAGTAGCTAGGATTATAATCATGAGCCACCAATGTCCAACTTCATCAAGATTTTTAAGGGAAAAACATAGGAAATATAAGCCTTATATTGCTAAAATAAAAACTAATCAAAGGGCCCAGAGCGTGGCCTAGTGGTAAAGTGCCACCTAGCATGCACAAAGCTCTGGGTTTGATTGCTCTGTACCACATACACAGAAAAAGCCAGAAGTGATGCTGTGGCCCAAATGGTAGAGGTCTAGCCTTGAGGAAGCCCAGAGATAATACCCAGGTCCTGAGTTCAAGACCCAGGACTGGCCACAAAAAAAAAAAGATGAGAATATGGAGTACTGTGGAAAGTTCAGGGCAGTTAGATATGGAAGAGGCACAGGGCAGAAGAAAAGGAGTCTGTTCAGTGGTGGAGGGTGTGTTTGGCATGTGCAAGAGCCTAGGTTCAGTCCTAACATGGAGACAGAAAAGGAGAGGGAGGAGTTGGTGTATAACATTTCAAAAATTTGCCAAGTTGTGGCTGGGAGCATAGCCTAGTGGTAGAGTGCTCACCTAGCATTCATGAAGCCAAGGGTTTGATTCCTTGGTACCACATACTCAGAATAAGCCAGAAGTGGCTCAAGTGGCAGATTGCTAGCCTTGAGCAAAGTGTCCAGCAGAGGTGCAGTGGTCATGCCTGTAATCCTAGCTACTTAGGAGGCTAACATCTGAGGATCATGATTCAAAGCCAGTCTGGGCACTGAAAGGTCCATGAAACTCTTATCTCCAGTTAATCACCAGAAAACAGCAGTGGCACCATGGCCCAAGGGGTAGGGTGATAGCCTTGAGCTGAAAAGAGCTCAGAGACAAAAGTGTCCAAGGACAGTGCCCAGGCCTTGAGTTCAAGTCCTCAGGACTGAAAAAAAAAATTGTCAAGTTGTATTTCCACAAGCAGCATCTGAGAGTCCCAGTTTCTCCACATTCTGCAGCCATGTTTGTGAGTGCAAGAAGGCATCTCCTGGCTTGGTTTGTACTCCCTATGGCCACTGATGGAATTATTCTTAAGTAGAATTTCTAAGGGAGAGAGAAATATAAACACAGAACAAAAAAAACACAAGCCTGCGCTGGTGGCTTACCTGTAATTCTAGCTACTCAGGAGGCCAAGATCTGAGTATCATAGTTCAAAGCCAGCCTGTGCAATTAACCATCAGATAACCAGAAGTGGTACTGTGAAGAACTGAAGAACTCAAGGACAACATCCAGGCCCAGAGTTCAAGCCCCACAACCAAAAAAAGAAAAAGAAACAAAATCCTGTGTCAGTGGCTCACGCCTATAATCCTAACTACTCACAGTTGGAAACCAGCCTAGACAGAAAAAGTCCTTGAGACTCTTTATCTCCAATAAACTACTCAAAAAACTGGACGTGGTGCTGTGGCTCAAGTGGTAGAGTATTAACCTTGGGTACAAAGAGGCTCGGGAGTAGCACCAGGGCCCTGAATTCAAGCCCAGCACCAGAAAAAAAAAAAAAAAAGGTTAAGAATATTGCTGTAGCTGGGTGTCGTAGCTCATGCCTGTAAATCCTAGCTAGTCAGGAGGCTAAGATCTGAGGATCGAGGTTCAAAGCCAACCCCGGGCACTAAGGACTGTGAAACTCTTACTTCCAATTAACCAGTAGAAAACAGGAAGTGGCGCTGTGGCTCAGGGGGTAGGATGGCAGCCTTGAGCTGAAGAGCTCAGGGACAGCGCCCAGGCCCAGAGTTCAAGCCCCATGACTGACCAAAAGATAAATAAAAAATCATATCATTATGATTCAGATTACCTGAAAGTAAGCAAAGGTCTTTTCAATTACCTTCTCCATTTAGAAAATACCTTACCCTGCAAGTGTCAAAGGCTCCATCTTCATCACCTGCACAAAAGGAAGTGTCAGGAATGATTCCTGCATAACCGCTGTCAGAATTACATATTGTTCGAGACATGTAATGTACTTTTGCTTCCTGTAAAACATGGGTTCCATTACCTGTTAAAACAACAATGCAACAAGAAGCTAGTACAGTATTCTGGAATGTGGGCAGTGGTTTACGGTGTTTAATGAGTTTATAGCAATCTTTCCCTCCTTCCTCCTGCCCCATCTCAGCTATATCAGTTAGACACATCCTCCCCAGCCACTCACAGTCTGCCCATGATTTGACCCTGGGGGCATCATGTAAGCACAATCATAACACCTACAGCCTTTTGTAGCTGCCTTATTTCATTTAATATCATATTATGGGATATTTCTACATTTTTATTTTAACAATTTAGCTTTTGAATCTCTTAAATGCTTTCATTATTGTGCAGAATTCCAATATTAAATTGCCCTCAAATTTCTGGAAAACTGCTAGTTAGGATAAATTTATGACATACTTGATAATTTAATAATCTGCGTGGAATGTCTGTACTTTCGATGCTGGCCTTTCTTGTACTATAGTTGCTTGGTTTAGACATTAGAATTGTTTTGGTTCATATATACTGAATTGAGGTGTGTTTCCTCATATTGGATTTTTTGGAAGTACTTATAAAAGATCCAAATAGGAAGTGGCACTGTGGCTAAGGGGTAAGGTGATGTCCCTCAGCTCTTCAGCTCAAGGCTACCACCCAGGGCCAGAGTTCAAGTCCCATGACCGACCAAAAAAAAAAAAAAGATTCAAATAACCTGTGACAGTTATGGTGTGAGTTTTTTATTTTTTTCTTTTCTTTTTTCTGCCAGTACCAGGTTTGAACTCAGGGCTTTGTACTTGCTAATACCCAAGTGTGCTAACACCCTTGTGCCACTTCTCTAGCCTAAGCATACCATTTTTAAAAGGAGTTATAGGCACACATAAGGTCCTGAATTCCTGAGTTTGATCCCTAGGGAGTTTTTTTCAATGTATGTTTTGATCTTATTTATATCTGTACACATTGTCTCTCTCTCTCTCTCTCTCTCTCTCTCTCTCTCTCTCTCTCTCTCTCTCTCTCTCTCTCTCTCTCCCTCCCTCCCTCCCTCCCTCTTTCTCTCCCTCTCTTTCTTCCTCTCTCTCCCTCTCCCTCCCTCCCTCCCTCCCTCCCTCCCTGCCTCCCTCCCTCTCTCTTCCCCCCCCCCTCTCTCTCTCTCTCTCTCTCTCCCTCTCTCCCTCCCTCCCTCCCTCCCTCTCTCTCTCTCTCATGGTTTTTTTGTTGATTTTTCTAAGAATTGGATTTTTGCCTTATTGGTTCTGTTTTATAACTTTGTATTTGCTATTTTTACTTCTTTCTGTGAGTTTACTATAATGTTCTTTTAAACTGTTTTAAATACAGACATTTAATTTGTAATTTTTCAGACTTTATTCTTCCGATTTGGTCAAATATTTTCCTTCCATACTCCCATCTAAAAATAAAAACACCTAAGTCTTTCTGGACACTCTATTTCACCTTTTTAAAAAAGAGAGGAGGGCCAGGAGCATAGCCTAGTGCAGAGTGCTCGCCTAGCATGCACGAAGGCCCCCGTTCGATTTCTTGGTACCACCTACATAGAAAAAGGCAGAAGTGGTGCTGTGGCTCAAGTGGCAGAACACTTGCCTTGAGCAAAAAGTGTCCAAGGACAGTGCCTAGGCCCTGATTTCAAGCCCTAGGGGGAAAAAAAAAAAAGAGGGGCAAGGAAACCTATACCTACCAACCATATACAAAGCAGCAGATTAAATTCTCTGTATCAAAAAACCCCCAAATAATGTTAAAAGTTGGGTACTGGTGGCTCATGCCTGGAATCCTAGCTACTCAGGAGACTGACATCTGAGGATCATGATTTGAAGCTATCCTGAGCAGAAAACTTTGTGAAATCTTATCTCCAATTTATCAGGCCCTGAAATCAAGCCCCTATACCAGTGCCAAAAAAGAAAAGGAAAAGGTTGAAAAAGAAACGGGTACAAGGATTAAACCAGGCTGGGAATGTGGCTCAGTGGTAGTGTGCTTGCCTAGCATTCATGAAGAATTAATCTTCCCCTATCAATAATCAGGAAGATAGGTGTGGACAAAATTACCTTCTTCTTTTGTTCTTCCCCAGCCACTTACAAAACATTTTGTGTTTTGGTCTAGTTTTTGGAAAACACCAAAAGGTAGACAAATAGGTTGAATGTAGTCATTATACTTGACAGCTTTTTTTAAATGAAAAAGTGCAATATCATTCATGAACGTATCCATAATGAAGTTTGGATGGATAATGATTGCTGTAATTTTTATCCTCTTGCTGTGTGGACTGTTGCTGTATATATCATTGGTTCCAATCACGGCTCTCCACATTAAAGGGTCTCTGAAAGAAAGCAAAAATTCTAATTAGGAGTGTGTTTAAGTCAATATTCTTTTGATGGTCCTGGAGCTTAAACTAAGGGCCGGATCTGCTTTGTGCTCAAGGCTAGCACTCTATCACTTGAGCTACAGGGCCACTTGTGGCTTTTCTGGAGTAGTTTTTTGGAGATAAGAGTCACATGGAGCTGGGCGAGGTGGCTCACTCCTGTATTCCTAGCTCCACAGGAAGCTGAGATCTGAGGATCAAAGTTCAGAGCCAGCCCAGGCACAAAAGGACCTGAGATTCTTATCTCCAATTAACTTCTAGAAAAAGGGAAGTGGGGCTTGGCTCAAGAGTAGGGCAGTAGCCTTGAGCTGAAGGGTTCAGGGACAATGCCAAGGGGCAGGGTGGTAGCCTTGAGCTGAAGAGCTCAAGGACAGTGCCCAGGTGGAGTTCAAGCCCCAAGCCCCATTAAAAAAAAAAAAAAAGTCACTTGGACTTTCCTGCTGGAGCTAGCTTCCAACAATGATCCTCAGGTCTTAGCATCCTGAGCAGCTACCATTATCAGCATGAACAAATATTGGCTCAAGTCAATATATTTTTTTTGGTCGGTTGTGGCATTTGAACTCTGGGCCTGGGTGTTGTCCCTGAGCTCTTCAGCTCAAGGCTACTGAGATACTCCTTGAGCCAAAGTGCTGCTTCCTGTTTTCTGAATGGTTAATTGGAGTAAGCTTTGAACCCTGATCCTCCGATGTCAGCCTCTGGAGTAGGTAGGATCACTGGCAAGATCCACCGTGCCTGGCTTCCAGTGAATATTCTTTTTTTTTTAAATAAAGAATGTATTAACATTGATTTTTACATCCTATTTCAAATGACATATTTAACAAACAAGTATTCAAGAAGGGAATCTCTAGATACAATCACTGGCACTTAGATTTTAGGGTTTGTATGTCATAGATACATATTAATCTATGTAATAAAACATGTCTATAGAGTCATAGATTCTTATGTCTATGTAGTTGTGTTTGTTTCCAGTACCATGTCCATAGCATTGGGTACGCAAATAACGAGTCCTCGCTCTTGTACTGTTTGGATCTAATAGCCACATATTAAGGATACCATGTACCTTTTGTTCCTTTGGTCTTGACTTATCTCACTCAATATAATTTGCTCTAGATTCATCCACTTCCCTGCAAGTGCCATTATTTTATCTTGTCTGTTGGCTATGTAGAATTCCATTGTATATATAGACCACATTTTCTGTATCCATTCATCTGCAGTAAGGGCATCTGGATTTGTTTCCCTCACCTGGCTATTGTGAATAGTGCAGAGATGAACATAGCTGAGCAGGTGTCCTTATCATATCTTGGGTTATGATGTTCAGGATAGATGCCCGGGATCGTAGGGAAGGTCTATTTTCAGTTCCTTAAGAAACCTCCACACTGCTTTCTGGAAGCTGAACTTGCTTACAATCTCACCAGCAGTGCAGTAGTGTTCCTTTATCTCTGCAACCCCGCCAGCATTCGTCATTGTCTGAGTTCAAAATCTTGGCCATTCTTATTGGGGTAAGGTGGCATCTTAGGGTTGTTTTTATTTGCATTTCCTTTATGACCATGGATGATGAGCATTTTCTCATATGCTTTTCTGACATTTTAACCTCTTCTTTTGATAAGTCTCTCTTTAGTGTCCTTGCCCATTTAGTGAATGGTTTGTTGGGTTTGGGGGGCATTAGTTTCTTGAGTTCCCTGTAGATACTGGATATTACACATTTCAAGTCAATATTCTTAATCTCTGAGAAGAGTGGATTTTTATGAAGTTGATCTGTACTCATTTTGGTCACAGAACTCAGGCTGCAGATGAGACTTTACAGGTCAGTGTAGATGGAACAGATCTTTTCTTCCGAGCCTTAACTGTGACAGCCAAATATAGCCCATTTCTTGCTTTCATTTTGGGCTGAATAAAAACGTTTTTCATATTTAAAAATTTAATGTATGGGGCCAATAGTGTGGCTTACTGGTAAAGTGCTCGTCTAGCATGCACAAAACCCTGGGCTCAATTCCTAGTACCACATACGCACAAAAACCTGGAAGTGGTGCTGTGGGTTCAAGTGGCAGAGTGCTAGCCTTGGAAAAGCTCAAGGACAGTGCCCAGGCCCTGAGATCAAGCCCAAAGATTGGCAGAAAAAAAGTGTATTTTAATTGTACAAACTAATGGACTTTGGTCTCATTCTTTCTTTTATGCAGTAGATGTTAGAGATTGAACCAGGGGCCTTATGCATGCGAAACAAGCACTTTGCCACTTGAACCACACTCCTCTGACAGTTTTTGTTTTTGCTCGCTCTCTCCTCTCTCCTCTCTCTCTCTTCTGTCTCTCTCTCTTTCCTCTCTTTCTCCCTGTCCCCCTTTCTCTCTCTCCCTCCCTCCCTCCCTCCCTCCCTCTCCCTCCCCCTTCCCTCCCTCTCCTCTCCTCCTCTCCTCCTCTCTTGCCTTGTACATGCTAGGCAAATAGGCGTGCAGTGAGCTACATACCCAGCCTCACATTTCTAAATGCTTGGGAAAAAAATTAAACATTTTTCAGTTACTGATGAAATCCATTCATATTTATATATAAAAATAGAAAAACATTCAGGCTTTTTAGGGCACTATCCTTGGGCTTTTTTAAGGCTAGAGCTTTACCACTTGAGCCACAGTACCTTTTCTGGCTTTTTCTATGTATGTGGTGCTGAGGAATAAAACCCAGGGCTTCATGCTAGACAAACACTAGGCCAAACTCCCAGCTCCTGTATTTACTATCTTGATAGAAAAAGGTCACCAACTTCTGCTTTAATGATTCAACAATTAGTGTTAGAGTTGTAGCTTAGTTGTTAGAGTGCCCGCCTGCCCACTTGCCTGCCCGTCCGCCCGCCTGCCCATGGGCAAAGCATCAGATAAACAAGTTAAATCTCAGGCTTGGACTTTACAAAATGAAAAATTCAACAACTACAACACTCGATAAGGCATTAGTTACTTGCAAGCATATGGCTTAACTGAAAACAGTTGGAGTCAAATAGATCTTTGCCACTTGACTGTTAATCCCGTAAGGATAAAATAGGAATCATATTCCAGTACATACCTAGCGTCGTTAGTGCAGTGGGCAGCTGTGAGGACCCACCTGTCTCTCACTAGGCTCCCCCCACAGATGTGAGCAAGGAGATTGCCACTTTGAACCTGCAGGCTAATTATCCATGGCCAAGCACCGACTTGAGCTTCTGTGCCCCCAATTATTCGAGATCCTTCCACCACATGCCTAAGCGGAGCCCTTCCACAATCTGAAAATTTAAAAAAAATATGTTATTTGATCGGAGCATGTACATTGTATGTTACTGCTGCATCTGAATACATTAGGATAATTGTTTAAATTCCTTTAGTAAAAGCTAATGAAGCACTGGCCACTGGTAGCTCACACCTGAAACCTTAGCCACTCCCAAGGCTGAGATCTGAGGCCTGTGTTTAGAAGCCAGAATGTGCAGACATCTGAGAAACTTTTACATCTAATTAGCACAAAGCCAGAAGTAGAGATGTGGTTCAAGTAGAATGTACAAGGCCTTGAGTTGAAACCCTATTATTGGCTCAATTTTTTTTTTTTTGTTGGTCATGGGACTTGAACCCTATCTCTGAGCCCTTCTGCTGAAGGCTACCATCCTACCCCTTGAGCCACAGTACCACTTCTGCTTCCGGTTTTCTAGTGGTTAATTGGAGATAAGAGTCTCACTGTCTTCAGTGCTGGGGCTGGTTTTGAACCTGGATCTTCAGATCTCAGCCTCCTGAGTAGCTAGGATTACAGACTTGAGCCACTATGACCAGCTAAAACTTTTTTAAATTAAAGACTGATGAAGCAGTCTGGAAACCTCGGGCATGCTCAAATTTTGAAAGATACTTATTTATTTGACAGGCTTCCCTATTGTTCCTTTGTGGGTGGTGAATTAAGAGTCTGAGACTAGCTGGTAGCCCCTGCCTATGATCAGGCTGAGATCTGAGGATCAAGATTTGAAGCCAACCCAGGCAGGAAAGTCCTGGGTGCAGCTTAAGTGATGGAACACTAGCAAGAATGCTAGGCCCAAAGTTCAAACCTCAGTACCTAAACTTAGGGGTAGGGGATGCAGCTCCGTTGTATTGTCCTGTGTGTGTGTGTGCGTGCGTGTGTGTGTGCGCGCGCCCGTGCGTGTAAGCAGCATGGGCGTGGGGGTGAAGCGCTTCTCCTCTTGGCTAGTTCAGTCGTTGAAGTAAGGCCTCTCCACTGCTCGCCCGCCGTCCGTTCATCCACAAACCCACACATGTTCTCAGGTCGTCATGGCAGGTGTAAGGGTGTGGGGGACGAGGAGGGGCCGGCGGGGGCTGCACAGGGGGGCTGGAGAGGAAGGGGAGCCAGAGGGGCAGAAGGGGACCCGGGAGGTCAGGGATGAGGAACACTGCCCTTTGTGGCCCAGTCCTCCTTCGGCCCGCGGTGCTTCCTGTGTGCCGCCCTGGGCCCCAGGCCATGCTGCTCCTGCGGGGGCCTGAGCCCTTGCCTCCCCGAGGGCGAGTGGTGCTCGCGGTACAGGAGGGCGCTCCCCACCAGCAGCCAGGCACTCAGCAGCCTCAGCCCCATCTTGGTGATCGCAGGGGCAAGATGGCGCAGACTTGGGTGGCGCCACCGGAAGACCCGGCCCAGGCGAGGTACCCGGATGAGGATCCTGGGTCGGCTCCCACTTACGGGGCAGAAGCCCCCTGAGTGTGGGGCTGGACTCCCGGGGAGCGGCTAGCTCACCTCTGGAGGGCCAGGAAGGCTCCTTGACGCCAGGCAGGCAGTGCCGAGACGGAGAAGCCTGAGCCAAGGCCGGGCCGTTGGGCCTGCAGCGCATAGCTGTGGAGGGAGGTACATTAGACTCGAGCTTGCCCGGAACACCTAGACGCAGCCGAACCCCGTAACAATCAGAGACAGGAACCGCAACACACACACACACACACACACACACGCACGCACGCACACACACACACACACACACACACACCCTTGCTTTTGACACACACACACACACACACCCTTGCCCTTGCTTTTGACACTCCAGCCACCATAGAAGAGCAAGAGACACAAGTAAGTGACCCCGATTCATCAAGCCATTGAACAAGTAGCTATTTCCTTCATGTCTATACTACACAGTGGCAGCTGCACTTTAGTTGAGGACAATAACATGATTGTTCATCAGAACAAATCGAAGTATGTGATTGTATCCAGGAAACTAGACACACCTGCTCAATAAGCAACCTGGCAGAAAGACCATAACTTGAACCAAAAACTGGCCAAGAGTTTCACCGGGGTGGGCAACCAACATTGTTTGCTTGACCAAACGTTGTATTTTCTCCTAGACAAGGTGTGCAGTTCCTTATAAAATCCCTTTCTAGCAAGAACACTGCCAAGTCTATTCAGAAATTTCCACCCCTTGATATCTGAGGAGGCTCCTAAATGATGTCTGATCACCCTGGCCTGGCTCCACAAAGAATCCTGTTAGTTGGGTTGGGCCAGAATCTGATACTCTTCCTGTTCTTTTTAGTGATTTTGTACTCACTGATCCTCTTTCCTGCTTCTTGGCTGTGGATTCCCACTTGCCCGTGCTATGTTTGGAATGTAGCCCAGTCTTTACTGGGCACCTTTGGTGTACTGGCTTAAGCTTTAGGTTTAAATAGGACAAGCAATCCCCACTTGTGCCATGAAAACAAGTTGGTAGAGAAGCATGCGTGATGGTGGTGGTGGTGGTGGTGGTGATGATGGTGGTAGGTGGTTAGTGGTAGGCTTGCCAAGCATTCTCAAGGCTCTCTTTGGATTTGATCCCCAGTACTGCTAAAGGAAAAAGAAGGTAAGACCAGGGTGCATGTATGGGGGGCGGAGACAGGAGGTGTGTATAATGAAGTAGTCTCACTGAAATAATCTCAGTCTGGCTCTTCAAAGTAACCCCAAGAAAATCCTTATTGCTGGGGCAGAGGAATTTAGTTTCAGGAGTGTTCTTACTTGTTCTAAGCACTGGATTTTTGCTTGGAGGTCTGTATTTCTTCTGGCTAGTATCTGACTTTTTTTTTTTTCATGCTTTTACAAGGTTTTTTTTTAAGACTTAACATTTTTTTTTCTTTGCTTGAGCCACAGTTCCTTTGGCTTTTTCTGAGTATTTTATTGGAGATAGTTACATGGACTTTCCTGCCCCAGTTGGCTTGGAATTATGATACTCAGATCTCAGCCTTCTGAGTAGGTAGGATTACAGGCATAAGCCACTGGTGCCTGGCCTAAGATTTTATTTCCTAATTCAACCTGACAATCTGTGTCTTCCAAGTAAAATACCCAGTTCATTTGTTTATTATGATTGCTGATACATATATTGGTTTCTGCCATCTTTCTGCCCCATCTGTTGTGGAGTTTGAACTCTGGGCCTGGGTGCAGTCCCTGAACTCTGCCATCTTATTTTGGGCTATTTTTCCATCTATTTGCTTCCCCCACCCCTTCTCTTCTTGTGGTGTTGGATTGATAAGTAATTTTTTTTTTACTGACACTTCTAGAAAATTATAGAATGAAAATACAAGGGCTCTTTTGTACTTTTCACAAACAGAATATTGTTGTTTACCTGTGACAGTATTTTGAAAGTCAATTCATAAAAGATGTATTTGCTTATTTACTTCTGACTGCAATAAAGAGAAGTTGTATGGCCTTCTTACTAAAAATTCTTTTTTTTTGGCCAGTCCTGGGCTTGAGCTCAGAGCCTGAGCACTGTCCTTGGACTTTCTCAAGGCTAGAGCTCTACCACTTGAGCCTCAGCACCACTTCTGGCTTTTTGCTATGTATGTGGGGCACCAAGGAATCGAACCTGGGTCTTCGTGCATGCTAGGCAAGCATTCTACTACTAGGCCAAACTCCTGGCCCCATACTAAAAATTGTTATTAAAAATTCCTTGCTGAACCAGGACTGGCTCAGGACTGGCAAAAATAAATAAATAAAAAATAAATAAATAAAATAAAATCCTTGCTAAGTCAGGTGCAGGTGGCTCATGCTTGTAATCCTAGCTACTCAGGAGGCTAAAATTAGCTCCAATTAACCAACACCCAGCAAAAATCAATGTGGAGCTGTGGCTCATGTGGTAGTAGCATTAACCTTGAGCAAAAGAAAAGCTCAGTGATAGCATCTAGGCCCTGGGTTCAAGCACCAGGACTTGTACAAAAAGAAAAAAAAATGCCCTGCCATATCTAAGGAAGTGTTTATTGTTTTTGAAGCTTAACATTGGCTGTACTAAGATTTGACATACCCATTTCTAGCCATTGTTTACATTGTTTAAAAATACAGGTGCCATCTAGTGGTCAATTGAAGAAGAAACTTTTAAAATCAGGTTTGTGTAATACAAAGTAAAAATATCTCTGATACCATAGATAAACAAGGTGGATCAAATTCAAGTGATAAAGTATTTGCCTAGCCATTTATGAAGAGGCTTAGAAAAGCACAAGAAATGAGATGTATTCTCAGGACTAAAACCAGACTGAGGTGGATCAGACCGAGGGCTAATGTTAGTTTTGCTGTATTTACTGCCTAGCTTTGAGTAAAAGCTATGCAGTACTATATATAGTTATTATTCATAGTTAGCTGTGTCATTTAACTATATGAAGAGTAAGCATAAATTATATTAGTGCTATGGAATGTGTGTATTGGGATGGATGCAGTCAATATTACATTGAATAGTTTTTGTTTTTAGACAAGGATTTGAGGCCCAGGCCTTGAACTCTTAATTAACCTCACTTCCTGAGTTCTAAGATTACAGTTGTGTGTCACTATGCCTGGCACTAAGATTCCTGGTAATTAATGCTCATGTAACCTCAGTGATGTACTCGGAATGAAGTTCTTCCTCTGCTGGTATACTGCTTGCTTTATCTTCCCTTCCCTCGTAATGAATGTTTGGCTTATAAAAGGCATTCTGCAAAAATTAGCTCAAAGAGCCATGTAGCTCACACCTGTAATCCTACTTAGGAGGCTAAGATCTGAGGATTGTGGTTCAAACCTAGCCTAGACTGAAAAATCTGAGACTCATCTCTAAACAGCAACAAACAAAACAACAAACAAAAAACTTCAAGTGCAGCTGTGACTCAGTGATAGAACATGAACCTTTCACAAAAAGCCCATAGATAGTGCACTGAATTCAAGCCCCACAACTACCACCACCACCACCACCTGTCCTGACTCACACCTGTAATCCTCAGGAGGCTGATTTAAGGATCATAAATCAAAGCTAGCCTGTGTAGGAGTCTGTATGAGTCAAATGACCAGCAAAAAAATGCAGGAGTGGAGCTGTGGTAGCGCCCTAGCCTTGAGCTAAAAAGCTAAGAGGCAGCATGAGGCCGAGTTCTCAGTTAAAAAAAAAAAAACAAAAAAAAACCGGGCACAGTGACTCATGCCTGTAATCCTAGCTACTCAGGAGGCTGAGGTTCAAAGCCAGCCCAGACATAAAAGGACCTGATATTTTCAATTAACCTCTAGAAAATGGGAAGTGGGGTTTGGTTCAAGGGTAGGCTGGTAGCCTTGAGCTGAAGAGCTCAGACACAATGCCTCGGCAGAGTTCAAGCCCCATGATCTCCCCCCAAAAATCAGCAAATTAGATGACTTTATCCTAACCTTACCTTCATTCTTGGTCCACAGTAAGCATTCAGTGCATAATCAGCTTAACATCCACCAAGTGCATATACTATGTGCAGACATAAGCTTGCATCTAAAACAGTTGGATTTACATGGAGATGTCTACCATTTACAAGTTGAAAGCCATTTATTTATTGGAGAAAACACACTTTGAATCATGCCAATTTGGAGGGCAGCAAAGCCTTCTGCAATGGGGCAGTTAACTGTTTCAAACCTCCTCTTAAACCACAGCTTGATTCCTGCCAAGTCCTCTAAAACAGTTTCTGGACCACAACCTCAGTGGTTCTTTCATGTTGTTGGTAATACTGAGGTTTGAATTCAGAACCCACCCGACCCAGCTTTTCCAACTTTCAAATACAACCTCAAGACCTGGGTTCTGTCCTTGAACATGTTTTTTGCTAGCATTTACCACTTGAGGCTCAGCTCTACTTCAGACTTTTTTGGTGGTTAATTGGAGATTAAGAGCCTCAGAGACATTCCTGTTCATGCTGGTTTTGAACCATGATCCTCACTGAGATTTCAGCCTCCTGAGCAGCTAGGATTACAGGCATGAGCCACTAGTGCCCAGCAAAAATGTAATTCTTCAGAAAAAAAAAAATAGGTTTCCACACTGGTTTCAATTAGAAAATCATCCAGGAAAGTAATGTAGAAGCCCGTATTTTAGTGCTGTCAGTGTACCTAGGCCTGTCATCGTTTGCATAGGTAATTCCCTAGTGAGCAAAGCTTTGTAGAGTAAGAGTGGAAGGGGCAGTGCAGGTCTACAAATATCTAGCCTAGTTCTCAGTGCCTCAAATGCTAGTGACCCAGAATACCCCAAAGTGTGCCCCAAGCCTCCCTATGTAGTCTTTGGGTGTAATGGGCCACCAACTTGAGTTTTTGATTTGACACAAGTAACCGAAGTTATTTTAAGTGATCCATGTTTTTTCTATTTTTCATAAACTACTGCCAAGTCAGTGGAATTTCATTTTAAAGAGATCCTTTTAATGAAAAATTTCATCAGGAGGATCAATTTCAAATTTGCAATGTAAACATTTCTATATAAAAGGCTCTTGAACAATATCCTAAGCTAAGCACTTCTGCAACAGAAATCTTAATTTATTGCAAATGACTCACACTGAATCAAAAAATGTATCCTTCTTTACAAGTGTGGACCAGAATGTAAATTTATCCTCATTTTAGTACAATTTTATACTTTATAATTAACACAAATGTCACTCATATCATGTATTATATTTTACATTCAACAAACTTAATTTTATCAAATGTCCTTTAATTTCATAGACATGGAACATTACTGTATAAAGAGCAATTCTGCAGTACAGTTTCAAAGTGTACACAAATTAGAATACAGAAGTTAAACACTGGTCTACTAACCACATTTTGAAGTTTCCAATAAACTGCATGTAAAACTTACAACTCAAATATTGGCCAATCTGAAAACTCACTTTGCATAATACAAAAGGTACTTGGAGATGCAATTTTTTCAAATGAAACTATATAAACATTTTAAACAATCATTAAAAAACTCAACATTAGAATTTATAAAGATTAGCTATAAAAATATATTGGCAGTCACTTCTCTTATAAAGGTACCACTCACTATGCTACAAAATAGTGTCTAACAAAATGGCCTTAATAACTGTACTATTTTAGAACCTGATAAACCTTATATTGATTATAAAATCTTCTTGGAAAAACTTTGGTATGCATCTTCAAAAGGTTTTTGTAAAAATAGTATTTTCAGGGCTTTTGTAAACATTTCATTCTATTAAAGCACAACAGAATAAGTAATGGATATTCAATGGTGTATACAGGATACAGAATCAAAGAACCTGTTTATTATATATCTGTAAAAAAAAAAATCACCCTTACCAGAGTAAGCAAAAAAAAAAAAAACAAACAAAAACAACCAACTATTTAAAAATGTCACTTTTAAACAGTTCTCTTTCCATTGTGATAAAAAGTTACAAAATCACCACACTCCATTCATTGTACCTTAGAAGCTTTCTAGGACAAGACCTCAAAGTTGGTTCATCTAGTCTCAAAAACCCCCTTGGCCAACAAACCAACAATAGAACATGTATACATAATTAGAACACATAATTTACATACTGAGTAATGGATTTGGGAAACTTTCACATTTCTAATTCGGAATTTACTGGTAGAAATAAAATACATTACCCCATACAACTGTAAAAGGTTAAATTTCAGAAGATAGCAAGAAATGCAAACTTATAGGGAATACTGATTAAATCTACCAAATTTCCTATCTGCCATTTTTGGATCGACAACTATTATTCTCAAGAAAAGGTAAGCTGTTGGAGGTTCACGGCGGACTTCCTGAGTATGTATAATTCATGCAAGCTCCCATGGGGCCGGCAGCTTCCTTAAGGTCCTTTTCCACTCTATCCTGTAACCAGATCTCTGCACTAGACATTTATTTACCTTTGCATTGCAAAAGCCTAAATAAAAATTAGCTTCACTTTTGACCTTTTAATTTTAAAACTCCACTAAAAAAATTCATCTAATTTTTAGACAAGTCCACAAAAATACTTAATAATCAAACACTCTTATGAGAATAAAGATCCTTCAAAGTTTTTAACTCTTCTATTAGAGTTTTATTTTGATTTTCCAGGACTGCAACTCGGTTTTCCAGGCATTTCACATATTCTTTCTTCTTCCTTCGACATTCTCGAGCAGCTTCTCTAAATATTAAAAATGCAATATTAGAAAAGCTTTCTTTTTCTGGTACTGCATTTGAAATAAGGACTTCAAGTTTGCTAGGTAGGCACTCTATTACTGGAGCCATGCCAGTAATTCTATATTCTACATTCTTAAATATTTGAATTAAATATTTCAATTTAAAAATTTTAAACATTTAAATTATTTAAATCTATGTTAAACATCATTTTAAACGTATTTCAATATTTTTCCTGGTTATTGTTCCCTTCAATTACAAAATTCAGGTGCCATTTATTAGATTTTTAGGTTTAGAAATCAATCCATTTAAGGCAAACCTCTATTAACACCTGAGGAGACACAGAATATTTCCATGGTCCCACAAGGCTGCTTCCTGGCCAGTTTTTTCCCAGTTTTAACTTTTTTTGTTGGTTCTGGTTGTTTTTGTTGTTGTTGAACTCAGTGCCTGGGTGCCATCCCTAAGCTTTTTTTGCTCAAGGCTAGTGCTCTACCACTCTGAGCTACAACTCCACTTCAGGTTTTGAACCAAGATCCTGGTTTCAGCCTCCTGAGTAGTAAGCTTATAGGTATAAGCCACTGTGGGCAAATTTTCCATGTTTTAGAACTTCATAGTGTCAGTACTATTCTTTGGGTGTTCCTCCTGAAGACAAGTTGTACATGTAACTAGGGTTGGTCTCCAGGTTCAGTCTCCCAAGTGTTGGAATTACAGGTGTGAGACACCACGCACTTGTCTCAGCCTATTTTTGAGGTTCGGGCTTATTTACATACTGCACTGCAAAGATATAATGAGTTTTAAGTTTTATTTGAGTAAATACGAAAGTGACATTTATGAATTTGTTATCCTTTGACACATTTGAATTACAAATAGTCCTTAATGCTCAGTCCTGTACATAGTTTCTTAGAACATCTGTGAAGTCACATATAAATTATTTCATACTTTGGGTTTTTGTTGATTTCTGGTGGATCTGGGGTTTCAACTTGGATCTGAGCTTGCTTGGCTAGCCCCTTACCAATTCAGGTGCATCTCTTTTTTCTGCTGCTGCTTACTCTGAATATTTGGCTAGACTGGCTGAAGATCTTCAGATCTCAGCCTCCTAAGCAGCTAGGATTATAGGCATAAGCCAGGAGCACTCTTTTTTTTTTTTTTGCAAGTCCTGGGCTTGCTGTCCTTGGACTTTCTCAAGGCTAGCACTCTACCACTTGAGCCTCAGCACCATTTCCAGCTTTTTGCCATGTATGTGGGTTACCGAGGAATCAAAACTGGGTCTTTGTGCATGCTAGGCAAGCACTCTACCACTAGACCAAACTCCCGGCCCCAGGAGCACTCGTTTTTATACCCTGTTTTTATATATTGTCCCATTCATGTTTCTATGTTAAGTATGCAGGATTTTTTCTTTTCTAGTGCTAGGGATCAAGCCCAAGGCTTTGCGAATGATAGGAAAGCATTAATTAACTACTGCATTAGACACATTCACACATAAACTCAAGGATTCAGATTTAAAATAAACGTATTATCTTTTTTTGTTAGTGCTGGGGTTTGAACTCGGGGCCTGAGCACTGTCCTTGGGCTTTTCTCAAGGCAACAGCACCAACCACTTCCAGCTTTTCTATATGTGTGGTACCAAGGAATCAAACCCAGGTCTTTGTGCATGCTAGGCAAGCACTCTTTCTTACCACTAGGCCAAACTCCTGGCCCCTATTTTTATTCTTGGGATTTTTGAGACAAGGTCTCATTGCTGGACTTGAACTCATGATCTTTCTGCCTTAGTCTCCAGACACATGAGTCTCTACCATAATCCCCTGCGGGACCCTGCATTTAAATTACACTCTTACCTCTTACTAAGCAGTACAGGAGTCTGGGTTAAATGCTTTTCCTTCAAGGGGTCATTCTAAACAAAGTGAATTTTAAGTGACATTTCTCAGATTATGGCCATAGTGACCTGAGGACAGTGTCATCTCAGCTACTTAAGTAAAGCTTGGGAGGTCTATGGTTTGAAGTCTACGCAGCTTACATCTCAATAAAACTAAACATGTGGGGTGGCTTGTGCCTATGATTCCAGCTAGGCCAGAGTCTATAGTCTACAGCTGGCCTTGTCAAAAAGCATACTCTACTTGAAAACAGAAGCAAATGGGTGGAGGCGGAGCTCCTGCCTATAACCCATAGTTCAAAGCCAGCCTGGGCAGGAAAGGCTGTAAGATTTATTTGTAATTAACTACCAAAAGAGGCAGGAGAGTACTTGTTTAGCATGCAGGGGGCCGCGAGTTTGATCTTCACCACCAAAACAACAAATACCAGAGGAAATAACTGCAGATGTTGGTAGAAATAAGGAGAGAATAGAAATGGGCTTTAAAATATGGATACTTGGGGCCAGAGTTTGGTCTAGTGGTAGAGTGCTTGCCTAGCATGCACAAAGACCCAGGTTCGATTCCTCAGTACCACATATATAGAAAAGGCTGGAAGTGGTGCTGTTGCTCAAATGGCGGAGTGCTAGCCTTGAGAAAAGTCCAAGGACAGTGCTCAGGCCTGAGGGTTTTGTGTGCGTGTGTGTGTGTGTGTGTGTGTGTGTGTGTGTGTGGTTACTTATGGTCTTAGGGTAAAATAAAAATTTGATGGATGAGGTGCCTTTCATGGATAAAGAAAGTGATTTCTCTTGGGGGGGCTTACAATATGGCTTTGTGTTAGAGTGCTTGCCTAGCTTGCATGAAGCTCAGGGTTTAATTTCTCAGTACTCCATAAACAAAAGCTGGATGTGGCTCAAGTGGGAGAGTGCTAGTCTTGAGCCAAAGAAGCTCAGGGATAGTGCCCAGGCCCTGAGTTCGAGCTCCAGGACTGACAGTCCTACTGACAGTGGCTTCTCAAGATGGGCCTATTTCTGGTGAAGATAGTATGAACGCTGACCAAGGGGGTGAGAATATTACAGATTTAGTTGATAAAGCAGAGGCAAAGTTTTACCAAGGATAAAAGTTACCAAACTGCACTGCATGCTAGAACCCCTGTAAAAGGAAAAGTCATTTAATGTGGCAGAATTTTCCTGTTGTCTTATTTTGGGAACTGGCGCAGTGACTCCAACTTTGAGTAATCACCATCTTGATCCGTGAGGAGCCACCAGCATCCAGCAGGACTGGCTTTCTATTATGTAGGCTGAGATTTTTTTTTTGGCAGTCCTGGGGGCATGGACTCAGGGCCTGAATAATGTCCTTGGGTTCTTTTTGTCAAGGCTAGAGCTCTACCACTTGAGCCTCAGCACCACTTTTTTCTATGTATGTGGTACCAAGGACTTGAACTTGGGTCTTCATGCATGCTAGGCAAGCACTCTACCACTAGGCCAAACCCCCAGCCCCCTACCTACCTATTTTTCATCAATCTTATTTCTCTCTTCAATTGAGGGTCATCTGTCTTAGATGTCTGAGATGTAAGCGTCACTGGAGATGTCATCACCACAGTTTGTGGCAGCGAAGTAGCTGAAGGTGTGGTTCGGATCTGATATGTCTGCATATCTCCTGACGCAGCTGTGTAATCAAAAAAGTGAGTTACTTGATAAATATCTTGATAAATATCTTTTAAAGTATTTTGGACACTTTGTATAGAGTTAAGTACACTTACTTTGTACAACCACCTGGTTGCTGGGCAGGAGGATTTGCTGTCCATCAGACGTCTGTGCATACTGAAGAATAGTACCTTGCTGAGCACTGCCTGAATTTGTCATGGTTAGTGTCTGCAGGCCCTGTACTCCATCTGTGCCTGGACTGGCCAGTTGTAAGGCTCCGTTAGGGGCAATGGCAACTTTAACCAGAGAAAGAAAATAAAAATTGCAAATGTAAAGCTATGTAATAATATATTGATGTAAAGTAAGGATTCTTTAACACGTTTTTTTGTTTAGGTCAGTCCTGGGGGCTTAAACTCAGAGCCTGAGCAGAGTCCTTGGGCTTTCTCAAAGCTAGAGCTCTAGCTCTACCACTTGAACCACAGTAACCACTTCCAGCTTTTCTATGTGTGTGGTACTGAGGAATCAAACCCGGGTGTGCATGCATGCTAGGCAAGCACTCCACCACTAGCCCAGACTCCTGGTCATCTCTCTTGTTGTTGAGACAATCTTGCTAACCTTAGCTCATAATCCTATTTCCACCTCTATAGTTGGGGTTACAGGCATGAGCTAACAGCTAATATGCCTAGCTAAGCATTTTTTAACAGTAAGTCTGATAGAGAAAAGAATGATAGAAGGGACAACATTGGTGAAGTCCCTTTGTAAAACAGACCGTATGCATCTGTCCCACCCCAAAAGAAAGGTCTGAATGCAGTAGTACTTTTTGCTTAACTGATTACAAGAAAGAAAATGAAATGTGTTTACAAAATTTTATAGCTTCAATTAACCACCAGAAAACCAAAAGTGGGTCAATGTGATAAAGCAGTAGCCTTCAGCTCAGGGACAGTGTCCAGACCTCAAGTACACAATCAACAACAAAAAACAGTTAATTTATTATGTCTTACTTTGGTTTATTAAAATGACATTTGACATAGACTAGATTAATTACGAGTATGTGGCCTGCTGTTGAATACTTGAGGGCAAGGACCACACTTTCAATCCTTTAGATCTTTGGCTAGTCTCAAGGTGAGATTTGCCCAGGCAAAAAAAAGGAAAAATCTAGCTTCCAACGATTTTCAGACTCCCAAGTAGCTAGGATTATAGGTATGAGCCACCAACATTGGCCAGATGGAATTCTTTACACTAGTGAATGCTCACTTTCTTGTAGGTTTATTAAACTTGACTAGCCCTTGATTACATAAATCACATTACACCAGTCTGAATGAGTTTCTGATTCAATTGTTTAATCCTTTATTATGTATCTAACCCACATATTTCTAGAATTAAGGCCATGCTGTAAAAGGCAATGTAGTTTGAAGGAAAAGCCTTATTCGAGCCTCCAATTAGTTTTTAATGAAAAAGCTAAGCAAGAACTGGAGGCTTCAAGCCATAGTACCAGCAGCCTTCCTCCTCCCCCCAAAAGGGTGTCTGGGGGGGGTGTTAGAGGTGTCGCTCAGATGATTAGATCACTGGCCAATGAGTAAAAGTGTCAAGAGTTCCTGTCTTAAAGACTAAAATTAGACATTATTGTGATTAAAATTTCTCAACCTTTTCTTTCTAGTGTATATTTGAGGGTTAAAAGGCTACCACCCTACCCTAGAGCCAAGCCCATTTCTAGTTTTCTAGAGATTTAACTGGAGATAAGTCTCAGGTCCTTTTGTGCCTGGGCTGGCTTTGAACCTTGATTCTCAGGAGATTGAGATCTCCTGAGTAGCTATGATTATAGGCATGAACCCCCGTGCCCAGCTAAGACTTTTATCTCCAATTAACCACCAAAAAGCCAGAAGTTGTTCAAGTGGAAAAGTGCAGCTCAGGGACAGTACTTGGGGCCTGAGTTTAAGCACCAGGACTGGCACCAAAAAATAATTGAGCCTTGGCTCTCTAACCTACAGAATGTGTTACTGTAAGAACATTATAAGTCCCCCATTCCCTCATCAATGGCTGTTGCTACACACATGTGTCCATCCCATGAGAACACACTATACATACTGTATTGTCCGCTGCTAGTTTGATAGATGGAAGTTGGAACAGACATAGATGTGACAGCAGAAACTCCAGGATTTTCTCCTTTTCTACTGCGTGTATCTTCTGAAGAGAGGTCTTTCAAAATTTTTCTGTAAAAGATAAACTCGCATGAATGCTGGTGAGATGGCTTCACAGAAATAAATTGCTAAAAGATATTTTCTTGGGCCTGGTAATGTACATGCACTAAGACGTGGATTTGATCCCTCGGTAACACATATTCTGAGAAAGCCCAAGGACAGTGCTCAGGCCCCATGACTGGGCTTTTCTTCTGTCCTCTGCTTGGCACTTTCTCTGAAAAATTTTTTCATTTTGCCAATGTTAGAAAACTAAGAAAGGGAACACAGTCCAAGTGCCAACTATGTAAGAAATATGAACATTTAATACACATCATATTCTTCAGCCTGTATAATCTGATGAACATTTAATACACATCATATTCTTCAGCCTGTATAATCTGACTAATGTCTGAATGCTCCCTTGCTTACCTAACCACATGTTCTGCTTCAGATTTGTACCAACCCTGCATGTGTCATATTTCCAAGAGTACTGACCTGTAAGATGGGCGCCGGGCTAGGATCCCGTGAGCTTTCTGTGAGGATCCTATGCTGTCAGATGAGTCCTGAGATTCCTCACTTTCTGATAAACACACCTAAAAAATCAGAACTGGTTTTAATACGATGAAAGGTTCAGATGGAAAAAGTGAGTTTTTATGTTCAAAGAAAATTACTTGATTCTTGCCACCCCAATTCTGTTTAAAAAGAAGCTGTCTTCCCTGGGCCTAGAGTTTAGCCTAGTGGTAGAGTGCTTGCCTAGCATGCACGAGGACCCGAGTTCAATTCCTTGGTACTACATAGAAAAAAGCCAAAAGTGGTGCTGTGGCTCAAGTGGTAGAGCTCTAGCCTTGAGAAAGTCCAAGGACAGTGCTCAGGCCCTGAGTTCATGGCCTAGGACTGGCAAAAAAAAGTCTTCCAGTAGCCCAGAATAAAGTTTATCCCCAAATAAAAACCAGCCACTCATACTGAGGAATTAAAGATTTAAAGATTTCTTGTTTTGTAATTCACTGATGTTTTCTGATTTGAAAAGGCTGTTAAAAAACCAGTTGCTCATATTGAGGAGACTGCTGAGTATACAGGCATCATCAGCAAGCAATGTTCTTTGAAGGTCTTAAAACCATGAGACTGAACAACCTCATAAAGGGATAAATTCAGAGAAGGACTTAACCAAGAAATACTCTTAAGAAACAACAACTGAGACTGAGGAAGAACCACCAGGGAGGATAGAAGAGAACCAAAGAGCCAGCTGGCTGTACTGGAAAAACTAGCAAAGACAGTTTTCTGAAAAATACCTGATTAACAAGCAGGATGCCTGAGTTCATATCCCGTATCACCAAAAGACACAGAAACATAATCCATCATTTTATTCGTTCTTTAGCTACTTTCAGTAAATTTCTAAATTCACTCAGTCCTCCCACTAAACTCAAGTGAAATTTCTAAAAGATACAAGTCAAGCCCCAAGTACAAGCCCCAGCTCTCCCCCTAAGCTTTTGGACCTGGGACTGTGGACTAGTGGTAGAGTGCTTGCCTAGCATGCACAAAGCCTTGGGTTTGATTCCTCAGTATCACATACACAGAAAAAAAGCAGGAAGTGGTGCTTTGGTTCAATTGGCAGAGTGCTAGCCTTGAGCAAAAATACTCAAGGCTAGTGCCCCAGGCCCTAAGACACAGGATTGGTTAAAAAAAAAAAAATTAAGTTTTCATTTTCAACTGAGTGTGGTGATGTACACCTATAAACTCCTCAAATTGAGACTGAAGCAGGAAAATTCAGTTTAAGGCCAGCTACATCAAATTGGAAGACAGTCTGGATCACATAGTATTACCCTGTCTCTCACACACAAAAGTTTCATTCCCTCAAATTCTAAGCAATACCACTGCTAGCAAGTTGTATTCTAATTTCACCAGTATACATGGAATTTTAAAATGTTTCTATTCAGTCTATAACTTCAACAGTGTCTGAAGACTTAGGGTAGGTATATAAAGTCCCCACTCTGAATCACTGTCTTGAATTTCTGTACCGTTTGCACGAGTGGTAGGTGAATTACAGAAGACTGAGCTTTCTGGATGACCCCCTGAACCTGTACTTGCTCTCCCGGAAGTGGTACAATTGTCACTGGTGTAGATCCTCTTAATGACATCTGAGGACAAATAAAAATTCATTCAATTAACAAGATATATATTGCACCTGTGCATATAAGACAGCCAGCTTAACACTAAAAAGTATATTTCAGAACTGATTATATTTAATCACATCAGTTTACCAACTATCAGATACTGAACTAGCAGTACAAACTGAAAAGTGGCCACTACAAGTACAGGGAAAGAAGAAAGGGTGTTAGTTTAAGCTGGATGTCAAAGGGTAAGTGTTTCCCAGAAGGTGCATATGCAGGGAGGGAGGCATTGCAGGCAAAAGAATTGACTATAAAACCAGGGAGGCTCTTTATAACACATTTAAACTGTTGTTTTGGCTTCAAAGCTCCAAAACAACAGTCAAAGGAAGAGAAATTCTAAATATGGGTACTGTCTTTTTAATTTTAGCAAAATATTTCAGGTAACAAATCAATTTGTGGGAATCAAATGGAGAAATACCAGAAATGGAGGGAAAAATTCAGCAGTGATACTATGTTGAAAATGTTTAACTATACACAGACGGGAGGGAAGAGCAAGGGAAAGAGGCAGTATCTAAAAAATCTACTCGTTACCTGATTTATATACCTGTAACTCATCTGTATATCACTTTTATAAAAAACAATGCAAAAGATTTAATAACAGTGGAATGGAATACTGCATGCACATCTGTAATCCTAGCTACACAGAAGGTTTAGTAGGATGATCCTGAGTTCAAGGCTAGCTTGAGCAACATAGGGAAAACCTGTCTCAAAGTAAAGGAATCAGATTAGCCTGCTGACCTCAAAACACTATTAAAAAATATTTATTCCACCCTCAGTACTAGAAAACAAACCCCCCTAGCTCATTCCTATAATCCTAGTAACACAGGAGGAAGAGACCTGAGCTTGCACACCACCAAGAAAGAGCTGGAAGCATCTCAAGTGATAGGGAACTATCCTTGACCAAAAAAACCTTAGGGACAATGCTCAGACTGCAAGAATGAAGATGAGCCAGGGGCTGGTGGATCATGCTTGTTATTCTAGCTACTCAGGAGGCTGAGAACTGAGGATGGGTGGTAAAAGCCAGCCCAAGCAATAAAGTCCATGAGACTCTTATCTCCAATTAGTCACCAAAAAGCTAGAAATGGAGTTATGGCTTACATAGTAGAGCACAAATATTGAGAAAAAAGCTCAGGTAAAGGGCTAGGAATGTGGCTTAATGGAAGGGTGCTTGCCTAGCATGCATGAAACTCTGGGCTCAATTCCTCAGAACCATATAAACAGAAAAGGCTGGAAGTGGCCATGTGGCTCAAGTGGTAGAGTGCTAGCTTGAGCAAAGAAGGTCAGGGACAATGGTCAGACCCTGAGTTTAAGCCCCAGGACCAGCGCCCACACGCACGTGCAAACACATACCACACAAAGAAAAGAAAATGAAGGTAAGTGCTGAATTTGAAACAACAAAACCCCTGCACAACCAACACCACTAGCAGTCACACACAAGATACTAGACCACGAGTTCTCAACCAAAAATACCCAGAAACCTCAGGGACCATCCTGGATGGTCTTAATTGGAGAGTATTTAAGACAGAATTCAGGAGTACTGAACATTCCATATAAGCAAAGCTCTCTACCACAGGACTCACCATACCGAAGTCCTTATACAGGCTTGCTGTACTCAAGATGAAAGAGGTGATATCAAATGGTGCCCTTACACTTTTAAGAATGAATAAAAACAGTGACAGTCTGGACCGGGAGAATAGCCTAGTGGTAGAGTGCTCACCTAGCCCTGGGATCGATTCCTTGGTACTACATACTCAGAAAAAGCCAGAAATGGTGCTATGGCTCAAGTGGCAGGCTGTTAGCCTTGAGCAAAAAGTGTCCAAGGACAGTGCCCAGGCCCTGAGTTCAAGCTCCAGGACTGCAAAAAAAGACACAGTAAGCAGACATCTATAATCCCAGTACCCAGGAAGTAAAGGCAGGAACATCAAGAATTCAGGCCAACTTGTGTTAACATTGGTGGCTCATGCCTGTGACCTCGCATTTTAAAATAATGCCCAAACTGACACAACAGTGGTTGAGGGGTTGTTAGTTGTTAGACGACATACTATTCATATCCCCCCAACTCAGACAAATAAAAGCAGAGATAGGGATGCCATAGCTCACACAATCCTAGATAATCAGGAGGCTGAGACCTGAGGATCAAGGTCTGAAGCCAGCCCAGGGAGACAAATCCCCTCAATTTTCAAATAGTAGAGGTGAAGCTCAAGTGATAAGAGTCCTGACCTTGAAAAGAAGTCAAGCAATAAATTGAAGGCCCTGAGTTCAAGCGTACAGGCACAAAAAGGAAGAAAAATTACTTAAGGTGCTTCCAGCATGGATGGATATGGAAGACTTAAGAAATCCACTTTGCTTTCTAACTTACCACATTAAAGACTGAGGACAATGGTGTCTTACACCTGTAATCATAGCTACTTAAGAGGCTGAGATCTGAGGACCTTGGTTTGAAGTTATAAGCAGGAAAGTCCTTGTGACTTTTTTTTTTTGCCAGTCCTGGGCTTGGGCTCAGGGCTTGAGCACTGTCTTTGGACTTTCTCAAGGCTAGCACTCTACCACTTGAGCCCCAGCACCACTTCTGGCTTTTTTCTATGTATGTAGTACCGAGGAATTGAACCCGGGTCTTCGTGCATGCTAGGCAAGCACTCTACCACTAGGCCAAACTCCCGGCCCATCCTTGGGACTCTTATCTCCAATTAATCACCAGAAAAGTGGTAGGAGAGCTGTGGCTACAAGTGGTAGAAAGCTAGCCTTGAGAGGAAAAGCTCATGGATAATGTCTAGGCCCTGAGTCCAAGCCCCAAAACAGGATAAAAGGAAAATTCAGACAACGAAGAATGTCCAAGAGCAACAAGGTATGTGTTCCTGTAATTCCAGCACTTGGAAGGCTTAGGCAGGATTCTGAGTTCAAGGCCAGGTTGGGCTACAAAACAAGGTGTCACACTAAAACCATTCTCATGGTGAAAATCCTAGGGCTAGGAATGTTGCTCAGTGATAAGAGTGATTGCCTCACATGCATAAAGATAGGAATCTGGCTTAGTGGTAGAGTACTTGCCTAGCATGCAAGGAGCCCTGGGTTCGATTCTTCAGCACCACATAAACAGAAAAAGCCAGAAGTGATACTATGTCTGTCTCAAGGTAAGACTGCTAGCTTTACTTAGCAAAAGTAGCTCAGGAACAGTCTCCTGTCCCTGAGTTCAAGCCCCAGGACTTGGGGTGGGGGGGGGGAAACCCCTCCAAAACAAAAAAAACTAAATAATTCCTGTAATCTTAGGTAATCAGAAGGCTGAGATCAAGGATTGAGGCTCAGAACCAACCCAAGCAGACAAATCCAGAAATCTCATCTCCAATCCACAAACAAAAAGCCAGAGCTGAGGCGTCTCAAGTAGTAGAGTACAAGCTACCAATGAAATAGGACGCAAGACCCAAATTCAAGCTCCAGTACCAGAATAAAAATTAAATGGAATGATGATTGTCTTGTTAAAGCTTTGGAGCCAAAACTGTTTTACTTCAACATTTCCTCATTTATCTTCATATATGCAGGAGTCAAACTACTGGACTGCAAAACCACCTCTACTACTAGTATGAAATAAATAACAGATTACAAAAAGATGAGTTGATATGAAACACTGTAAAATACTGACAAATTCAAAGTGACACACCAAATTGGCAATTAACATCACTCCTATGCACAGTGATTAAAGTACACAATATTTTCTATAATATGAGGAAGTGTGTCTGTGTGGGAAACCTTAAAGATCACCAACTCTAATTCCCAGATGATGAATGTCCAGTGTAAACAAGACTCAATGTTCTCAAGTCAGCGAGTGACAATGCCAGGATTCAAACCAGGTTTTCTTTCCACTAAGCAAGGCTGCTTCTCAATCAACAGACTTTATATTTCAGTAAAATTCAATGAAAACTGAGTAGCTTCTCTCCACCTTGCTGTAACTGAGATCTGTCCACATACCTGTTAACACTTGTTCCTACTATACAGCTCTCCACTGCACTTTTTGGGAGCCTACTAGAGATGGGTGTTTGTTCTCCCATCCACTGTATTTCAACACACCCACTCCCCCAAACTCCCAACTTTGATGTTCACATAGAGGATTGCCCTTGTGGCAGCGAAGTCCTTAAATATTGAAGATTTTAGACCTACAACACTGTTTCCTCCTGTGTGTTCCTAATATAATCTGTGGTATTTTCTGTTTTTGTGCCATTCCTGACGTGCCAACTCTGGGCCCGGGTGCCATCTCTGAATTTTTTTTTTTTTTTTGCCAGGCCTGGGTTTGGGGCTTGGGGCCTTGGGTTTTCTCAAGGCTAGAGCTCTACCACTTGAGCCATAGCACCACTTCTGGCTTTTTTCTATGTATGTGATACTGAAGAATCAAACCTGGGTCTTTGTGCATGCTAGGCGAGCATTCTATCCTGGCCCCTCTCTGAGCTTTTTTTGCTCAAGGCTAGTGCTCTGCCACTTGGGCTACAGTGTCACTTCCCATGTTTGCTGAGATTATTGGAGATAGGAGTCTCACAGACTTTCCGGTCTTAGCTGGAATCAAACCATTATCCTCACATCCCAGCCTCCTGAATAACTAGAATTACACGCATGCCCTTTTGTTGTTGCCTTTTTTCTTTATTTGTGGGTCTTGGGCCTTGAGCTCTGGCCTGGGCACTGTCTCTGAGCTCTTCAGCTCAAGGCTACTGCCCTACCCCTGGGGCCACAACACCACTTCCGGTTTTCTAATGGTTCATTGGAGATAAAAGTCTCATAGACTTTAGTGGCCAGGCTGGCTTTGAACTATAATCCTCATATCTCAGTCACCTGAGTAACTAGGATTGCAGGTGTAAGCCACTGCGTCCACATCCGGCATATTGCTTTTTGAGTCCAGGTCTTGCTATCTACGTCAGGCCAACCCCAAACGTAAAAATACTCCTGTCTCAAATTTCCAAGTGCTGGTGTTATAGGCATGTGCCACCATGTGTGCTATTTTCAAGATGTAATATCTAGTATCCTTCCATGCCTAGATTTTTATTTAATTTTAATGGATTTCTCATTAAGTTGTCCCACTCCAGGCTAGCTTTGAATGACTGTGGTAAAGTGATCCTTTTGCCTCAGCTTCTCAGACAGGTTTCTGCTTCTGACCTCCGCTTCTAAGCCCTTTTATCCACCCTCCTCAGCTTACCTATTTCCAGTCATAAGCTACAGGGTTTCTCATTAGGCATTTGGGGAAGGACAACTCTTCCGTGTGTAGGGATATTGTTATATAAGCCACTTAACATGCAGCTTCTACCCACTAAATGCCAATTATAACTTCTCTGTCCACCAACTTCCTGACATCTCAATGCAGAAGCATTCTACTCTAGCTGAGAACCTGTGACCTAAAGCCTATCAAACTGGATAAACGCACCCTTTCACAATCTCAAATTCAACTATCCTTCTCTGAGTATTTACCACCTATGTCAAGATTCACTATCTCTAAATACTTTGAATCTCAAAAATTTGTCAACTCCACAAAACCCCACTGAATTTATTGTATGTTTCTTTTTTTTTGGTCATGGGGCTTGAATTCGGGGCCTGAATGCTGTCCCTGAGGTCTTCAGCTCTACCACTAACCACAGCGCCACTTCTGGTTTTCTGGTGGTTAACTGGAGGTAAGAGTCTCACAGACTTTCATACCTGAGCTGGCTTTGAACCGAGATCCTCAGATCTCAGCCACCCAAGTAGTTAGAATTACAGGTATGAGCCACCATTCATTATACTTGGACCAGACCTTAGCAAAGCTTTTTGTGATCTCACTCTTATCAAGAGCACCTGCTGAAGAGACTTGGAGAAAAGCTTACCAGAGGGCAGAAACATCAATTGTGTCTACAGCTTTCTAGTTTTTTTTCTTTTCCATGTTGGTCCTGGGGCTTGAACTCTGGTCCTGGGTGCTGTCCCTGAGCTCTTCAGCTCAAGGCTATCACCCTACCCTAGAGCCACAGCCCCACTTTTGGTTTTCTAGTGGTTAATTGGAGATAAAAGTCTCATGTCTTTAGTGCCTTTGGGCTGGCTTTGAACTGTGATCCTCAGATGTCAGCCTCCTGAATAGCTTTAGGATTACAAGTGTGAGCCACCACACCCAGCGAGTTTCATATTTTCATGCTAGCCTACACTTAAGTTTTTAGCAATTCACTAAACTTGGATGAATTGCTCTTTTCTCCTGGTTTAATGGCCCTGACTTCTGTACTCTGCTACAAGTAAACCATGCCTATATCCTACTTTTGTGAATTTGAGAACAGTTATAACTTTTAGATTACAAAATTTACTTTTTGTTTTAGGATAGAAGCAACATTTGTATACTGTAGGTAGAAACTAGAGTCACTGTGAATCACACATATATATTTATGCATGCATATGTATGTTCTTTATTAAATACATATTTTTGTCTACATGTATGCCTATCAATTTAAATTCTTTTATTTTTTTTGTTGGTTGTGGGGCTTGAACTCTGGGCCTGAGCGCTGTCCCTAAGTTGTTCAGCTCAAGGTTACCACCCCACCTCCTGAGCCACAGTCCCACTTCTAGGTTTTTAGTGGTTAACTGGAGATAAGAATCTCATGGGGTGGGAAGTGTGGCCTAGTGGTAGAGTACTTACCTAGCAAGCACATACACAAAAAGCCAGAGATAGTGCTATGGCTACAGTGGTAGAGCTTTAGCTTTGAGCAAAAAGTGATCCATGACAGTTCCCAGGCCCTGAGATCAAGCCCCAGGACTGGCCAAAAAAAAAAAAAAAAAACAAACCAACAAACAAAACATTTTTCGGCTCACGCCTGAAATCCTACTCAGGAAGCTGAGATCTGAGGATCAAGGTTCACAGACAGCCCAGGCACAAAAAAACTTGAGACTCTCATCTCCAATTAACTTCTAGAAATTGGGAAGTGGGGCTTGGTTCAAGGGTAGGGTGGTAGCCTTGACCTAAGAGCTCAGGGACAACATCTAGACCAACTTCAAGCCCCATGACCCACCAAAAAAAAAGTCTCATGGACAATAGTGCCCAGGCGGGCTTTGAACCTACATCCTCAGATCTCAGCCTCCTGAGTAGCTAAGATTACAGGAGTGAGCCACCAAGCCCAGCTTCTGTTTAAATTCTTTACTCAGCAAAACATTTTAATGTACACATGATAAATCTGTTAAAATGAAAATGGTTCAAACTGAGCATGATGGAATATACCTATTAACTCCTGTACTTGAGAGACTAAAGAGAAGGCATGAATTCAATATAGTCTGGGTTTTATAATAAAGATACCCTAAGTCCAAGATATTTTACTTCACAAAACCATTAGACTTTGTTCTAGGCTAGTTCAAAAGCTAATGCTTATAACCCAACACTTGGAATGCTAAGGCAGGAGGTTCAAGGGTTCATGCCAGCTAGGCCCCAGTCGTTCACACTTACTTAGGTGGCTGAGATCTGATATTTGAGGTTAGAAGCCAGCCATGGCAGATAAATCTCTTATCCAATCAACTAGCAAAAAGCTAGAACTAAAGGTGTGACTCAAGTTCTAAAGTGCCAGCCATAAGCAAAAAAAGTGGAGCAAGAGCACTGAGGCCCCAAGTTCACGTGGGGTGGGAGATTGTGTATGGTAGGGTTCAGGCTAGCTTGGTTACCTCATAGCCCAAGGAGGGAAAAAAAACCATATAGCCTTGACAAGATATATAATCCACTTTTCCTATTCCTTTTGAATTCTTTCTTTGCTTGGCTCTTCTCTTAAATATCAGTTCTAAGAGATTGCTCTTTCTCTGCCATGTTTTGTTTCTTTTTTTTTTTTTTTTTTTTTGCCAATCTTGGGGCTTGAACTCAGGACCTAAGCATTGTCCTTGGACTTTTTTTTCCTCAAGGCTAGCACTTTACTACTTGAGCCACAGCACTACTTCCAGCTTTTTTCTATGTATGTGGTACCCAGGAATCAAACCCAGATCTTTGTGCATGCGAGGCAAGCACTCTACCACTAGGCCAAACTCCTGGCCCCTTTTCTTTTCTTTTCCTTCCTCTCTGCCTCCCCTTCCTCCCTCCCTCCCTCCCTTTCTTTTTGTGGGTCCTGGGGCTTAAACTCTGCCTAGGTGCTGTCCCTGAGCTCTTCAGCTCAAGGCTACTGCCCTACCCTTGGGCCTGGGCGTTGTCCCTGAGCTCAAGTCTACTGTTCTACCCTTGAGCCAAGCCCTATTTCCCATTTTCTAAATATTAGTTGGAAATAAAGAGTCTCAGGTCCTTTTGTGTCTGGGCTGGCCGTGAACCTTGATCTTCAGATCTCAGCCTCCTGAGTAGCCAGGATTTCAGATGTGAGCCACCACGCATGCCCAGAGATAATTGTTCTTTTCTGGATCAGTAGGGCTTGAACTCTGGGCCTGGGCACCGTTCCTGAGCTCTTCAGCTCAAGGCTATTTACTGCCCTTCCCTTGACCCACAGCCCCACTTCCCTAAGCCATGTTTCTTTTCTAATAAAATTTTCTATCATTCTTTAAAAGGATTAGAAATAAGATTAACCTACACATAATACATTCTGAATATTACTTTGGCTGATCCTTTACTTACCTGTTGAGCAATATGAGAAATATGAGCTCCCTGAACTGTTGAACCGGGTTGAGATGCTGTCTCTGAGGTGTTATTCTTGTGGGAATCTTCCATAATCAACTATAAGGGAAAAAGTACAAATAACAAGTGGTACAGAATATTACTAAATACTTTGTCATGTAAAACTTCGATTACTTGGCTGCCTGCAAGGATGGATATGGACTAATGGTTTGGAAATATAGGAGCTACTTTTTTTTTTTTGTACCAGGCATGGTAATACATACTACCTATAATCCCAGCACTCAGAAAGTTAAGGACGGAATATTTTAAGTTTGAAGTCAGCATGGGCTATAAAGCATCATCTCAACAACAAAAACCAAAAAGGCAAAACAAAGACTTTTTACATCTTTTCATTTTCAAAAATTCTGACAAAGTAAGGCACTGGTGGTTCATATCTGTAAGCCCCAGTTACTTTCTTGTAGCAATCCATTACATATCGCGGGAAGGTCACAGAACAACTCTAAAACATAATTGGCTTATCATAAAGCAGGGAAGAACTCAAAAAGAATTATTGACTAAATCAAAGGGAGTGGGTACTTCAAACTGATTGGTTAGGGATATATTGCCCTAGGCAAACGTCACCTGTGGGTCATCCTGCCCTGGGCAAGCGTCACCTCGGTCATTCTGCCCTGAACAAACTTCACCTGTGGGACCCTCTGCCCTGGGCAAACATCACCTGCGGGTCAGTGGGTCATCCTTCCCTGGGCAAACACCCTTGAAGCTGCTATCTCTGCTGGTTTAGAACTAGTTCAGTGACCTTCGGGTGGGGCCTGCTTAAAAATAACTTTTTACTGAAGTTGATGGAACTTCAAAATTAATTTAGGCTTCTCAACTTAGGAGGCTGAGATCTGAGGATTGTGGTTCAAAGCCAGTCCAAGCAGGAAAGTCTGTGAGACTCTTATCTGTAAGTAACCACCAGAAAACAAGAAGTAGTGCTGTGGCTCAAAGGAGTTCAGGGACAGTACCTAGGCCAAGTTCAAGCCTTAAACCAACAAAAGAAAAAAATTAAGACAAACAAACCAAGAAGAACAGCAGTCTTCCCACTTATGCAGATACATATTCAAGTCTATGGAATTGTTTTTAACTGCACACATAATAGCATCATATAGAAAATTTGTTGAATAAAAGTTGAACAAAAAAATTAAATTATACCCAAAGTGTCTTTAAACGTTTAGCTGATCAGAACAATCAACTGTGAGATATGTAGCTTGGATAAGAATGAAAACAAGTTATAAAAGACAAATATATCAAATGGGAGAAGTACCAATAACTAATGGAACGGCAAAAAAGATGTGAAGGTGTGTTTTTTGTTTTGTACCACTAAGGTTTTAAGTCAGGGCCTGGTGCTCATTAGGAGGGTTTCTATTACATGAGTCCCCCCCCCCCCCCCCCCAGAATTTAAGGTCATGGTCAAAAGCAAAGACAAAGGTTGACTCAAAAGATGGAAGTGGGGGACCAGGAGTGTGGCCTAATGGTAGAGTGCTTGCTCAGCATGAACAAAGCTCTGGGTTCAATTTTTAGTTACCACATACATAGAAAAGCCCTAAGTGGCATGGTGGCTCCAAGTGGTAGAGCACTAGACTAGCCTTGATTTGAAGAGCTCAGGGACAGCACCCATGTTCTGAGGTCAAGCCCATTGACTACAAGACAAGACAAAACAAAACACAACGCAACTGGGAGTGGTAAAGCACTAGCCTTGAGTACAAAGAGGCTCAGGTACCATGCCTCTAGACCCTACAACTGACCAAAAAAAAAAAGGAAAAACTCTAAATGAGGCCATTCTCCAGTGTCAGTGCTACTTCTTCACTTCTTGCTGGTCAAGCACCAGGAAAAAACAAGGTAGGTAAGAGCTCTATACAATTCATGCTTATAGAAAGTTGATTACCCACAAAATCACAGTGGTACAGCATCAGGAAACAAATGATCACAAAAGCCACGACAGCCAGGTGCTGGTGGCCTAAGCCTGTAATCCTAGCTACTCAGGAGGCTGAGATCTGAGGATCGAGGTTCAAAGCCAGCCCGGGCACGAAAGGACCAAAGACTTTTATTTCCATTTAACCACTAGAAAACTAGAAGTGGCACTGTGGTTAGTCTTGAGCATAAAAACCTCAAGGAGAGGGCCAGGAGTGTGCTCACCTAACATGCATGAAGCCCTGAGTTTAAATCCTTAGTACCACATACTCTGAAAAAGCTGGAAGTGGTGCTGTGGCTCAAGTGGCAGAGTGCTAGTCTTGAGCAAAAGTGTCCAAGGACAGCGCTCTGGCCCTGAGTTCAAGCCCCATTACAAAACAAAACAAAACAAGTCACTGATAAGAGCATGTCCTCTACTAGAAGGTTGAAGAAACCATTATAGACATGCCATTGTGATGCTTCATGACATTAAGATACTATCAGAATCAGTGAAGTAATTGAAAACTCCCCTTCTAGCACCTAGTTCAAGAAATTATTCAGGACTTTAAAACAGATCTGTGCTTCCAGAGCACAGCTACTGGTGCTTTATAGGTGACAAATGATGCCTATTTGGTTGGCCTTGTTGAAGACAACAACCTGCGTGCTATCCATACCAAAAGTGTAACAATTAGATATCCAGGTTGCATGCTACATATGAGGAGGACATATAAAACATAATTAAGAATTCACTAGGTGCTGTGGCGCACACCTGTAATCCTAGCTACTCAGGAGGCTGGTTTAAAACTAGCCTGGGCAGAAAAGAACCTGAAACTCTCATCTCCAATTAAGGGCTTCTAGTAGAGGGTATACTCTTGCTAGTGACTGTTTTGTAGAGGAGCTTAAGTTTTCTGGTGAGAAAACTGAAGTGGCGCTGTGACTCAAAGTGGTAGAGCTCTAGCCTTGAGCTGAAAAGCTCAGGGACAGTGCCCAGGCTCAGAGTTCAAGCTGCACAACCAACCAAAAAAAAATTAATTATTTGCCAGCAGCTCACACCTGTTACCCTAGTTATTCAGGGCTGAGATCCGAGGCTCACCATTCAAAGCTAGCCAGATCAGAAAAGTCTGTTAAGACTTAAACCACCAAAAATCCAAAAGTAAAGCTGTAGCTCAAGTTATAGAAGACTTGCTATAAGCAAAAAAACCTTTACGGACAGCACCGTAGCCCTGATTTCAAGCCCCCAAATTGGCAAAAAAACTACATATATCCACTATCCTCACACATAAATACATATAGTATACTTACATATACTATATATACATATATATAGAACATGATTAACTATGGGATTATGTATAAGAATGAGGAAAAGGAAAAATAAAAATGGAGAGTGAACCTATGAAGAGAACATAAAGAATTTCAATGAATGCTGTTATCAATGTAAGGGCAGGAAAACAGAAACCATTAGAGGTTATTAAGAGCACAATATCTCAATGTCTGAAATACCACAGTGAAATCCATAGTTGCAATGAATACACTCAAAAATAGATTAAAAAAAAAAAAAACAAGATAAGCACCAGGCTCATGCTACAATCCTGGCTACTCATGAGGCTGAGATCTGAGGATTGCCATTGGAAGCCAATAGGAAGTCTGTGAAACACTTACCTCCACCAGAAGAAGGGGGGGGGGGGCTAATGAAGAAATGAATGAGGGTGAGTACAAAGTAGTCTGTTTTCATAAACAGAGTAATAAAACCAGGTGAAGCCAGGTGCTTCATACAAAAAAGTTGAAGACATCAATGTGTGTGCTATCTATACCAAAAGTGTAGAAAATGTGAAATAGGGCTTGGCTGAAGGGTAGGGTAGTAGCCTTGAGCTGAAGAGCTCAGAGACAATGCCCTGGGATAGGGCGGTAGCCTTAAGCTGAATGAAGAGCTCAGGGACAGTGCCCAGGCTGAGTTCAAGCCCCATGACCCACCAAAAAAAAAAAGGGGGCGGGTGGGAGTTTGGCCTAGTGGTTGCTTAGCATGCACGAAGACCGGAGTACCACATGCATAGAAAAGCCAGAAGTGGTGCTGTGGCTCAAGTGGTAGATCTTGAGGCCTTGAGGAAAACCCAAGACCAGTGCTCAGGCCCTGAGGATCAAGCCCAGGACCGCCAAAAAAAAAAAACCAAAAAACAAAAAAAACTCAAGGACAGTGCCCAGGCACAGACACACACATACCCCCCCCCCCCTGGCCCTGCAAAAAAAAAAAAAAAAAAAAAAACAAAAGAAAAACACAAAACTTGTATGATTTCTCCTTTTATAATGCATTTATAGATAGTAGTACCAACTATCCATAGGAGGAGTCCAACTAGTACAAACAAGTAGATAGCTGCCTAGGACTAATGGAAATGAAAAAGTTACGGAAACTTATTGCACAACCACGTGAATGTATTTACATTACTAAATGCTCATTTAGAAATGATTAAGATAGGGAAACGGAAGGGCTGGAGGGATTACTGAAGTGTAACAGAGTGCCTGCCTAGCAAACATAAGGCCCTAAAATCGGTTAGGTAGAAAAAAAAAACAAGCAAACATGAAAACAGACTAAAATGGTTCAGATAGGGCTGGGAACTTGTCTAGCAAATATGAGGTTCTGGATTTGATGCCAATACCAGAAGTTCTGAAACAAAAATTCATTGAGGTTCCAGGCTTTAAATTCCAGGCCTTGGACTTACTGGGCTTGTTTGCTGGGTTGGTGCCCAACCACTTAGGCCACACATATACAGTCTAGCAAGTAATTTAAAAGTCTCTCATACTTTTCTTTCAGAAGGTGGTTTTAAACCTTGATTCTTAAACCTCAAGGTCCTGTGTAGCTAGGATTACAGGCATGAGCCACTGGCACCTGACTTTTTTTTCCCCTCTGAAATATGTCATTAGCCCTTTTGTTGTAAGATGGAATAAACACTAGAAATAATAAAGGTTGGAAAATCTTAATCACAACACCACCTACCTTATTCCTTATTTCCTATTATGTAAAAAAAAAAAAACCAAATCAAGCTCTTCCCCTCCAAAAGTACAAACAGTTTTGTATTTTCATGTCATAAATATGTTTTACTGAAATTACAGGGCATAACTTTTATTTGCTCCCCCCACCTTTTTTTTTTGTCTAAGACTGGGACTCAAATTCAGCATTTGACACTTCTACTCAGTGGCTGGCGATCTACCATTTGAGCCATGCCTCCAAACCCCTCCTGTTTTCAGGAGGAAGGGAATTAGGGCTGCCAGTACTAGGGCTTGAACCCTGAACTCTGGCCCCCACTTCCTCTTAGCTCTTTATCACTCAAGTCTGGCACTCTACCATGTGAGCCAAGCCTTCAATTACTGCTCACTTTTACTTTTTGCCAGTCTTGGGGCTTAAACTCAGGGCCTAAGCACTGTCCTTGAGCTTTCTCAAGGCTAGTGTTCTACCACTTGAGCCACAGCACCACTTCTGGCTTTTTCTGTGTATGTGGTAATGAGGAATTGAACCCAGGGATTCATGCTTGCTACGCAAGCCCTCTACTACTCAGCCACATTCCCAGCCTACTGCTCACTTTAACTGTTATTCACAAAATTGAGATCAAAATGAACAATATGTTAAAACAACAATACATTTAGCTAGGTGCTGGTCACTCACACCTATAATGTCAGATATTTAGGAGGCCAAGATGTGAGCATCAAAGTTTGAAGCTAGTGTAGGTAGGAAAAGTCTGAGACTTTTATCTCCAATTAGCTACCAAAAAGCTGTAAGTAGATATATAGCTTGAGTGACAGAGTGCTAACCTTGAGCAGAAAGATTAAGGGATAATGCCTAAGCCTTAAGTTCAAGCCCCAATCCTGGTACATGATGCATACACAAGTGTACACGTACACGTACGCACACACATACATGAACATAAAAAAATAAAAAACCGTTAAGTTGCTTAACACAAAAGTAAATCATCTTTAATGATTAAGTTCCAAGTAGCAGCTGTAAACTCACCATGAGACAATCCCAAGCAGGGTAGCACCGTGATGCTTCTTGAAGCACCATCATTGGGAATAATTGGGGAAAACTGAGAAAACACGGCAAGCTGCAAATTTACTGATGAGAAGGCATGTACAAAGAACATGGGTGCCTACGTTGTGTTAGCTACTCAGACTGCTGAGGTCTAAGGATAGCACTCTGTGAGACTACCTCCAATTAACCAGCAAAAAGCCAGAAAAAAAAAATTTAAGATTGTAAGGTAGTAATAAACTAAGGGGTTTTTGTTTTTGATAAGTTTGGGAGATCTTTCCAAAGCACTCTACCACTGAAATACAATGCTGCTAGCTCCCTACAAACCCTCTCCCTTACAATCTGATGTCTGAACTCAGGGCTTCAGGCTTGTAGGCTTGTAGACATGCTTCCAGACCTCTAAGAGCTTTTCAATGTGTAACCTCCTGGGATTATCTCGTTGAGAAACATCTTAATCAGGACAAATTTGTCTGGGGACTAGAGATTTGTTTTAAGTGTTACAGCGCTAAGAACAAAAAACTTCAGCCAGGTACAATGGCTCCCACTTGTAATCCTAGCAACTTGGGAGGCTAGCATCTCAAGGATGGAAGCTTGAGGACAACCCAGGCAAATAGTTCATGGGACCCCTCTTCTTGACCAATTAAAGGTTGGGATTTTAGCTACATAGGAAGGATAAATACTCTAGCTGACCCAGGAGTACAAAGTAAGACCTTATTAGAAAAAAAGGATAAAATAATTCACTGAGAGTGTGGCTCCAGGGGTAGAGAACCTGCCTGGCCCTGAGTACAAGCCCCAGTACTGTCATTAAAAAAAAAATTATCAGGACCAGGAATTTGGCCTAGTGGTGCTTGCCTAGCATGCACAAAGACTTGGGTTCAATTCTTCAGTACCAAATACATAAAAAAAAAAGCCAGAAGTGGTGCTGTGACTCAAGTGGTAGAGCTTCAGCCTTGAAAAAGTCCAAGGAAAGTGCCCAGGCCCTGGTTCAAGGCCCAGGACTGGCAAAAAAAAAAAAAAAAGTCATGAACTGATCTCACAGTAAGATGTACAACTGTTTTAATATAAATCAGAAATCTATTCTTTTTTGTTGTTGGGTCATGGGGTTTGAACTCAGGGCCTGGATGCTATCCCTGAGTTTTTTTCAGTCAAGGCTAGCACATTCTTATTTTGAGCCACAGCACCACTGGTTTTCTGGTGGTTAAATGAAGAGTCTTAGGGACTTTCCAATGTAGGCTAGGCTTCCAGGTGTGAGCCATGGGCACTCGGTTATTCTATTCCATATTGCCTCTTTTCCAAGAGTACCCTCATATTACCTTTTCTTGCTACTCCTTCTAATACTTTTGTATATTTTTTCGTATGTCTTGCGCAGCAAACTATATTTGTTATTGGCATGTGTTTCTCTTAGTTTTAGGCCCTCAAAAAAGGGAAGGTCTGTTATATAAATAGGTTCTGGGATCAGCAGAAACCTTCATGTAGTCAACAGTAAAAATCCAACAACTGATAAACGAAGGGGGTCCTAACTTCCTCACTGAGAGGGGATGTTGGATTAGGGTAAGCTTGAAGACAGGAAGTCCCTTCTCACCATTTTACAAATGAACCCATCTCCTCTCAAAATTGCTCTTGTCACATTGACTCTTTCACATCATGAAATATGCAGGCTTGCTTTCTTTCACATTAAGAAGTCTTTAGCTCCTATTTCCTGCCTGGGAACAGAAAATTTCCTTTTGTTTCTCCCTTTTCTAATACAGAAATCCTAGCTAAAACAGATAAATATTTCATAGAGAATTATTTCACCTCAGCTTCAGAAACAAGGCAATTTTGGCACAAGAAAACTTGTAGGGCCGGGTATTTGTGGCTCAAACATGTAAACCTAGTTATTCAGGAGGCTGAGATCTGAGGATTGAGGCTCAAAGCTAGCAGATCAGGAAAGTCTATGGCACTCATCTCCAGTTAACCATCAAAAAGCTGGAAGTGGAACGATGGCTCAAATGGTAGAGCATTAGCCTTGAGCCAAAAACCTCAGAGATAATAACCAGGTCCTGAGACCCAGGAACAACACACATGGAAACAAAATGAAAAAAAACTTATCGTGACATCACATTTCATGTTGGAACTGGAAACTCATGGGGTGAAATGAGGAAAAAAAGACATTTTGAAGGGACTACCACTACCACCTGTTGGTTATGTACTAGTACCGCACAAATAAATCACAGAACAAATATTCCTAGAGGAACTTATAAGTACTATTCATGAGCTATCACAATTTGACTTTAGAAGGACAGATTTCAAAGTTTCATGTCTTGTTTTGTAGGGTTGGGAATCAAATTCAGGCCTTGTTCAGGCTAGACAGTGCTCTATTGAGACAGGATGGATCAGGGAGAGTGAGACCTGGGAAACAGCTGCCAGGAACAGAGAAACATTGCACTAACGAATAGCTTGATTAAAAGCACACCACTACTTTTGTCATAAACATTACCTCATAAACTATTTTAATAAAAAAGGGGAGAAAAATGGGCCGGGAGTTTGGCCGAGTGGTAGAGTGCTTGCCTAGCATGCACAAAGACCTGGGTTCAATTCCTCAGTACTACATACATAGAAAAAAGCTGGAAGTGGTGCTGAGGCTCAAGTGGTAGAGCTCTAGCCTTGAGAAAGTCCAAGGACAGTGCTCAGGCCCTGAGCTCAAACCCAGGACTGGCCCAAAAAAAAAAGGGGGGGGGGGTAGAGAAAAGGAAAGATGAGAGAAAGCAACTTTCTTCCCCTGACCTTGCATGCTCTGAGACTTCAAGAAAGAAAATCTTACAAGACATTCTGGGAAAAGAACTCCTTTGGGCACAAAATGTTTGCTAAAATATTAGCCAGGAGGATAGGCAAGCATCAATGACTCAAGTTTGGAGGAAAATCATAACTAAATCAGTGACCCAAGTTTAATAGGCCAAACTTGATGTCTCTGAACTGATAAAACAATTGAACACCAAAAATGATGAAATATGTCAGGTGTCAGAACAAAGGGAGCATTTTTCTAAGGTGAATTTGAGCCAAACTCCACTTTTTTTTTTCACCAAAAATACTCAAGATGTTAAAGACCACCCTGACCTGTTATCAGATGTGTATGCACCCAGGTCTGGATAATGTACTATCTTCACTTTGCTTTATTAAATTTTCTTGGCCTCTATTTCTGTATGTCCTCAAATTCATTTTCTAAGACTATCACAAACTCAATACCTCTGTACGAGGCAGAGGCTTCCTCCCTCTAACACCTCCATTCTGGGGCATCACAAAACACCCATCTATTAACAGTCTGATGACCCCCCCAGGCCCATCATTTTCAGTTGTGGTAAGTTACTATTGAGCTACATTCTGAGAGTACTTTCAGGGTGCTTACTACTAATGAAGTCAATTAAAAAACAAACAAACAAACAAACAAACAAAAAAACAAGTTTGAAGCCAGGCACTGGTGGTTAACACCTGTAATCCTAGCTACTCAAGAGGCTGAGAGCTGAGGGTCACAGTTAAAAGCCAGCCTGGGCACTAAAGTCCAGGAGACTCAGCCCCAATAAACCACAGAAAACTAGAAGAGGCACTGTGGCTCAAAGTGGCAGAGCACTACTCGATCAAAAAGAGGTTAGGGACAGCACCCAGGCCCTGAATTCAAGGCCCACAACCAACCAAAACAAAACAACAACAAAGAGTTTGAGGGACTGGGAGTTGGCCTAGTGGTAGAGTTCTTTTAGCATGCACAAAGACCTGGGATCAATTCCTCAGTACCACATACATAGAAAAAGCTTGAAGTGGGCCGGGAGTTTGGCCTAGTGGTAGAGTACTTGCCTAGCATGCATGAAGAAGACCTGGGTTCAATTCCTTGGTACCATATACATAGAAAAAAAACAGAAGTGGTGCTGTGGCTCAAGTGGTAGAGTTCTAGCTTTGAAAAAGCCCAAGGACAGTGCTCAGGCCCTGAGTTCAAGCCCCAGGATTGGCAAAAAAAA